>NC_091134.1:3205162-3547744 GCF_041381155.1 Argopecten irradians | reverse complement strand
ACGGCCATTGGGGGGAACCTGTATATGACATTTTGAGACAGATCCCTTCAATACTTTTTGTAATAATAGTGATAAACCAATACTTTATATATAAAAAAACCTAGTTGGGGATGCCTGGTTGGGCCAATTTTCTGTTGACCGGGTCCGTCCCATATCGCAATATGCACAACAAGGGCACTAGGGGGGAACATACATATGTAAATATAGAGGACAGATTCCATCAAGTACTTTCTGAGAAATAATAGATTAACATACTTTTAACGATACAAAAATCCATGATGGCTGACCTGTCGGCACATTATGTTGGGGGATCAAATTGATCCTAAAATGCATATTATGCACAAATAGGGCCACTAGGAGGATAAACTTATTTGTATGACAAGTTTTTATTTATGGACAGATTTCCTTCTGTTAATTTCTGAGAAATAAGATGATAACCAAGAATTGTTATCGGACAAGGACGGGATTGGACATGGATGGAAAGGACTGTAGAACGGTGGACCTCAGGACCACATGGACACGAGAAAGCCAATTTGGTATTAGCCCATCATATGAAATGATGGTGGGCTTAATATTTATGGGAGGCCCTTGATTAAAATAAATTATTAATAAACCATTTAAAATTCTAAATAGCTAATTGACTTCCATACAAAAATGTATCTGAATTAAAATATTAAATACATGCTTTGAAAATTTTACCCAACTCTGGAAACACCCAAAGGAAAATCATGTTAGAAATGTACAACTTTTTTGGATTTGCTATCTTTTCAGTGGAGGTTTTACCATCAGTAAAATATTATACAACCAAATATTAATATTCTTATGATTGATTTAGGGCCAAAAAATCCAATGTTAAAAAATTAATAAGGAAATATGTATTGATCTTTCAATCAGCTTTATAGGGTATCTTCTTGCTGTTAAACTCTTTTCTTGGGACTTTAGCAATATCGTGAAAGCTAAGGTGCATATCTATCCACATTTGTCATCAAATACACAACCCCCCATTGATTTGGGAAATCCGAGTACATGTACTATGATATAAATGTGTAATGTTTATAGCCCCAGGTTATAAAAACAAATCCCATTCTGCTATGCTCCATTACTAGGATATATCCCCTTGATAACTTTACCACCCGGACCAGCCAGGGTCCCCCCAGTCGAGTAAATGACATCAGCAGTGTATGTGAGTGCCCTCTGGTGGTGAACAGTCTCAGTGCATTCAACATCAGAAACTGGTCCCAGACGTGTCCGGGATAGAGGAACGCAGCTGGAAAGGAACAAATATAATCAACATTGATAAAAGAGACAACTTGAAATGGAATATAAATGTCTTTTTTTTTGGAACATTTATAAACCATCATAAATAAACCATTTAAGCCAACAACTTCTATTTAAAAAAAAAAAAAACCAGACCAGAATCCTTATTACTTGAACTTACCTTCTTACCTGTTAGTTGGAGATATTTCTGTTATTGGTGATTTGTTTTGGTGGATGTTATGGCCATGGAGTCACTTTCTCCAATAATACAGGCTACGTGGTTTCCGTTGTCAGATTTTAACTTACCAGTGTGGGGGTTTGACAAATTCGGGCTGTGGGACCTTCAAGGTACGTGTGTTTCTTCTGTGAATTACTGAAAACAATAATTTTCAATAAAAAAAATTCTTGCACTATGATCTCCACAAAACATTAATTTCATCACTAATACATTATTAGCTCTGCCTTCCATATATTAATACAAAAACTAACCGCTGATCACTTCCATCTTAATATAATCTTACTATATTAAACAAATCAATCCACAGCCATCACTTTTATACACAATTTCACTGGCAAGCTCCCAAAATATTTTTCTTTTAAACATAATTCTCAACCCGCTGCCTTATTTAAATACAACCACCAATAAATAAGACATTATACACCCCGTATTGTTTGGCCTTCATTTTATTTTCTTTCAATGTAATAAGAATTTCCAAAACCTAGCTCACAAGATTTTGATGAGAAATATTACTTTGCTATATTTTTAAAATCCAATAGTTATTCCTACCTGTAAGGGAGTTCTCCGGGTATTGAACACTCGCCTGAAAGTCCACATAACACTGGGATCGTGTAGGAGCGAAAACTGCCTTTAATTGTCTCAGCAAAGATCCTTGAGCATGCAGTGTAAGCCTGGTGTTCTGTAACATACAAAATGTTAGACCATCATTATAATGCTAAAAGAATTTACCCATTAAAATAAAAATATTGAAAACAAGCATTTTATTTGAAATGTGAGTGAATCGGAGCCATTCATGGTAAATATTCAGAAAAATATAATCTTGTATCTTATTACATTAAAATTAATCTGTACAAATTAATGTTTAAGTACATTTGAAGAATGCAAAGGAAATTGAAGAGTAAAATTCCTAGAAAATAGGTAAGCCTTCCTTATACAAATTTCCTAAACTACAGAAACTAGACTTATACGCTTTAGTGATCTAAGACTCCAGGGTCGGTGGGTGTGTGATAGTGGTCGCGGGCCCTTCCAACAGTCAGAGTTGGAGCCACTGGTGAAGATTTTCCTTTAGCTGGCTCCTTTCGCTCCACCCTTGTCTTTAGCCACCTGGTTTGGCCATTCTTTAGAAACTAGTCTGAAACACAATTTAAAAAATTTTCTCAAATATTTCTCATTATTTTTTCAGTGATTAAAGAATGATTATAATGTATTGAAGGGAGCTGAATGTCTCCTGAAAACGCCCAAAGAGAGTTGGCCATATAAGAAGGGATGTGAATGTCTACTAAAGAAGGGCAAATGAGAAGATGAATGTTGTCTAGAAGGGAAAAGAGAGCTGAATGTTCTCTGGAAGGGAAAAAATGAATGTCTGTCTGAAGGGAAAAGAGAGTTGAATGTCTTTGAAAGGAAAAGAGAGTTGAATGTTTCTCAAGGGAAAAAGAGAGCTGAATGTCTCTGAAGGGAAAAAAAAAGAGCTTAATGGTTTTCTGTGGAAAAGAAAAATGAATGTCTCTGAAGGGAAAAAATGAGCTGAATGTTTCTCAAGGAAAAGAAAAATGAATGTCTCTGAAGGGAAGAAAAATGAATGTTTTCTCAAGGAAAAAAGAGAGTTGAATGTCCTCTATAAAGATGGCAAAGAGAGGTGAATGTCTCTGAAAGGACGGCAAAGAGAGGTGAATGTCTCTAATGACGCGAAGAGAGCTGAATGTCAGCTGAAAGTCACAGACAGACTAACCCTGTTTCTGTTCAGAGCCTGTTCAGTCTTTCTCCTTCCCTCAACTTTTCCTGTATTCTCTTTCAGCTTTCAGTTGCCAACTTCTTTGTACCCATTACAGCTTCTTTCTTTGCGTGTTTTTACTGGTAGTGTTGGGGTGAAGCGGATCTGAATTCGGGATTTCTAAAAACACATAAAATTACAAGTCAAAATATGTAGTGTATAATGAAAGAACTGACTTTAATTATATTAGAGGAACCAATAATATTTGCTAGTCATTATTTTTTAAAACAAAAAAGTAATAAATGCGATTACTGTTAAGGATACAGGTAATTCTTAAGCTGCTTTACAACACATCACATCAACATGGTATACCTTTCCTGGCTCTATGGTTCCAACAGACGGTGAGATGGTGAGTGGAGCTCCTTCAGGTACCACAAACTCAAATGATGTAGGACCGACCGGCGCAATGTCACCTGCAAAAACAGATTTCCTTTGTTAATTAGGAGTCAGTATAACAATTGAAAGGTGTATACGGGTAATTCAAGTATTTAAAAATCATACACTTGTCACATCCTTGACAGCACCTGTGACTCAGAGATGAAGGTCTTGAGGAATAATTTCAGACAACCACTTTACAGTCTTCACTACTGAGGAACTTAAAATATGGATTCTAACACATTAATACCATTTAAGATTTAAGTCTAAAACCAGTTGTTTTACATCATAGAAAGGGATGTTCAACACATACTGTAGTAAAATGATTTTTACCTTTACCAATCCTGGGTACAGGGTGAGTGAACTCATTGGTACTGGTGTGAGAGTTGACTACGTGTAGTGATGTCGTAGACACATCGTAGAGGGCAGTAGCAGCGAAGTGTATAACCTGATGACTGAGCTCCAGTGGGGGGTGTACACCAACTCCCTTACATTGGATCTTAAATTCCCTAAAATCACAAAATATTTTTTTACGTACTATTTACAGATTGCTACATAGACAATATCATTAAAATCCTCATCAGCAAAAGGCAAAATTACCTACATAAGTAATGGCAGGAAACAAAATATGCAATAGGTTTTGTTTGGGTATACTCTATATTATCCATTGATCATTTTTGAGTCCTTTTAGTACTAAGCCACATCATACAGTAGGTTAGGAACATAACAATCGTACAATTGCAAAAGTAAGGCAGTATTAAGCACAGTCAAGTCTATTTCCTCTAGAGCTATGAAATACAAGCTAAAAGCCAACGTTAGAGGACTATTATAAGACAATATTGGACCATCTTCTTGGATCAACTTAAATTGTTCCTGTACAGTCCCTGAGATATACAAGAATTCCACGGAAGTGGGATGTAAATCCGCCTGCATCATTGCATCACAAAAAATAGTTATTTACAGTATGAAATATAGTTGTTAATAATTTAGGTGAATGTCTAATCAAGTTCCATAACTCATTGCAAATATGATGGATTTTGAAAAATGTATCAAAAAAAACAAGCTAAGATCTCAATTGGATATAAAGTAATATACCAATTTGGTTGAAATCGGACAATAAATACTAAATGTTTTCAAGCGGAAGCCGATGTTTCGTACTATTTTAAGGGATCCTGTAACTCTTGCAAATATTGACAGATTTTGACCAGTATGGAATCCCATCTAAGATCTCATTATATTTAAAGCAACATACCAAATTTGGTTGTAATCGGACAATTAAATATTTAGCGGGAAACCATGGATTTTTTTCTGTTTTGGATGATTTAAAAGTTTGTGTGACCATTATTAAAACTTATCCAAGATATCAATGATAAAAAATATTTTATGAAATTTGTCGAAATTGGAACATTAAAAATATTTAAGTTATCGAGCGGAGGGAACCATGGATTTTTTTTCTGGTTTTTCGATGATTTTAAATTCACGTACTACTCTTGGACAATATATTGGAAGAATTTTTGAACCTTTAATCAATAACATCTGAAGAAAAACTCCAATGATATTGGAACAATTAATAGAAATTTTGGGTTGAAAATAACGGATAGCTAGTTAAAGATTATTACGAGCAGAAAACCATGGGAATTTTCCAGTTTTTGACGATTTTTAAAGTCCCGTTATACTCTTGCAATAAATATTGACGTATTTATACAATTATCGAAAATCTCATCTGAGTTCTTATTCGATATAAGTTATATACACACATATTTGGTTTGTATTTCGGACAATAAAAATACTTCAGTTATGCCACAGAAAAAACCATTTTCCCGGTTGCTGTACGCCGACCGAGAAGGTTATTAGTGTTGTTTACCTAAGTGTCCGCCCACTGCTTTGCAGGCGACATATAAAAACAAGATCCCAGCAACAAAGGATTGTTTTTCATGCAGATCAATTTGTTTTGTACACTTACACCACATGGTACTTCTTTGTTATCTACAAAACTACAAACCTGTTTATGAGGGACTTGCAGTTTAATTCAAACTTATAATCCCGTGCTTTCTTTGGGCTAAATATGACCTCAAGGTCAATGGTCTCCAAAGGCAACAGTGTTCCAAAACCATCATCTGGCTGCACCTCCAAATACTGCAAACATTCATTCAAAGTTTACATCACTGGAATTATATTGTTTTTACAGGAAATTTAGACTGACAGTGAATAAGACTACAGTAAAGCTCAAAATCAGAGTTGATTCTTTTTGTCTATAAAGAAACTCCTGGGAACTTACGTCAGGAAGCCCCACAAAGCCATACTCCTGAGGGAGGATAGATTTATTGGTGAGTTTTATTGTTGTCTTCACAGACTCGTAGATAGTACAGCATCCAAAATCAATACTGGTCGTGTCAAACTCCATGTCTGAAGTCGTCACCACAGCTTGGACAGTAAAAGGCACTGGGGCAGTCTGAAAAACAAACCACATGTTACTGGGAGATTAATAGAGGATAAAAATTACTTAATGGGCATTTTACAAAATAAGTGTCTAATTAGGATATTACAACTCAAGTATACAAAACCTTCCACTCCATTATATAATTTGAAGACATCATATCGTGATGTGGGCATTTCTTAGTCATTAGATTATCATGTATGCCTTAAACTGAAACTCACCTGATCTGCGACTCTGATGGTCATCGGAGCTTCCAACACACCTGTCTCTTTGTCAAAGAACTTCCCGGCCTCCTCAAACAAACTTTGTCTGTCAAAAAGAGAACCATATTATTTAATAAATCATAACCCAAGTCCTTCAGGTACAGGAGGGCTATAATACCTGAAGAACAACCGCTGACCTATGGTCAGTACCTGTCCTCTAATAGGCTAATGGTAGAATGTCAAACTTAAAATTGATCGACCATTGTTTCTGTCTATAAGTAGATTGTATTTTCATCAACTAAGTCAGAGGTTTGTCAAGCACTTTACAGTCATACATGTACTATTTAAAGATACTCCACCGCCGACAGAGCATAAATGATATTCATCATTTGAACAATAATTGGTGTTTAATCATGTATATATATAAGCCTAATTAACACAAAAAATAATATAAAATAATTTATTTTGCCTTTAGTGCATGCGCAATCAGTACTTCATTCCATATAGGGTATAGCGCAACAGAATTTTTTCGGGATGCAATTAATTATTTTTCATATTTTTAACTTGAAGTAAAATTAGAAGCTAAAACTTTTCAATGGTAGTAATGGTGTAAAGTAAGAACCATTTGTAACTGAAGAAAAAATACTAAATCGTCTGCTCCTGTTTTTGATGGTGAAAAAATACCATTTGTCAGCGGTGGAGCATCTTTAACTAACTGACACTGAGAAATATTTATTGGAATTTAAACATTCAACTCTATAAAATATACAATAACATTATTTAACTTGACCTCTTAAACTATTTTTTTTCATTTTGAATTTCAACTCTTTTTTTTGAGCAACAAATCAACAGTAAATAGTGCTTTATCGACGAACCTGGGGAGGAACTTGAGCTGAGCTGAGAATTGTGACTGTGCCTGTATGTATCCCGTTTTAGGAAGAAGTTCCAGATGATTCCTCAGCTCCTTACACACTTCAAACTTCAAACGTAGAGCTGTTGTCGCCCTAAAACACAAATTTCAATTACTTCATCAAACATCATCAAATTGTGAACATATTTTATTTATCAATGATATGTAATTTAGACATTTTTTTTTTCATTCTGGTAAAACAAATAAACAGACCTGTTGTTGACAATGACTGTGTCTTGATAGAGGCGGTCGTACATACAGATACGTAGGTCAATTGTCTGTCTCTCTACCCACACAGGCACATCAATAGCATTGGCCAGGGCTTGTACCGAGATCTGTCGGACAAAGAGAAAATATCATCTAAATCCTAGTAGAATAGCATTGGGCAGGGCTTATACCGAGATCTGTCAGACAAATAGAAAATATCATCTAAATCTTAGTAGAACAGCACTGGCCAGGGCTTGTAACGAGATCTGTCGTACAAATAGAAAATATCATCTAAATCTTAGTAGAATAGCACTGACCAGGGCTTGTAACGAGATCTGTCAAATTACAACAACAGATAATATCATCAAATATCGTGATGACAACTTAAACTTATTATAAACTCTTATTTATAAAAAACATTCTATTGACAGATTCTATACTCACACTCTCTGACAGTGGATCGGAGAAGCTGATGAGGAACTCCGTATCAACCTTCCCTGGGATGGTGGGCTGCCAGATGATCTCCAGTTTGACAGAAGAAAACGGCTCCAGCTCTCCTACAGCCATTACACCGACTTTCATACCATCCAAGGATCCGTAATCTTCATGGTCGCTGACCTCAAGTCCTGGGGACTCCGTGATTACTGTAGAAGGAAAGAGCAAAAAACTGTTAGCTGATATTTAGATATGGCTTACTGCAGTAAAGTTTTCAAAAGGTTTTTACACTTATTCCAAATGGTATAGAAACAATCATAACACTTTATTATCAATAGATAATCAATACTGAAAACATCATCATCATTTACACGTTAAGCTATATTTTTTTTACACTTAACTTAATGTTATTTTCTACCTATGTAATGCTGACTCACAAGATTGCACCCATTGCTTTCATATGTTTTAGCTGAAATGTTTTTGGATGCTATTTTCTATGTTTTTATCATTATAAATAACGATTCAGTTATGTTTTTGGGTTGTACCATTTTCCTCTCCCTCAGGGGGCTGCTCCCCATCCACAGCACTCAGTCCCTCACCCTGGTGGCCCTCCTCTGATCCACCACCTACGTCTTGGCTGGCTTTGTCGATCTCTAAAATGTAATTCACTTTTTTAGTCTATTATTTCTTAATGTTAATGTCATTTACCGCATTCGACCCAATAAGAGCCCATGTCCCTATAAGTGCCCCTCCCCCTTTTTGAGGCCTCGATTTCAATTGTCCAGGCATAAATAAGGACCAAAACTACATAAAACGGTATAAATTTGCAATAATTTTGACTTATTAGCACCTTTTCATTTTTATCATTTTTTGAAGCGCCCTGGGCGCTTAATGGGTTGAATACGGTAATACACATGCAATGAATTGACTTCAATGCCAGTACAAATATATCCAGTTTCCCCGACATAAATCACAGATCAAGTATGAACACTCATATATTTATAATAGGATTTCCACGTGTTTGTTGCTGTTAACTGACCATGGGTGCACAAGCTACCAATCACAACATTCACTGCAAACAATATTTTAGATATGTGACTGTGACAGGTAGCCATCATTTGTTACAATGTAGCTAATCCTTTTCAGTCGAGCACTACAGCAGTAGCAATTTCATAATTTTTTGTTCACACCTCTGGTTTCACAAGTATAAGATAGTGTTGAGACCGTATCAGACTAAATCTTACCATCTAATGCCTTTTTGGCTGGTGGTTGTTCTTTGGTTTCCTTTTTGACCATGACAGACGCGGAGTCGGGACTGTTAGCCTGGATAGTATCAGCTGTCGTCTACAAGTATGTTAAAATTATTGTAAACATTAATTTCAATAAATTAATACCAAAATATGTATTTTTAAACAGGTAGCAATAATGATATTACTATAGTTTTCATTTGGAAATTTTTTTTTTTTCTGTGATGTGTTCAGATGTTCCTGTTAAAATGGTATACCAGGTAGTTGGTAAAGATTTCATGAGACAAAATTCAAGATCTGTAGCTTTTTCTGATATTTGTTTTAGTTTTAATATCCAACAACATACCAGTCTCCCCAATGAAGTTTCCGCTGCACTCTCTGATCTTTGCTTTGACCCTGTGACCTTGAAGAACTCATATTTTGTCCCAAGGGCACCTTTGTTAGTCAGTGTAAATGTGCGTCTCAAAGTCTCGCCGATTACTGTAGTACCAAACTCAATCACACTGGTATCTACCGACAGCTGTGAAACAGAATTCAGTCATATACAATACAGGTAACATGAACATGTCGTTTACAAGGTTAATATTATTACTCACATTGTTGTCACATTTTATTTTGAAATTATTTATTCATGGATACCAACGAAGTATAGCTCATCTTCAATTGATAACTTAATGTTTGATTATTCTATCAATGTTTCTATGATGACTGCCATAAGTATTTATCAAGCATGATCATAATTTTAATATTTTTTTTTAACTTGTAGTCACTTATGATATAAATAATTAATTTACCATATATAACTGTTCTTAACAAATAAAATCACACTTTTGATTTTAAACAATAAACATTCCATCCCCACATTTCTTTTTGTTAACAAGTTTCTCCACTTGTTTATCTCCCTTCATTTACAAGTTATCTCCCTTTATTAACAAGTTGTGTCCCTTTATTTACAAGTTGTCTCCCTTTATCACAGTTCTAACTACTTACATCACACTTTTTGGTGGTACAGTGGAGTGGAATAGAGAATGGTCCAGTCTGAGACAAAAAGTTCACTTCTCCCACTAAATCTTCATTAATCTGCAACATAATAGCAAATACTCAGACAATTCATATGTAATGACTGTAAAATCTTTCATTTCACAAAAATTCTACATAATGATGAAAAAATAATATAAGTCCATTTTTTAAAATGTATGAAATCAGTCCAGTATACGAGAAAACTCGAGTAAACTTAAAGTTATATGCATTGCTTCTTTGAGTTTATTTCACTTAATCTCTTGATCGACTCAACCTACATAGGGTTTCTAGCCCATATCATGTAGTTCTTAAAAATATAACAATTGACTTACCATGGGTTTGAAGGTAACGAGCATCTCGCATGTGAGACCAGCAGACATCTGGCCAGGAGGATCAAACCTAGGATCAAACAGGTCATTGATAAATTATACAGCAACATTAATTTGCTATCATTCTTTTTCCTCTAAAATTTTTTATCTTTCCATTGAGTTTTCCATACGTATAGGCATTCTTTAGCAAATAACCTATTTTGAAACCTTGGAAAATGGATAACTTAACTAATCCAAAGAGCACATATATGACATCAATAAATCAAAATAAATTTAGAAAAAGCTAGTAAAAAGCTCACTGACTATTGTCCAACAGATGTGCTAACATGTCAGCAGAGAACACAAGGAGACAGAAACCTACAATAGGCAGAATTATGTGTGTGATAAACAGGGTAAATCATTTGTAAGAGGGAGCCTATCAATATACAGGCAATATGTCATGAAGAAGTATTGTCTGTGTATATACCGTATTCGACCCAATAACCGCCCAGGGAGTTTAAAAAATTTTGAAAAAAATGAAAAGGTGCTAATAAGACGAAATTATTGCAAATCTAGACAGTTTTTTGTAATTTTGATCATTATTTATCCGTGGACAATTGAAATCAAAGCCTCAAAAAGGTGAAGGGCGCTTATAGGGACATGGGCGCTCATTGGGTCGAATACGGTAGGTGGTGTCATACCGTCACTGGTACTTACACGATCTCGATGAAGTCCTTGAGCCTCTCTGTGATGTTGATATACCGACAGTAGTTAACAGTATACGATACATTGGTCAGCGTCACTTTCTTCTTATAGGTGTGCCCCACCACAAAGTCCTACAAACAGTCACATTGTCCTCTTATTCTTCTCAATGATTTTGTAAATACATAAGATATTTCAACATTTTGTTCTTTACCCATATAAATAAATATATCGAAACTTATCAAGTGCATTAATGATAGTATATATCTTCTAGACTACAAAACCCCTTCATCTAAATCTGTGCTTGAATCTCCTTTCTATCACTAAGTAGTTTCTAATTAATTTCTTACAGTAATGATCTTAGACAAAAACGAAAAGTTATGAGTAGAAAATGTTAATAATGATGATAATTGCGGTTTTATTTCTGTAGTTTTTGCAATATGACTGACGGAACAAAATAATAAAAAGGGCAATGATATCAGTCTTGTTTTAGTCATTTTTCTAAATAAAACTCAAAATTCTAGAATCAACAGTGAAATCTACCTTGAAGTGTATCACATCTGGCTTGCTATAAAATGGACACCCCTGGAACTCCCGTCCAGCGGCTACTTGTTTCAGGATAATACCAGATCTATGTTTGTCCAAAACTTTTGTCATTATCTCCTGAAAATTAATATAAACATGCATAAAACAGGTATTTTTCAATTAATAACTTTTTATTATTATTCTATCTTATTTTTACATTTCTTTTTTCATGAAATATAAATTGAAATGTCAACATTCTACTATGAAAATTGTGGAACATAGAGTTATGGAAAGCACACAATGATTAATTGAGTATTAAAATATAAACTTTATTTATTTTACATCGATTGAGAAACAAGTTATGTAAGCGCGCAAGGGGTCTTAGTGTGGGAGGAAACCGCAGTGCCCGGAGAAAACCCACGTGATTGGGCAGGTGACCCTGACCTTTTCACGTCCGTGTCGGGGATCGAACCCCGGCCGTCTAGGTGAAAGGCGAGCAGCTTAACCACTACACCACCCAATTACCCGATTAATTGAGTATTCTCTAAGAAAAAAAAGAAGTTTTCTTTTCATAGTTTATTAGGTTGCAGTTTTCTGCTCTGATGAAATGGTATTGCTAATATCTTACTTTGTCCATCTTGGTTGCCCCCGGTAACTTGAGTGTGGACTCAGTATCCTTAGGAACCTTGTACGGTTTGTGATGATCCCACAATCCCTCAAACTCAGGCTCAGCTAAGTCTACCTTCAGCTCATCTGTTTAGTGTCAAGAAAGGACAGCAATAATTTAACTTATTCAAGAAATGACAATACACATACTGTGTAGTCAGCGATTTAATCTGGGTATGTAAAAACTTGCAGATTTACAGTAGAAAACTCAGCACACCAAACCAGGTTAAAGCTCAATTTTTTAGACTCCAATGGAGTTCTAACAAAAGTCTATAATGTCTTGTTTAAAGCCATTAGCATAAAGTGACCACAAATAATACTGACATGCATTCTGGAATTCCAAACCCCTGCTGTCCATTTGCAAAATCATGTTTTAAATTAAAATAAGTTTACCATAAAAGTGCTCTGTGATGATGCCAAATTAGTTTTGTAGAATAATTTGAAGAAACCTTGCCAGGCAGCTATGGTATAGGTATATATCAGATGCCAGCATCATGTGGGATTTGTATTCCCCAAAGAATATGTACCCGGATACAAACCCTTTGTAAAGGACGTGTATCTGGATATAGGCAATATGTTACGCACCATCACTCTCTGCATCACTTGAGTCGCTGGAGTCTGGTAGTGGAGTGGGCTTCTCTAACTCGGAATCTTTGGTCACGGCATCCACCTCCCGGTCAGCAGCGTCCTCGGCCATTTTCTGTAACAAGCACAACACTATATAGTTAGTTTTCCTTTTTAAGTTGGTATATTGATTAGAAAACTCCTGCTGAAAGTTTGAGCTTACGATTTACAAAGTTTTGTTATATTCTTTTTCATTGAAATTCACTGAATAATAATCCATTATCATTTTTTTCCTCTTATATGATATGAACATCTAGATAATGAGAAAATTTAACATAAATTTTGTTATGTATGACACCAGATAGAAGATTTATTTCCTTACCTCGAGCTCAGCCATGTCAAATCTAACCCCAGCCGCCTCATCTTCATCAAACAGTGATGTCCCATCCATCTCCTTAAAAACTCTCAGTGGCTTCTTCTTCATCGGTCCCACGATCTGTGATGGATATAAATGATAAATAATAAATAACACAAGAAATATGTCACAACTGTCTTGTTTTAAAATTAAAACTTTCCGTAATGTTAGCTTAATTATTTTGCCACCAATAATCGACCACTGATTACCATATCATATACAGTAGTAAAGCTCATAATGAGTAATGATCCAATGACCTTGAGCTATAAATAGTTTACCTTGGCCTTTTCCTTCTGAGGATCGACCCATAAATTAGGCAGCTGTTTCTTTCTCTTCTTCATGCGCTCCTCCTCCAATAAGATCTTATCCATAATGGCTGCCTGTTTAGATTTCTGGTCCAAATGGAAATCCCTGAAACAAAATACAGATATATAGCAAACTCAAAGGCTGCCATTATGGACAGAGCAATAACCTATAAATATGTAACTTTGATATTATCAAGTTATATAAAAGTGCTTATATATAATTATATGCATAGATTATGGATTTTTTTGGAATTGATAAAATATGTTCAAATTGTCGATCTCTAGAGGTAATTTAAAGGTTTTTGATAGTTATCATTACGTTTTAGCACGATCCACTTCCTGGAGGCGTTTACGGATGAGAAGAACCTCGTCTGGGTTTCCACCTTCAGACAGAATCCTGCGTCTTTCCAAGTCTTCTTTCTGTTTCTCTTCCTTTTCAAGGGCCTTGTCTCTAGCATGGAGCGCTTTCAGATTTTCCTACAAAAATTATTTACCTAATTTTAGTCATTGAGTTATTAACATTTTGAATAATGACGCTATAACAAGCATGTATAGAATATCCAGATTTATAGAGATGGATATTACAGAGTGTATTTCAGCCATGTCACACAATATTTTCACTCGTGTATTACCTACCCTGTTTGCAGTTATGTCCCCTTTCAGCTTCAGCAGCATATCCATTTTCTTCTGCATATTCTCCTTATAGCGGACATTTTCTTCCTCCTGACGCACCTTATGCCTGTTATATATATTTGATACGAAACATTAATCTAACTGAAATATATCACTGAGATAAATATCAGAAATGAAGAAAATGATAATGGAAGGTATTTTATTTAATTATGTTTCTGAAAGAAATGTAAATGTCAAGGCAGCAATCAAAGAATAAGACATTACAGAGATTTCTACTACAAAATGAGTTAACATAGTATAAAGAAAAATGGAACCATATATTGATGATTAAAAAAATGGATAACATCATAGTTTACACTTACTTTTCCACGGTTTGTTTCAGGTATTTACTGTGTTTTTCATGACTTTTCTGAGCATTTTCAAGATGCATCTGTTGCTGTTTCTGTTGTGCCTTTAATGCCTCAATGTAGTTTCTGAAAAATTACCAGTGGAAACATTTATCAAAGATCCCACAGGTTCCTGAATCAGAATGTTTTCCATACATGTTTATTAATTTATTTTATTTCATCTTACTGACAGAGATAAGGGGATCTTAATATAGAAAATCCATCTAACGGTAGTTGGACAGATGACCTTGAACCCATATCTT
Source organism: Argopecten irradians (assembly GCF_041381155.1). Classification (NCBI taxonomy): domain Eukaryota; kingdom Metazoa; phylum Mollusca; class Bivalvia; order Pectinida; family Pectinidae; genus Argopecten; species Argopecten irradians. The sequence goes on along the minus strand of NC_091134.1, from coordinate 3,532,877 downwards.
TCATGCTTCCTGATTGAAATATCAAATTAACAAATAATTTTGAGAAAGGACAATTTGATTTTTTTTAACAGACAAATTTAAAGTATCAATATTTATAAAGAAAAAAAAATCAATTCAAATAAACCAAATGCAAGAATTTTTTTTCATAGATAAATTTAAACTATCAAATAAAGACCTGGTTTGCCTTCAAAACCTTTAACTGTAAAAAAGTTTTGATTTCCTTTAACTTCAAATTTAATACACATTTCATACTTTTCACGCTTGCGAAGAATCTCTTCTCCTTTCCTGGCTTTCATTTCTTCCTTGCGAAGTCGAGCAAGGGCCATATCAGTTTTCTCTGTTGCCAACTGTTGTTCCCTTTTGATGAGTTCATCTTCTTGGAGTAAGAACTTTCCCCTCTCCACATCAACCTTTGCCAATTCATATCTAGACAGAAATGATTCAAATAAATGTTAGAAAAACATTATGTGTATTAATGAGATAAAATGTTATAAACTAGCCCTACAACGTTTCTCTTTTCTCAACACATTAGGGTATGTAAATCCATTTGTTGTTAGATATACAAAATGTAATTAAGAAAAATCAAACATGCTACAAAATCTGTAATATTTACAAAGATGAGTTCCTTTAGATCATGGATGTTTACATTTGATAATTATGTGTAAATAATGTATAGAAAAGTCCTTACTCTTCCTTCTCCAGGCGTTCTGATATCAAAGTCTCCAGCTTCTGTTCATTCTCTATCTCAGTACAGATTCTTTCATGTTGAGACCTCAGACGGTACAAGGCAGATCTGCAATAAAAACAAAAATGTTATTGCATTTTTTTTTCATTTTTTTTTCCGAAATAATACCACCAATTTAAACAGTAAGATAAACATTTTATTACATACTGTAATTATAATGGTCCATAAAATATTGCTTACATATGACCACAGTGTAAACCCAGAAATCAATGTAGCAATGTAACTGTAAATCAATTACATATTGTTAACACTAAGGAACACCTCTGCTATACGTACGTGTTGTTGTCCTATTGTTAACACTAAGGAACAGCTCTGCTATACGTACGTGTTGTTGTCCTATTGTTAACACTAAGGAACAGCTCTGCTATACGTACGTGTTGTTGTCCTATTGTTAACACTAAGGAACAGCTCTGCTATACGTACGTGTTGTTGTCCTATTGTTAACACTAAGGAACAGCTCTGTTATACGTACATGTTGTTGTCGTAATGATAACACTAATTAAGAAACAGCTCTGCTATACGTACGTGTTGTTGTCCTATTGTTAACACTAAGGAACAGCTCTGCTATACGTACGTGTTGTTGTCCTATTGTTAACACTAAGGAACAGCTCTGCTATACGTACGTGTTGTTGTCCTATTGTTAACACTAAGGAACAGCTCTGCTATACGTACGTGTTGTTGTCCTATTGTTAACACTAAGGAACAGCTCTGCTATACGTACGTGTTGTTGTCCTATTGTTAACACTAAGGAACAGCTCTGCTATACGTACGTGTTGTTGTCCTATTGTTAACACTACTAAAGAACAGCTCTGTTATACGTACGTGTTGTTGTCCTATTGTTAACACTAAGGAACAGCTCTGCTATACGTACGTGTTGTTGTCCTATTGTTAACACTAAAGAACAGCTCTGTTATACGTACGTGTTGTTGTCCTATTGTTAACACTAAGGAACAGCTCTGCTATACGTACGTGTTGTTGTCCTATTTGTTAACACTAAGGAACAGCTCTGCTATACGTACGTGCTGTTGTCCTATTGTTAACACTAAGGAACAGCTCTGCGATATATACGTGTTGTTGTCCTTTTTGTTAACACTAAGGAACAGCTCTGCTATACGTACGTGTTGTTGTCCTATTGTTAACACTAAGGAATAGCTCTGTTATACGTACATGTTGTTGTCGTAATGATAACACTAATTAAGGAACAGCTCTGCTATACGTATGTGTTGTTGTCCTATTGTTAACACTAAAGAACAGCTCTGTTATACGTACGTGTTGTTGTCCTATTGTTAACACTAAGGAACAGCTCTGCTATACGTACGCCTTGTTGTCCTATTGTTAACACTAAAGAAACAGATCTGTTATACGTACGTGTTGTTGTCCTATTTGTTAATACTAAGGAATAGCTCTGTTATACGTACGTGTTGTTGTCCTATTGTTAACACTAAGGAACAGCTCTGCTATACGTACGTGTTGTTGTCCTAATTGTTAACACTAAAGAACAGCTCTGTTATACGTACGTGTTGTTGTCCTATTGTTAACACTAAGGAACAGCTCTGCTATACGTACGTGTTGTTGTCCTATTGTTAACCCTAAGGAACAGCTCTGTTATACGTACGTGTTGTTGTCCTATTGTTAACACTAAGGAACAGCTCTGCTATACGTACGTGTTGTTGTCCTATTGTTAACCCTAAGGAACAGCTCTGCTATACGTACGTGTTGTTGTCCTATTGTTAACACTAAAGAACAGCTCTGTTATACGTACGTGTTGTTGTCCTATTGTTAACACTAAGGAACAGCTCTGTTATACGTACGTGTTGTTGTCCTATTATTAACACTAAGGAACAGCTCTTTTATACGTACGTGTTGTTGTCCTATTGTTAACACTAAGGAACAGCTCTGCTATACGTACGTGTTGTTGTCCTATTGTTAACACTAAGGAACAGCTCTGCGATACGTACGTGTTGTTGTCCTTTTGTTAACACTAAGGAACAGCTCTGCTATACGTACGTGTTGTTGTCCTATTGTTAACACTAAGGAACAGCTCTGTTATACGTACATGTTGTTGTCGTAATGATAACACTAATTAAGGAACAGCTCTGCTATACGTACGTGTTGTTGTCCTATTGTTAACACTAAGGAACAGCTCTGCTATACGTACGTGTTGTTGTCCTATTGTTAACACTAAGGAACAGCTCTGCTATACGTACGTGTTGTTGTCCTATTGTTAACACTAAGGAACAGCTCTGCTATACGTACGTGTTGTTGTCCTATTGTTAACACTAAGGAACAGCTCTGTTATACGTACGTGTTGTTGTCCTATTGTTAACACTAAGGAACAGCTCTGCTATACGTACGTGTTGTTGTCCTATTGTTAACACTAAGGAACAGCTCTGTTATACGTACGTGTTGTTGTCCTATTGTTAACACTAAGAACAGCTCTGCTATACGTACGTGTTGTTGTCCTATTGTTAACACTAAGGAACAGCTCTGTTATACGTACATGTTGTTGTCGTAATGATAACACTAATTAAGGAACAGCTCTGCTATACGTACGTGTTGTTGTCCTATTGTTAACACTAAAGAACAGCTCTGTTATACGTACGTGTTGTTGTCCTATTGTTAACACTAAGGAACAGCTCTGCTATACGTACGTGTTGTTGTCCTATTGTTAACACTAAGGAACAGCTCTGCTATACGTACGTGTTGTTGTCCTATTGTTAACACTAAGGAACAGCTCTGCTATACGTACGTGTTGTTGAACAGCTACTGCTATACGTACGTGTTGTTGTCCTATTGTTAACACTAAGGAACAGCTCTGTTATACATACGTGTTGTTGTCCTATTGTTAACACTAAGGAACAGCTCTGCTATACGTACGTGTTGTTGTCTGACTCGGCTCCCTGTATTTCCTTAAACACTTGGTCTCTCTCGGTCTCTAACGTCTCTATCTTATTACGACACTGTTTCTGCTCCTCTCTAATCAATCAAAAAGCAATGAAAAGAAAACATGAAAACAAAAACAAAAAACTTTTTAAACAAATTGGTTACAAAAACACATTTATATAACCCTGAATTTTCATGCATAATTAATTACAACTTTTTTACATTTTTTTCAAGCCTTTCAGCCAAAAGAAATTTGTGTGTTTGTACACATGAAAGGAAACATTTTATTTGTCCATTTGAAATATTTTTATTTCTTTGATAAGTTTATCATGGTCACTTTGCTTTATCAATAAAGGAATTCAAAAGACTTGTTATTCAAAGTAATATTCAAAGATAACCAAACAAAATAGAATGAGTACAAAAACAGACCTTTATAAAAATGAAGTCACTACCATTGTGATCAAGCTAAGATGCTTGGTTTACATACCTGGTTTTCTCTGTTAGGTAGCGGTGGTGTTTCACAGTTTCTGTCAGCTGATTCAGATGACTCCTCAAGTGAATCATACGTAACTGTTCCTGTTTAGATATCGTCTCCACCTCAGGCACTGACACAGTGGGCTCGCTACAAAAGGAAAAACAACACATCATCACTCTCACAAGGTAAATTTCCTTTTAAAATTGTATTAAAACAGAAAAATCCTAGTTTCTTAGAAGCTGTCTAATCAATAACAATGTGTAAAAAGACAAGGATTGGACTCTTATAAACATATAATCTGATGTTTAGCTGTTTGTTGTTGGGGGCTTATTCCTAGGGGACTCAAATTCATTGTTTTTCATAGTGCAGCACATTAATGACGTAATTTGTATGAGTTATAAAAAAAAATCAATTGAGAACAAATTCAATATACAATGCTTACAGGTTAAGTTACTTATTACAACAGCATCACTATGCTTTGTATTAACCTTTAGAAATTGAAAATTGTTTACATTTTTAAAGACAACAGCTTATTTCATTACTTAACTTTATGAAATAAACATACAAATTAAAGATTTTTTTTTCAATGTAACAAAACCCTGTGATAAACTTACACAATAACAGACTCCTCTTCCTCTGATCCAAGGTCTAACATTCCATCGTCGTCGTCGCCGTCGTCACAGTCAATTATACCGTTGTCATCAAAGTCATCGCCTGCCATTACTCCAGTATATTCCTCTCCCCCGTACATCTCGCCATAAGTTTGGTCCTCCATCTTTTTACGTTCCTTTTAGCTGGCAAGGCAAACAATGTGTAAACATGGAATAAAAATGTTTGAATGCTTTGCCTGATTGTATCAGATCAGCAAAGAGTTTTAGAGACTTTAAAAATCTGATTTCAGAATGGAATGGTACAAACTGTAAATCTTCCATGTACAAATAGCAATATAATCGTCTTTGATACTGTGAAATCACCTAATATTTGTGCCAACATCTAACCTCAATATCAATATTGTCAATTTTTATTAATAATTTGGTACCACAAGTCACTTAATTCTAAAGTGTATTATAATTAAATTGCTGTGATTTAGTATTTTTCTTCAGTTACAAAAGTTACTTAATTTACACTATTTCCACCACTGAAAAGTTTGAGCTTCTATAGTTTTACTTCAAGTTAAAAATATTAAACTTAATCAATTGCATCTTGAAAAAAAATTGTGGTACTTATATCTTATATGGAATGAAGTACTGGATGTGCATACACCAAATGCAAAATAAATTATTTTATATTATTTCTTTTATTTAATTAGACATATATATACACGATTAAACACCAATTATTATTCAAATGATTTTATCATTTATGCTCTCTTGGCAGTGGAGCATATTTAAAGGATTGTGTTGCAATATATTGTTACAAACTTACTGACTCTAAATAAAGATAACTTGAGTTGACTTAAACGTTTTCTTAGCAGTCTGAATCGGAGAGGAACTGGCCTGATACCAAGAGGTGTCTTCAAATTACAGCTTTTGATATCTTAGTGGCCCTACACCAGACATCTATCTGTCATAATGTCTAAGTCTGCAGTAGGACAAATAATCATAACCTGATAGTAGAGTTGCCATATTTGGAGCGCAAGGCTTACTAATGAGAAGCATCATGGCAGCCAAGTGAGCCGTGTCGGAGGTGTGAGCCATTCAAATGTGCTTACAAACATAATTTAGACATGGAGGTGAGTAAATAAATAACCATTTTATGTTTAAAATGTTTGATACTGTTGAATTTAATTATAAATTTACTTGACACTCATGAATTGTAACGTTTTCACTGCAGGATGTTTTGCAACACTAGTCAATGGGACAGATTCGTATCTCTGACGATGACCATCTGTCAGAAATCTTCCGTCCGTCGATCAGAGATATGTCATCGCTTAAGTCTACAGGTGTCCGGGCCAGATCTCAAGTATCTGATCGGGCTATCTCAGTCATCAGATCATTCGGCTAGTGTTCGGAGACCCCTGGTTCGAATACCAGTCTGACAGCTATATTATTTCCTCTCCTGCTACAAAAATATCCGCATAGTTCTTATAACCGTCAATGGTCATCATAAGAACATGGTTTCCCGTGTACTCGATCCAGACTCAGAATCTATAAGTTAACATATTAGGTTTTACACGCATCCCTTATTTCTCGCAACGTAAACGTGCACTGGTTTGTTACAAAACCGATACAGGATCGGTTGTGCTTGTCACGCACGTTATAGACAATTTTTACGTACTGTAACTTACATGTTGTAACGTTATCTAACTTTCATGTGTCTGATGGGTAACGAGTTAGGACTCCATTTGTATACAATCCGCCATGCCTGTAGCAACAAGTTCTCGCGAGAATTAATACTCGGATACCACTCGTGTGCTTTATCGGAATCTCTCTAGATTCTCCTTCAGCCGAACAGGTGCGTGCGCGCCATGTGTACATGTGCCAAGAGAAATAGAAGATTGTGTTCATTACTGTGACTTGTATCATACATTTAAGGTAACCATTTTCTGGAGAAGCATATTCCCAATTTTTATGAGTTCTGTTTACGTTTCCCTGTCATGGGTTTATGCAGCTTATGTTAACTTTTGATTTCCGTCACATTTATGAGCTCTGGCTAGGCCTACTGTAGGCCTTTACATTCAAATTTAATGGCGTTTTGAAAATACGCATATTCATACCTGATCTGCAAAAGTTGTGTTTACATGCCCATGTGAAAAATAATGCTTGTAAGATAACAATGCTTTGTGAATAGTCATTCTTACTATGAGTTCCTTGTCGCTGAAATTGTTAGAGACAGCATTGTCAGCTTGACACATGCTTTAGATTGGTTTTCATTTCATTATTAGACCTATTTGACATTACTGTCGCAATAATGACTAAATGCATTGGTTACACCATAGTTATTGTTCTTCAGCCTATAACTGCAACAAGGCATCTAGTCAGTGTTCATGTATTTTCATTATAAATACATGTAATGAACGAGAAATTATAAGATCAGGCATTTCGAAACAAAGTTGAAACAAACCAGTGAAATACAATAATGAGGCACTATTTGGGCTTCTTTTAGGGTATAGTAGTATAGTGTTCTAGTGTACATATTAAAATCAATTAGCTTGAGATCTTGAGAAAAAGTTGTTGCAGTAATGTTTCTGAACCAGTCTGTCATCATCATGATCAATGACCAGGTAAATAATCAATGGTTCAGCCAAGGATTTATAAGTGAGAAGGATTCGTGTCTGTATCTTTACACTACTAAACACCACGCGAGACGCTTATGAACCGGGAATAAAAACCGTTTTTCTCAACAAATACTTGTCTTATCGAGTCAAACGAAACACCAATGTAAAGTAAATTAAATTTCACAACATTTATAACTTGCTTAAAAGACGGAAGATTGAGAAGAAATGTCTTAAACTATCGTTAAAAAAATACGACCGCTCATGTAATGGCAGCACGCTTCAGAAAGTAAGACGGTAACCCTCGTACCCCCATGCTACATCAAAGGCTGCGGCGGCGGATATCAAAGGAAATCAGTCGTCGCCCAACGTCACGGTCAGTGCACAAACACAAAAGCGCCTGCGCTGTCTTTGCCTAAAACTCAGTGTGACTTATCCTTCTCATATACGTCCTTGGTTCAGCATTCAGTTAGTTGAATTCAGAATTCCTGGGTTCGAACCCCTATCTTGTTGTTCTTTCATTCCACTTGCACTTTACTTATAGTTATAAATATTAGACAATGAAGACTTTAAAAATTTCTAAATGTTCAATTAATTATTGGAAGGTTTTAATGTTTTAATTACATATTTCTGTGTTTCAGATGAAGTCATCAAAAAAGAAAAAGGAAAAACGCCACTTGCTTTCAAATGATGATGTCTGCTTACCAGATATGGACAGTGCAGAAGACAAAATTAAGTCAAATAAAAAACATAAAAAATCTAAAAAGTTGAAAAGACATTCAGATGAGAATGATGATTCATTATGTGATATCAACAGTGCAGATGAGCATAGGAAAAAACACAAGAAATCTAAAAAACATAAACAACATTTAGATGAAACTTTGGATTTATCTGATACAGCCAATGAGCATAAGAAAAAGCACAAAAAGTCAAAAAAGAGGAAAAGACATTCAGATGAAGAAAATGAAATATCTTATGTCGAGGATAGTGTTGATGAACTCACGAAAAAAACTAAAAAATCAAAAAAACATAGAAGAAATTCTAATGAAGAAGCTGAATCACCCAATATGGAGAGTTTAGATAACACAGGAAACAAAAAACATTCTAATGAAGAACTGAAACACAATATGGAAGTTTAGATGAACACAGAAATCGAAAAAACATAAAAAACATTCATAATATGGAGAGTTTAGATGAACACAGCTGACAAAATCTATGAAGAAGCTGAAACATCTAATATGGAGAGTTTAGATGAACACAGGAAATCGAAAAAACATAAAAAACATTCTAATGAAGAAGCTGAAACACCCAATATGGAGAGTTTAGATGAACACAGGAAAAAACACAAGAAATCCAAAAAACGCAAACAGCATTCTAATGAAGATACTGGTGGGGATGGTGAAAACATGATTGGATCTTCAAATGGTAAGTACATAAGTTGGAGTTATCTCCCGGCCCTCATTCTTTCCTTGTTTGCTGCATTTTTATTGAATGGCATGAATGTATCTTTTTATAATTATTATTTTTTTGCTTGTATATATTTACAAATTGATAATTGAAATGATTCGATTTTTGTACATGTGTTAAATTGTAAACTGTTGATGTTTGTTTCAGTCACCATCTTGAAAATCACATTTTTTTTAAAAAAAGTCAGAAATTTCATTTGATTTTACAAATGGAATCTCAATCTTATATTCATTTATCAATTTCTCTGAATATTAAGGTAGCTCCATACTTTTGGGAAAACCCATGTCATTTTTTTCTAACAGGTCTTATTTTCTTGCATTTTTCATGTAGATTTCAAATCTGTAAAGATAAATGGGTGTTCTCGAACTACTTTTTGAGATATTTGAGCTTGAAATATACCATCCATGCAAATTTGCTGACTGAAAATAGAAAAATTCGTAAAATCATGTTTTCTGTAATATTAGGGTGAATTTAGTCTCGATCCTGTTGATTTTTGGCGAGGGTCACCTCGCCATTGTGATCGTGGTTGCAAAATTTTCTTACAGTCAATTTCCTCAATATGATTGGCTTAGAAATTGCTCGCAGATACTAGCGCTCCTAGCGGCAGTGTATTCAACAACTTTGATTTTACCGGGAATTTTAAATAGCAAAATTTGATTATGAAAGTTACTGAAATAAGCATATCTGTAACGTTGAAATAGGAATAGTATATTACGGCTTTCATATCCTTACTATACACACTATCCAAAAGATCTTCTGTTTGAAAATTTTCACCTGAATTGTTTACAAAGTATCTAGACTTTTCGTCCCCAAAATGGTGTTTACAATGAATGACGACGTTTCGTCCCAAAAATGCTTCGCTCCGAAGCTGGTTCCCCCCAGACGTTTACTCCCTATTAGTGACAGTTAACCCGCAACGGAAAAAAATGAAATCGATATTTCACCTCGAACATCAAAATTTATACCATAATGAATTTTGTAATTCGAATCAAATTTGTCTCGGAGCAAATACATTTCATGGCGAAATGGAGATGCATTTATCACGGCTGTGTTCAGGTTGACATGGACGTAAAACTACAATGGAAGAAAGACAACTCTAACAAAATTTTGGACAAACTTGGACTACTGATAAAATAGCATGTGACAGACGGTGAATATTTTGTAAATGTCCAAGGTGGCGTTATCTTAAAACTAACGGCAGTTAATAAGGTATGAATATTTATCACATCCATCATTATCGATAATTTCATAAGCACATGCATAAATATCAGATTATATCTATATACTAAAGCACGTTCAGAGATTACCACTAAACCATACTTTTAAAACATTTTAGGTATTTTCAGCATAGGAGCTTGCCGTTCTGATCATATACATACAGTATATTCATTAAACTAGGTAATACGAAGTAAATATTTGGCCGAATGACATAAATCATATATGGAATGTTCATATAACTCGAATTGATATTTTTGGACTACTAGATCGACGAAAATGCCGATTCCTTTTTCATAATTCTTCCGTAAAACGGCACTTAAAAAGCTGATTCAATCTGTAACAAATGAAGAGAAAACTGTTAATTGTTTAGCAATTATCCTGAGTTATATTTTACCAAAAAGCATCAGGGATTAGCAATTAAAACTTACATAAACATATTCCCGACTCTCGCTTGCATTGTGTGATCACTCGAGCGGAACTAATCTCTACCACATGGCACAGTCTTACAAATGCAATCGCACAAAAGCCCACATGATCACTGTTTTTACTGCGATTACATCTTATGTTAGTTTTTTTTAACTTTTTACTCAACAAAATAGACTTTACGCTTTTCATGATCAGCACCATCATTTTCCGTATAATTTATTAATTTACCACTGTACCCATGCATACGTGTGTATATTTATACTTCTTTGTGCACATTATATAACAACAATTCTATATTACAATCAATTTATGAAGGACAAAACTCTTACATGTAAGAACAGGAGGACTGAAGAACAGCGGGAATTAAACTTCAATAATATTTCCTCTATGCTGGTATTGCTATTTATGATTAAAATGTTTAATTATATGATATTAGCCTTTTCAGTAATTACTCTGTTAATACATTTATTGTTTCCTTATGTTTTACAGAATGTCAGCATGCATGTATCATTTCAACTGGAAACAGTCTAGGAGAAGAATTGAGTGAACAAAAAGAAATAATTTTCAGCTGTGGAAGCTTAATATTGTAATCATTTTCAATCCGAAAATAATTACTATAATCATCTTCATATTCCTTATTGTGAATTTAACTGTAATATTATTTAAGCATATACCTGATATTTGTTTATATTCTATGACATGTACATGCTTGAAATGAAATAAATAAATAAAAGATTATTTTAATTTAAAACACAATATGACATTAGCTGTTTATATTTTTTGTCAAAAACATATTAAGCTTATCGTTAATAACACTCTAACCATCACCTTCGACAATTTAATGAAAATCAATTAAACATTAATTTGTATAACACAGGTCGTCTTATGTTTTCCCCGCCTTGACTATCAATGTTCTCTGATCACTCTGAAAGTATTGATTTTACCTTTTTTTCGGTCACCACATGAACTGCCTTTAAATCAATCACACCAATGAGACATACATTTACTGCATTCATTATAACACTAAGGCAATTCGGCAAGATCAGCGAACATTGTTGATTTACCTTGAATATGTAACAGGAGAGGAGAAAATGTAGCGGCAAGACCGGGATTCGATCCCTGGACTCTCCGAACACTATCCGAGTGCTCTACCGACTGAACTATCTGGTCATCGATAATCGACCCAGTCCAGTCCCGCTACACTCCTCCCTTCTTTTTTGAAGACATACAAGACCCTTTCAAACACCACAACCGTTGGTTATTTAGTTGGGTGCCAATTCTGTAACAGGAGAGAAGAAAATGTAGTTCTTCCGACTAAGCTACCTAATCACCGATAATCAACCCAGTCTGATCATGCTACAAATATTTATCTGGTTATTTTATCTCCCTTCCTATTTATGACTTAGAATCTTACCTGGTGGAAAAGAATACTTTGTCTTACAAATCTTGACAAATTATGCACACTGTGATTGTTGCAAGCTAAACTACGTATCCGCTAGCTGATTGCTGTTGATTGTTAATGATCTCAAACACACTAATTACTTATTGTGCCAATTTAAGTAAATATATTGTACTTTTTTCAAATATTCATGATTACTATTCATGTGTAATATCTCAAAACATTGACATGTGCACGAAGTACGGCGGACCAGACCGCCGATGTTTTGGACATATGCTAGATATTTCAGTTTCGGGTTACTGTGGCCAATAAAAGAAAACAAACACATTGCGGTTTTCATATGTTATTTCTTCTAAATACAACACTTTTTGTGCAAGTTGTCAAGCATTTATGGGGAATATTTTGCATTGAAATTGTCGCCTTCATACATCGGTTTTTGGGACTCCCTGGACATCTTTTTTCCCCATTTTTTTGATGCGCAAAATATACTGATAGTAGATTTTTTAAGCATTTTCAGCCCTAAAAAGTACCTGCACAAATTATACCAGTTTTTACGGTATATAATATTGGAATGTATCCCAAACTTTTTATCATATTATTTGCCAATAACACTATTATGATATCAGAAATATCTGATGGTCTACGACAAATGTTACATGAATTTTAACAATATTACATAACATGGAAATTAGAACTTAAAGGCCCACTACCTTTTCGGGGCAAAATTAAAAGGTCTCTCAAAAAACATTAATAACATCAGAAAACCCATGCCGATGCCTTAAGATGAGGTTACAACACCAAACATATGCAAGATTTCCTGCGTAATATCTGAAAACCGTGGAGAGTCGTTTCGCTGTCTTGCCGTCTGGCGCTGTAATAGTCAACTACCGCGCGGTATTTAGGACGACGGCGGGAAACATAAGACGACCCGCGTTATAAAAATTTACATTGTATCTATTTTGATTAAATTGTTCAGAAGGTGATGATAAACGTAGTATTAACGGTAAGTTAATAACTTTTGCGACTCTACAAAATTATCGATCTCGTTTTACATTCCCATTTTAAAAATTAAAAGTCGTGTCGGAAAGGTATTGGGCCTTTAATATCAGAAAGATAAAAATTGTGATATTCTCAAGACGTAAATCGGTACAACAACACCAGTTGATGTTATGGAATACAGAATTAGATTTATAAGAATTGTTTACATATCTAGGTACAGAAAATAATGTTAATGGTAGCGTTTTTAAAGAAAGGGAAAAAACCTGCTGAACAAACAATTAAATCGGTGTTTGCTATTTATAAGAAATAAAGGAATGAATCTCTTCCTGTTCATCTTGAACTGAAAATATTTGATTCACTTGTAATAACAGTTTTATTATACTCATCAGAGGTATAGGGATTTGAAAATAAAAATGTAGAAAAATTCATTTGTAATTTTGTAAAACAATCCTGAAGTTAAGAAAGTGTACAAACAATTTCATGGTCTATGGTGAGCTAACAAGTTATCCGGTTTGAATTGAAGTTCGGATACAATGTATATCAATCAACTTGCTGTTTTACAAAAGAATAATTACAAAACTTGTTAAAAGTAGACCAATTGACCAATTTATTCAAAAATCACATGATGATATTGATAAGTCTTCTAGAGGACAGACATATTCTATATTTAAGACATTTTGGCATAGAAAAGTATGCCTCTTGTCTTTCTCTGCTGCAAAACAATACTTGTTAACTGATACTGTGGTCCCAGGAACTTGATGACAATAGCTATATATAGTCATTAAGAATGAATATTTTCATTAACATCAAATTAACAAGGAAAATGCTTAAAGGTGTTATAAAATCATTTGACATATAACATCATAGGAAATGTTAGAATGGGCTTCCAAGATTTTAGTATGTGTCTCTTATTTTACACCTTGGTGTCCAAGGAATCCTCAAAAGTCCAAACTGGAAGGAACACCAGCCAAATTTATTTCTTATTGTACACAACTACAGTAGTATTGACCTTAGAAATATATTCTCCTATCATCGAGACCGAGCCATTTAGTACTTTCAGTACTTTGATTTGTCCTAAATTTCTTACGATAGAACAATATACAAAACTATTTTATTTTTACAAATGCTAACTAATTTTTGTTATTTCCCAGGACCCTTTCTCTACGTAATTATCATGTTTTGCCATATTTTCGCCCGTAAAAAATCAATGAATAGACCAAAAAGGAAATGAAAACCCATGTCAATTTCACAATATTTGTATATGATATGCCCAAGGTAATATATTTTTCAAATATCATATAAAAACACGGGGTCCTCGATCAAAATTTCACAATTTTGTAAGCTTGAAGTTTGTAACTCGCAACCCTACCCCCATTTCATCCAGTGCTAAGATGGGTTATATTTGACTATTTTTTGAAAATCATGCCGCAAAAAAACATTCCACATCAGTTCATACGTTTTTGTGATATTATATCTGGTTTATGTCTGTTTGTTTTTATGATTTTCTCCAAATTGTGTGTTTAAAGGAAATCCGTATGCGATTTTTTTAGAATTCCGGAATTTCGGTCCGGCCGGGTCCCCTCTTATGATTTATAGCGACGAACGCCACTTCCGGTGTTTAAAAATCCATTCCCATTTACGACATCAACCGCAAAAACCACAGAGATAGCATACAGTTTTCACTTCACTGCTTTTATTTGATTTATTTAATGATTTTAAACATTCAATATTATATGTAGACAATTTTCACCCATTGAAAAAATGTCCAAGTGTGATGTCGTGGGTTATCGGAAACCATTCTGGAATTCAAAACAACCCCCGCAACTTCCGGTATAGCGTCATATAAATTGGCGCGATTTTCAAAAGTATGGACCTACCTTAAACTGGTATTAAAAGACTTGACCACGAACTTTTATAAACTAATTACGATCTTTAATTATTTTCAGGAATTTTCCACTCCTTGTCTGATAACTTCCATCCTTCTGAAAGTCTGAACTCAGAAAATCAAGACAATCTAACATCATGTCGAGACGAAACCTGTTCTGATGATGCAATGGATGGTGGTGAAAATCAGAACACTTCTTCAGTTCCAGATTTAGTAACAAAACAAACATCTTTGGACTCTGTGCTGGACCCAGATTCCATCACAAAACAACCTTCATTTCGAAATTCAAAGAAGAAGCGACAGTCGGATCTGTCCAGTGATATACTTTCCACTTTACTTTTAACTGATGATGAGGCCGCTATCATACATAATGGGAAAGTTTCAAATGGAAAATCGAGCAAAGTGTACCAGGAAATGGGGATACAACTCCGTGTGGGAAGATGGATCCAAGAGGAAGATGAGATTTTGTTGGATAATTTTGAAGCCATCAAGGCTGAATATGGATTGGAAATGGACAACGATTTTCTTTTACAGTTATTGTTTGAGCAGTTTTTAGCAAGTTCAACAGAAGAGAGAATAAGAGTGAGGCAATTCCGAAAAACCAGCGACTTTTATGTCAAACTTGCTGGTAATTTAAGAAGGTATGTACATATATATGTATCCAATGATTTGGCCTGTGTAATATTTTTGCATATGACACTAGAATAATATGACCGGCTGGAGCGATTTTTATTGGCTGAATATAACAACAATCTTGCTTGTTTCTTTACTTAATTTTAGATTACCTGAAAGTGTAATGGACCGTGCCAGAAAAATTCTGCCTGCATGGAAAGTGGGTCCCTTTACACCTGAAGAAGAAAAGACCCTACTTGAGCAGCATGAAAAGCATGGAAACCAGTGGACAATTATTGGTTTTCATATGAATCGGTCAAGAAATAGTGTGCTAGACCATTATCAAATCATAAAAGATGAAAATCGGAAGAGAGGAACATGGACAGAAAAGGAGGTATAAATGAAAATTAGGTCATGTCACAATACACTTAGTTACAGTATAGGTCATGTCACAATACACTTAGTTACAGTAGGTCATGTCACAATACACTTAGTTACAGTATAGGTCATGTCACAATACACTTAGTTACAGTAGGTCATGTCACAATACACTTAGTTACAGTATAGGTCATGTCACAATACACTTAGTTACAGTATAGGTCATGTCACGATACACTTAGTTACAGTAGGTCATGTCACAATACACTTAGTTACAGTATAGGTCATGTCACAATACACTTAGTTACAGTATAGGTCATGTCACAATACACTTAGTTACAGTATAGGTCATGTCACAATACACATAGTTACAGTATAGGTCATGTCACGATACACTTAGTTACAGTAGGTCATGTCACAATACACTAAGTTAGAGTAGGTCATGTTACAATACACTTAGTTACAGTAGGTCATGTCACGATACACTTAGTTACAGTAGGTCATGTCACAATACACTTAGTTACAGTATAGGTCATGTCACAATACACTTAGTTACAGTATAGGTCATGTCACAATACACTTAGTTACAGTATAGGTCATGTCACAATACACTTAGTTACAGTATAGGTCATGTCACAATACACTTAGTTACAGTATAGGTCATGTCACAATACACTTAGTTACAGTATAGGTCATGTCACAATACACTTAGTTACAGTATAGGTCATGTCACAATACACTTAGTTACAGTATAGGTCATGTCACAATACACTTAGTTACAGTATAGGTCATGTCACAATACACTTAGTTACAGTATAGGTCATGTCACAATACACTTAGTTACAGTATAGGTCATGTCACAATACACTTAGTTACAGTATAGGTCATGTCACAATACACTTAGTTACAGTATAGGTCATGTCACAATACACTTAGTTACAGTATAGGTCATGTCACAATACACTTAGTTACAGTATAGGTCATGTCACAATACACTTAGTTACAGTATAGGTCATGTCACAATACACTTAGTTACAGTATAGGTCATGTCACAATACACTTAGTTACAGTATAGGTCATGTCACAATACACTTAGTTACAGTATAGGTCATGTCACAATACACTTAGTTACAGTATAGGTCATGTCACAATACACTTAGTTACAGTAGGTCATGTCACAATACACTTAGTTACAGTATAGGTCATGTCACAATACACTTAGTTACAGTAGGTCATGTCACAATACACTTAGTTACAGTATAGGTCATGTCACAATACACTTAGTTACAGTATAGGTCATGTCACAATACACTTAGTTACAGTATAGGTCATGTCACAATACACTTAGTTACAGTATAGGTCATGTCACAATACACTTAGTTACAGTATAGGTCATGTCACAATACACTTAGTTACAGTAGGTCATGTCACAATACACTTAGTTACAGTAGGTCATGTCACAATACACTTAGTTACAGTAGGTCATGTCACAATACACTTAGTTACAGTATAGGTCATGTCACAATACACTTAGTTACAGTAGGTCATGTCACAATACACTTAGTTACAGTATAGGTCATGTCACAATACACTTAGTTACAGTATAGGTCATGTCACAATACACTTAGTTACAGTAGGTCATGTCACAATACACTTAGTTACAGTAGGTCATGTCACAATACACTTAGTTACAGTATAGGTCATGTCACAATACACTTAGTTACAGTAGGTCATGTCACAATACACTTAGTTACAGTATAGGTCATGTCACAATACACTTAGTTACAGTAGGTCATGTCACAATACACTTAGTTACAGTAGGTCATGTCACAATACACTTAGTTACAGTAGGTCATGTCACAATACACTTAGTTACAGTAGGTCATGTTACAATACACTTAGTTACAGTATAGGTCATGTCACAATACACTTAGTTACAGTAGGTCATGTCACAATACACTTAGTTACAGTAGGTCATGTCACAATACACTTAGTAACAGTAGGTCATGTCACAATACACTTAGTTACAGTAAGTCATGTCACAATACACTTAGTTACAGTAGATCATGTTACAATACACTTAGTTACAGTAGGTCATGTCACAATACACTTAGTTACAGTAGATCATGTTACAATACACTTAGTTACAGTATAGGTCATGTTACAATACACTTAGTTACAGTAGGTCATGTTACAATACACTTAGTTACAGTAGGTCATGTTACAATACACTTAGTTACAGTATAGGTCATGTTACAATACACTTAGTTACAGTATAGGTCATGTTACAATACACTTAGTTACAGTAGGTCATGTTACAATACACTTAGTTACAGTAGGTCATGTCACAATACACTTAGTTACAGTAGGTCATGTCACAATACACTTAGTTACAGTAGGTCATGTCACAATACACTTAGTTACAGTAGGTCATGTCACAATACACTTAGTTACAGTATGTACAGTAGTAGTCATGTCACAATACACTTAGTTACAGTAGGTCATGTCACAATACACTTAGTTACAGTAGGTCATGTCACAATACACTTAGTTACAGTAGGTCATGTCACAATACACTTAGTTACAGTTAGTAGGTCATGTCACAATACACTTAGTTACAGTAGGTCATGTCACAATACACTTAGTTACAGTAGGTCATGTCACAATACACTTAGTTACAGTAGGTCATGTCACAATACACTTAGTTACAGTAGGTCATGTCACAATACACTTAGTTACAGTAGGTCATGTCACAATACACTTAGTTACAGTAGGTCATGTCACAATACACTTAGTTACAGTATAGGTCATGTCACGATACACTTAGCTACAGTAGATCATGTCACAATACACTAAGTTACAGTAGATCATGTCACAATACACTTAGTTACAGTAGATCATGTCACAATACACTAAGTTACAGTATAGGTCATATCACAATACACTTAGTTACAGTAGGTCATGTCACAATACACTTAGTAATTACAGTAGGTCATGTTACAATACACTTAGTTACAGTAGGTCATGTCACGATACACTTAGCTACAGTAGATCATGTCACAATACACTTAGTTACAGTATAGGTCATATCACAATACACTTAGTTAGAGTAGGTCATGTCACAATACACTTAGTTACAGTATAGGTCATGTCACAATACACTTAGTTACAGTATAGGTCATGTCACAATACACTTAGTTACAGTATAGGTCATGTCACAATACACTTAGTTACAGTATAGGTCATGTTACAATACACTTAATTACAGTAGTTCACGTTACAATACACTTAGTTGAAGTAGTTCATGTTAGAATACACTTAGTTACAGTAGGTCATGTCACAATACACTTAGTAATTACAGTAGGTCATGTTACAATACACTTAGTTGCAGTAGTTCATGTTACAATACACTAAGTTACAGTATATGTCAAGTTACAATACACATAGTTACAGTAGGTCATGTCACAATACACTTAGTAATTACAGTAGGTCATGTTACAATACACTTAGTTGCAGAAGTTCATGTTACAATACACTAAGTTACAGTATATGTCAAGTTACAATACACATAGTTACAGCAGGTCATGTCACAATACACTTAGTTACACAGTAGGTCATGTCACAATACACTTAGTTAGAGTAGGTCATGTCACAATACACTTAGTTAGAGTAGGTCATGTCACAATACACTTAGTTAGAGTAGGTCATGTCATGATACACTTAGTTACAGTATAGGTCACGTAACAATACACTTAATTAGTTACAGTATAGGTCATATCACAATACACTTAGTTACAGTAGGTCATGTCATAATACACTTAGTTACAGTAGGTCATGTCACAATACACTTAGTTACACAGTAGGTCATGTCACAATACACTTAGTTAGAGTAGGTCGTGTCATAATACACTTAGTTACAGTAGGTCATGTCACAATACACTTAGTTACAGTAGGTCATGTCACAATACACTTAGTTACACAGTAGGTCATGTCACAATACACTTAGTTAGAGTAGGTCGTGTCACAATACACTTAGTTACAGTAGGTCATGTTAAAATACACTTAGTTATAGTAGGTCATGTCACAATACACTTAGTTACAGTATAGGTCATGTTAAAATACACTTAGTTACAGTATAGGTCATGTTAAAATACACTTAGTTACAGTAGGTCATGTTACAATACACTTAGTTACAGTAAAGGTCATGTTACAATACACTTAAGTTACAGTAGGTCATGTTACAATACACTTAGTTACAGTAGGTCATGTCATAATACACTTAGTTACAGTAGGTCATGTTACAATACACTAAGTTACTGTATAGGTCATGTTAAAATACACTTAGTTATAGTAGGTCATGTCACAATACACTTAGTTACAGTATAGGTCATGTTAAAATACACTTAGTTACAGTAGGTCATGTTACAATACACTTAGTTACAGTATAGGTCATGTTACAATACACTTAGTTACAGTAGGTCATGTTACAATACACTTAGTTACAGTAGGTCATGTCACAATACACTTGGGTACAGTAGGTCATGTCACAATACACTTGGGTACAGTAGTTCATGTTACAATACACTTAGTTGAAGTAGTTCATGTTACAATACACTTAGTTACAGTATAGGTCATGTTACAATACACTTAATTACAGTAGTTCATGTTACAATACACTTAGTTGAAGTAGTTCATGTTACAATACACTTAGTTACAGTATAGGTCATGTTACAATACACTTAATTACAGTAAGTCATGTTACAATACACTTAGTTTCAGTAGATCATGTTACAATACACTTAGTTACAGTAGGTCATGTCACAATACACTTAGTAATTACAGTAGGTCATGTTACAATACACTAAGTTACAGTATATGTCAAGTTACAATACACATAGTTACAGCAGGTCATGTTACAATACACTAAGTTACAGTCGGTCATGTCACAATACACTTAGTTACAGTAGGTCATGTCGCAATACACTTAGTTACAGTATAGGTCATGTCATAATACACTTAGAGTAGGTCGTGTCACAATACACTTAGTTAGAGTAAGTCATGTTACAATACACTTAGTTACAGTAGGTCATGTTACAATACACTTAGTTACAGTAGGTCATGTCACAATACACTTAGTTACAGTAGGTCATGTTACAATACACTTAGTTACAGTATAGGTCATGTTACAATACACTTAGTTACAGTAGGTCATGTTACAATTCACTTAGTTACACAGTAGGTCATGTCACAATACACTTAGTTACAGTAGGTCATGTTACAATACCCTAATAGTTACAGTTTAGGTCATGTCCATGTTTTAGTACAAAGTAGTTTTGGTACTTGCTAGAGTCATTTCGGAACTTTAATATTAAAAACTTGTAGGCCAAGTCAAGTTTATTTTCAAATTCATTTTATTCCAGCAAAACTAGACAAAACAGAAAATTGATCCTTCAGTTTAACCCCCCATAACTAACAAGGGACTACAACATGACCTTAAACCCCGGATATCCCTGAACAAAGAATAAACTTATTTGTCATGGCTGCAAGAGGACCTAAATTGACACTTCTCCTTACTCTCCATATCTTGGTGTATAAGTTTGAAGTTTGAAACCTTTATTAGACAGTTGCCAGGTACTGACCACTGGTCAATGGTATTTCTTGGGTACTTCAGCTTTCCTCAACCTCCTTACCTCCTAAACCCGGCACATCCTTAAATGTTGATAGAAAAAAAAACTTTAATCCAACTATTTAAATCCAATAAGGTTGTGTCTATAAAACTATTGTACTTAATCGAAAGAGAATTCCTACTTCAGTAGTTTTTGTGATAAAGTTTCTGTAATTTCAATTGACATACATCATGATAGTGAGTGGGTCTATCTTCTGAGCTCCCATGATTTCATGATCATATGTGGAAAGATCTAGATCAGATGTTGACCAAGGTTCACAGTTTCTGACATACATCATGATAGTAAATGTGTCTATCTTCTGAACTCCCATGATTTCATGATCGTATGTAGAAAGATCTAGATCAGATGTTGACCAAGGAACACAGTTTGGTTTAGTTAAGTTCTATAGATATGCTTCTACTCAGATCACCATGAATTGTTTGATGACTTGTCAATTAGATGTCTAATTAATGATTTGTGTTTTACAGGTAGACGACTTAATAGCTGCTATATCAGAAGTGATGCAGACGGATGACCTGCTTAGTCTACCACATACTCAATTACCGTGGACAAAAATTGCTAGTAAGATGAACCATCGCAGTGCAAAACAGTGTCGGAACCTCTGGGTCTACAGACTTCGACCATTACTGGCACAGGGTACACTCGGCATGCAAAAGATTCAAGTAGACAAAGTAACATTAGTGAAAGAAATCTATAATTTAGATGTTCTGCTGGAAAGTGAGATAAACTGGGAAGAGTTGTTGGAGAGAATTCCGAATGGTGGGACGCCACAGAACTTGGCTAATCAGTGGATAAGGTTAAAGGCTCTTATAAGTGGTGGGGAGAATATGAGCTTTACTGAAATCCGTGAGGAATTAGCGTCCTTATATTTTGAATTATGACAATATGGCTTTAACAATGATAAATTGTTAATAGCAACTGAAAGGACAGTTAGGAAAAGCATGGTTATTTTACATGTACTCCTGTTGTAGATGTCACAGACAGAAATAAATGTATGTGTTGGCCAGCCAGATTGAGTGAGACCTGGACTTTAGAGGGACAGTCATTTACAAAGTCTATTTACTGAACATTGCAGGTCAGTTACTTGAGAATTGATTTTACTGACTACAATTGAATGACTTTTTTAAATCATTATTGATGCAAAGTTTATGAAATTTTTGAAACTCTTCCTTTTAAAAAGGACAATGTAGGGAAAACAATGAAGGGTATTAGGGATTGTTGAGGGCTATAAGGAGCTGGATAATGGATACTTCAGACACCGGCCGGACTTGTCGCTTTACAAAAATTCTCAATACAAGTGAATACTATCCAGTACCCTGATGGTCCATTTAGTGCTTAGCTTAATTGGCAGTTTTACAGCGACACTTCATTAATAATTGTATTTTAAATGTGGAGAACCATTTTAACATATGTAAAATATAGCAGCAGTGTCAATGATTTGAACGGAAACATTTTATAAATTATTGTATACATGAATTGATAACATCACTAAGACGATAAAAAAAATAATGAACATCATTTATTTCACAATATTTTCAGAAAATTGAAATGTGTGTAAAAGGGTTTAATGATTTCATTTAGCAATGTAGAACAAAAACATAAAGTGTGAAGGTTGTTTTAATGAATGCCATTTCTGTTTTAACGATGTTTTTATTTCTTCATTGGTGAAGATCTGTATTCTAATAGTTTCTTATGGGGCACAGTTACAAGTTTTCTGGGATGAGTGAGAGCAGAGTTATACTCGAATGTGCACTCTAAACAAATACATCATTGTGAGCTAGGAAACTGGTTTTCCATTAAAGATGCTCCACCGCCGACAGAGCATAAATGACATTCATTATTTGAACAATTATAATTGGTGTTCAATCGTAAATATATACGTCTAATTAATACAAAAATTATGATAAAATAATTTGATATGACTTTGGTGCATGCGCAATCAGCATTTCATTCCATATAGGGTAAAGTGACACAGAATTTTTTTCGGGATTCAATTAATTATTTCTTTATATTTTTAACTTAAAGTAAACTTACAAGCTCAAACTTTTCAATGGTGGTAATGGTGTAAAGTAAGTAACTTTTGTAACTGAAGAAAAATACTAAATCGTTTGCTCATGTTTTTTATAGTGAAAAAAAAAACCATTTGTCAGTGGTGGAGCATTTTTATTTTTTTTATTTTTTTTTTTTTTTAAAACATTGATTTATCTCATGATTTCAGCAGCAAAATCATTTCTTGTAGGAGTAATAAAACAAGATGTCCCAGAGGGATCTGCAGCTTAGGATAATCTATGTTTTTAGCCCACCATCATCAGATGGTGGGCTATTCAAATCGCCTTTCGTCCGTGGTCCGTCGTCCGTTCCGTCCTTCCTTCCGTCCGTCCGTCCGTCCGTCAGTCCGTTAACAATTCTTGTTACCGCTATTTCTCAGAAAGTACAGAAGGGAGCTTTCTCAAATTTCACATGTAGGTTCCCCTAGGGCCTAGTTGTGCATATTGCATTTTGGGACCAATCGGTCAACAAGATGGCCGACTGGCGGCCATCTTGGATTTTGATAGTTAAAGTTTGTTACCGCTATTTCTCAGAAAGTTTTGAAGGGATCTTTCTCAAATTTCATATGTTGGTTCTCCTAGGGCCCTAGTTGTGCATATTGCATTTTGGGACCAATCGGTCAACAAGATGGCCGACTGGCGGCCATCTTGGATTTTGATAGTTAAAGTTTGTTACCGCTATTTCTCAGAAAGTTATGAAGGGATCTTTCTCAAATTTCATATGTTGGTTCTCCTAGGGCCCTAGTTGTGCATATTGCATTTTGGGACAGATCGGTCAACAAAATGGTCGACTGGCGGCCATCTTGGATTTTGATAGTTAAAGTTTGTTACCCGCTATTTCTCAGAAAGTTTTGAAGGGATCTTTCTCAAATTTCATATGTTGGTTCTCCTAGGGCCCTAGTTGTGCATATTGCATTTTGGGACAGATCGGTCAACAAGATGGCCGACTGGCGGCCATCTTGGATTTTGATAGTTAAAGTTTGTTACCGCTATTTCTCAGAAAGTACTTAAGGGATCTTTCTCAAATATCATATGTTGTTTCTCCTAGGGCCCTAGTTGTGCATATTGCATTTTGGGACCAATCGGTCAACAATGATGGCCGACCGGCGGCCATCTTGGATTTTGATAGTTAAAGTTTGTTACCGCTATTTCCCAGAAAGTACTGAAGGGATCTTTCTCAAATTTCATATATAGGTTCCCCTAGGGCCCTAGTTGTGCATATTGCATTTTGGGACCAATCAGTCAACAAGATGGCCGACCGACTGACGGCCATCTTGGATTTTGATAGTTAAAAGTTTGTTACCGCTATTTCTCAGAAAGTACTGAAGGGATCTCTCTCAAAATTTCATATGCATGTTCCCCTTGAACCCTAGTTTGTTGTGCATATTGCATTTTGGGAGTGATCGGTCAACAAGATAGCCGATCTGCAGCTTAGGATAATCTATGTTTTTTGTTTTTTTTTTATTTTCCCTTTGAAATAGAGACTTCATATTAGTGGGCATATCAGCAGCACACTTCAATTGTCAAATGCAATATGATCACTGTCTGCCATACACATTGTGCTTGGATTTGTTCCATAATGGATATACAGACCTACCAATCAAGCCCAACAAGTATGATTTAAGGAAGCTAGACCTCTTCAATACTTACGTAGAAAGCTACAATATACGAGATGGCTGCTAAATATATAATCAGCCAAAAATGCATTTGTGAGAATTATAGGGACCATGACGAACCTACATATGAAAGAAAAAGAACCCTTCAGAACTTTCTTAGAAATACATGTAGTGATAGTAAACTTCAACTTTCACATTATAAGATGGCTGCCTGTCGACCATTTTGTTGCCCAACTGGTCCCAAAAGGCAATATGCACAAGAGTCCGAGAGAAACATATGCATATTTGAAAAAGCTCCCTTTGAAAAAAGTAGTAACAAAAATTGTTCACTGATGGACGGACTACTGACGAAATGTGATTCGAATAGCCCACCATGTGATGGGGGTAAAAAACTGCCATATTAGTTGTAGTACAAAACACTGCATTCATTATAGTTTCAATCAATGTATTATAACGTAAACTTTGTCATACCACTGTAGCAGTTTTAGATATTACACTGGCTCAATGCCTACGATGGCTTATTGTCTAGAAACACAATTGCCATGCATAAAAATCCGTATTAGGGTATCTTGTTACAATGACTACCAAAAATTCTTAAAGACAATTTTGCATATCTGGCCTTGATATTTAATTCAATATTATCTGTTTAACTGATGATGACTTTCTCAAGACAAAGCCAAATATATCAATAACATCTCCAAAATTTGCAAACAAGGACTACCAGCTGACTAGCTAAAGTTGTCATACGTAATGTAATCAAAGGAGTTCAATTATTGATATCAAAAAAGCGTTTTTGCTTATTTCCTTCTCATCGGGTAAACGCTCAAACGAACGCCGAGTAAATGGTCGCAAATTTTATTAAGTTTCTACAATTGATACAAACGTTAAAAAGTTGATTGTTAGAGCCACAGGTTCCTATTTTGATGTTAGTTGCACGTTTCAGTAAAGTGGTCCACGATACGTGATACGTCTGTCCATATCGGAGTTTGTGATAGGATTGTTCTTCTGGTATTGGAACCAAGACGACCCTACAAAACGGAAATGGATTCTGTAAATATAAGATTCATCAGATAATGTTCACACCAAGGGAATAACCTAGGAGATTCAATGAAGACAAAAATAGAAATAACATCATAATGACATGTGTATTGTATGATGGGATATTTTTATGTAGGTCAATCGGTTGATCTAACGTGACTAACTTGCAGTTTATAATATAATGTCTTGTGTGAAATGGCTACTGAAGGTAGTTATAGATAATGAATATGTTCCGATGTGGACCTGGTACATCTATATTTTCTCGCCGAGCTAACATCCATCAAATGTGATGAAAACAACACCAACTCATAGATGCAACATTATATTGCACTTTGCTTTCTGTGAGTACGTTAAAGCTGCTCCACCGCTGACAAATATTTTAATAGATATTCACAAATTGCAATAGCTGAATTTCTTGCCAATAACACTGATGAAATTTTATAAACTTGAAAAGCATTACATTGCATTTGCCTGTATGCATATTCATGTGCAAAAAGTTTTGGCACCAAATGGAACTGAATTTCCAAAATCAAGAAATTTATCTAAGAACCCTTTGATCAAGTCTCCCACAAAATCAAGCATTTTCAGTAAGACTGACAGCATCGTCCACCTAACTCTTGAACAATATGCAGGAACGCGTGGTCATTGTATGGGAATACTAGTAAGTCATGTTAACCTGAAGACATGGTTGATTTAGAAGCTGACCCACTGATCTCCCACACTGCTGGTGACATATCGACGGCCCCGGAATCGTCGGACAGTTGGTTTGGATATCTTGCAGATAAGATTTCAGATCTTGTCGGAACTTCCTGAAGTCACAGCCTCCCATGTAAGGCTCTGGAAGCCAAGATGGTGATAGTAGTGAAAACGATTAAACTGTCTATAGACTTGTGCTTAATACTGATATATTACAGATAAAAGGAGAATCTTGAAGAAAACGCACAATCTGGATAAGTGAAATAAAGTGTTCCGCCAACTAGCTTAAGTAATTGAGCAAACAACTGGATTCTAAGAGCAAGATTTTGACTCCGGTCATGTGATAATTCCATTAAAAGTTGGAGAAAAGACCTACCAAAAACAACTACTGCTTAACTATATACATCAAGGACACATTTGAAAATATGATACTCCCGAAAAATGCACGTTCAATTTCTTAATGTTAATTAATGTCCGGAAAGTTGTTCCTCTGTAAAGGACTCTAAAAAGCCAGTGATTGTATATTGCAAGTAACTTATTTAAATATGTAAATATGATTGATAAACTCACCAAACAGAAAATAATTTACTGAATATAGCATAATGTACTTCAATTTTTTGAATCGACGAACATAAATTCATAGAAATATATCTGATACGCACTGAAATGAATTCGCAGATTCAGTTCAATAATCATTACTTACTATTGGGATCTATGCAGTTCATGTCGAATTCGTCAAACTGAAGGCACTGGTCAAAGTTTTGAACGTTTGGAAAGTAGGTCACGAAGGCGTAACACATCTCCGCCTATAAACATACCATTCCAGATAAACCAGCGACAAATTAGAAAAGGAGGAACACATAATATTCCACAAAAGTTCACAAGCCACAAAAAAAAAAAAAACCACCTTGAATAACTTTATATTCTTTCCTTAGTTTAACGCTGATCATAAATTTGCATGATACATGTACAAGACCAGTTGCTTTAAAGAAACTTTGGATTAACCCATACAGGAAACGATATACTAGGTAGGCACATTGCTTCATCATTCGGTAGAGAATACTTTGTTTAACACGCGTACGACGTTGTATTGGGAACACTTTTTCTCTTCCTCTGCCATGTAAACCCTAATTGCCATGAAGAGAAAAGGGAGAATGATTGCGAGATCCACTTCGTACTCTTTGAACAAGTACAGCATATACACATACTAAAGTACGCCTCTGTTCTGTTATTAAGGTAGCAGCTTACGTTTGATCCCTCTCCAAAATATAGGGACTGGTTCCTGTTCCTGTCCCCCGTCAGCGAGTCGAATGTACAGGTAAGACGTACCTCGTCACCTAATAACACACACATATTGATGGATAAAAGGAGGACAACCTTGTAATATAACGAGATGCTGATTCTGTAGCCAAGGCTTTAGATTACGTATATGTTGCAAATCATGGTTCGCGGAGAGTAATGTTATCAGCAAGCGAAGATGGTCAAAACGTATGGTTTTATGGGCTGGTTGTTGCCGGATGTTGCCACTAATCGTACGTACTGTATTTGAAGTATGAAATGAGTTATCTTTTATCCTAGTAGATCTCTAGCTTTGGGTATTTCAATTATTGAGCCCTTGTAGTCACAATTAAAAGTTACCGACCGAAGGCCAATCTTTCATTATATTGAAATATCGTCAAATGCACAGAAAATGTCCTATAATATATCTTACACTCTGTCAGTTAGTAAATAGTAACAACTTTTGGGCAGAACCTTCCCTGTAATAACTATGGAATCCACTCACTTGTATACAAGCATGATTTTCTTTAGTTCGAATGACAATTTCATCCAACAGGAAAATCATGCATAGAACGGCAGATTATTATTCAATATAATATTTAATACCAAAACAGAAGTATCCAACCCGACAGTCCTATTTCATTCAAAGACAATCCCTGTTATTGTAGGGGACCCGTGCCTTAGGATGGCACGTGAGCATCCATATTTCTATTCCGAGTTTGACAGCATGTTAAGTTGCAATTCCTCCAAACCAAACTTCTCAAAAGCTATTGAATCAGGTTGGAAAATGCGTCAACTTATCGCTGGAAAAGTATATCCTTTGTACTTTGATCATACATTACACGTGGCCTGAATTACATACAATATATGACACTAACTGTTCACTTTACCGTTTCAAAGCAACCCTTGCAATTAGCAGTCATACATATATTCTTTATCAAAAAGCGGAGGCGTTAATAAGACCTACCTGGTCTGATCTCGATGGGTGGGTCGTGTGTGTGAATTGGTGAGATTTTGTAATCATATTCCTTGTCATAAGCCACCCTCTTCAGGAATTTTCCGTCCCGGTAAACCTCCAGCAAGCTATTAACGCCTGTTGTCATATTGGAACAAAAAGTTGAAAATGTATTTTACACTGCAATACAAAATCAAATACAACTGTAACTTAAGGTTTGCTGTGATATTAGAAGAACAATTTCCGTTTCTTCATTCTTACCAAACTTATACAAAAGCTGCTTTTCACTATTTAGAAAATATTTTGGGTTTCTTAGATTTAGCGTCCTGTTTGCGTCAGAACTGATTCTTTCTATGCTAATAAATGTAGGATATCGGCTTTGATTAGCTAACTTAATCATTTTATATGAAGCAGGGTTATTTGGAAGGCTACACGCTTTTCGAATGCATTGCAAAACAGGAAAACCACTCGGCGATTTATAACCTGTACTACATACAGCTCACCTGAAATAATAAATTGAGCTTTAACCTACTAAGTATGGTTTTTTCCACGTGATTTCTTTTCAAATATCGATGCGTTATTTTAATTATTCTTACCCAGATAATGCATATGTATATACGTCCTGGTGAGATAGATAGGATGGGGTAACATGGCGGCAGTACAAGTCCCGCTACAGCCACCAGACTCGTTGTGGATAGCATGGGGAGGGATATCAAGGTCCTGCTGTCCAATCTGGACATTCCCAACATCGTACTGACGGAGTTTAGTCGTGTAGTAGATCCGGAATCCACTGTTATCTATTAGTAAAAAGGTTCAAGTGTCGTCTGTTTCATAAACATTACAGGATAGAAAGACGTGATTCAGGACATATGACATTTTCATCTTAAAGTTTCTATAATTGAACTTTAACGCTTTAATAAAAGAATAATAATCTAAATTGTTGATTTAAAAAATGTATGTAGACGAAAACAAGATTCTCCTCATGTATATCAGTTTTCATATGCATAGCGTTATACCAAGTCAGTTTGCCTTTTCTGGGTTACGGTCTCTCCTGACGTAGACATTCATTGTAAGAATCTTTTGGCTGTTTCACACATTATATCAAGTTGTGTTTGAGCAGAAGGCATGCATGATTCATCCAAAAGATTCTTAAGGGAACAGTAGAAATTCCGTAGTGTGCCATTCATATTTCAGCCACAGAAATAACCAGAAAAGTCTTGATGAAATCAATAAATTAATGATAATGTAATTCAAGTTCTTCATACTCTACCTTCAACTTTTGGCTTAAGACTTTGGACCTGTGAGTTTGGCAGCAGACGTTCGCTTTATATGCATTATTAACTGTGAGATTGACACAAGACATTTGTGTTAGATGTATTATTACCTGTAAGGTTGGCTGTAGACCTTTCGTTGTTCCAGTGGATCTGTAGTGACATGTAACTATAGCTGTGTTTACCAAACCTGACTCCTGCATTGTCCGGGGTGTAGATTTTACCCTCTACCCCCATAGTCCACTGAGCTAGCCACGAGGAGCACTGGGCGTCTGCTCCCGAACACTCGTGTGGAGCCTCAAACATAAATAAATTGCAATGGAAACTTTGATGTTATCATTTAGATATCTCAAAGGTTGAGGGTTTATTACACATCCGGGGATTTCTCAGAAAGGTAAGGGAATGCAATTATCACGTATATTTCAGCAATCCTGACAAAAGGTCTGAGACTAGAGGAAAGTCTGAGACTGGATGCCATGTAATAGTAATAATAACAGTATAAAAGAGCGGCCTACCGTATCCTGAACGTCATAGTCACATCCAAACAAAAGCATGTGATGCATGACGTCATGGTTAGAGATGAGTGGCTCAAACGCAATGGCGTGGAACGTATCGGCATCTGGTACCTATAGACAGTAAAACCGTCATGAGATGGTCACGTAAGTTTTTAAATCAACGACAATTATTATTTCAAGTAAAATATTATTATTATTTTCTATCGTGTTTCAATAAAAAAAATTATATATTAATATATTCTTTACTTACTTTAATCTTCTGACACACGTAGTGAGTCCTCTTGGTGGGAACCTGTAACGCGGGAATTCTGATATCAAAGTATCTGACGTCTGCTTCCAATGGCCGCTCAGCCACGACACTAGAGGTATATCCACACAGTAACAGTATCACAACCAGAAACTGTCTCATCCTAGAAATCAACAGTAGCATTGTTAATCTTACGTAACTCAATCTTACATAAAATAATGTTATCAATTTTACGGGATTATCTTTTGAGTGGTTCAAATGCTTTATCTAGATGCAATGTCAAAATTAATTAACACATTACGGGATATTCAAAGTATGTATTCTAATATTGTATGCCACATTTATGACCAAGTGATATTCTTCAGTTCGTCATGCCCTTCAACATCACAGTATCCTTTTTGGCGCAACCTTTTATAGTGCTGCATCCGAATTTCATTGCAAAGGGGCTTTAAATGCGTTTGTTTTACAAAATTCCTAATTCATCAATGCGCTTACCAATTACAATCAATTTTGTGCTAAAATTTAAAATAAATATGTTTACAATTACGACCACATGTTATGTCTATATAGTTAGGTTGTTTAGAGAAGGACCGTTGTTGACTACCTGAGGAATGTCACGTTTGATAAGACTGTACTTTGTGTTATCTGTGACCATTGTCTAAGTATGCCTACAGTTATATTCATTGATAACAAGGAAGCTACTCTCTCGGCATGGCATCTCAATCAGGGATGGTGTCGGAGGTGTTGAGGACGTTAGGTTATCAAACATTCAAAATAATTGTATGTTAGGCTTTACAGATGTCTTACACATGTAACACGAAACAATCAATTATTTGGCTGGTAGTTTATGAGTGTAAAGGTCAAATAAACTTTATACGGTTCATGTCATTGCGGGTCTTAGCATACTACCAAGGGAATATGTTTGGATACATTTTATTATGAGAAATATTCAGTGATAGTAAACAATTCCTATGGCATATGAAATCTTTTTAAGATACCACAACTGGAGATATCTATTCACTATTTACCTACAACTATAAATGACAGGAAACCATCCTGCAATAGCTACTGTGTGGTACTTACCTGATTGTACAAGAATTGTTCCGTATGTCCACGCTGTATTCACTTATATAGAACTAATATGTATGGAATATACATATAACAGATGATCGTTATGTACGTATGCGCACTTGATTCCAATACTAGACATAGAGATAACGTTTAATCTACACATGAAATTTGGTGACATATCGGGAGTTGATAGGCCATACGCATCACTGCTAAAGGTGAAGCCTGACTAATATATATTTTTTTTCCTTTTGCTAACAATTTCCTTGTTCGATGGGGTGTGTACATGTATTGACATCTTTTTCGATTGTATCATGTTGAGTCTGATATAGTGTCTATCCTGACGTTTGATCAGGACAATGTCCTCAGTTAATATAAATATACGCGGTATTTGCAAATAACCTTATAAGAGGAGCATTATTGACAAACCTTTGATCTTTCTGACAGCTGACATTTGCAATCTCAGAATTCACCCAGCACATATTGTTTGCTGTGTTTAGTAATGATGTAAAGAACCGGATTTAGAACTTAATTCTGTGTGTAAATTGAGCAAAAATGAACTTTCGTGAAAATGTAATATAGCCTAGTCAGCATGTTTACTGTACTTGCCTTCAGAAAGTAAGTCACCCAAAAGCTTGTCACATTTATCTGTTCTCGTCCTAACCAAACTATAGCCTTTATTTGAAGACACTACCTGTTCTTCCATTGCATAATGCAATGTTTTTATAGACGTATTTTACTTTTAACCGAGAGTTGATTGATAAGTTGCGAGCTTTGTATTGAAGAATTTGATTAACCAAGAAGGATTCCCATATTGATGTGGTACTAACTACAAACAAACATATAGCAGCCATACATGGCATGGAAACACGTGGTGGGTAACACAATCTAAGTGTGGCAGGCAGAACCTCGTGGATGACACCTGCCCTGGAACAAAATGGTGTCTATTGCACATAACTGACAGTCGAATCACAAGGAGTTATACAGAAAGGAAAACAGGAGTTTGGGAGATATCAGCAGAAAAAACTGCTGCAGTTTGATTACTGTGGCTTTAAATAGCATTTAATTCATCCGTTATTCAGATCAACGTCAGTCTAAATGACATTTCTAGAAACCACATTTGGTCGAATGATGTGTTGAGGAGAACTTCAAAAACCTTCATTGTATCTTATAAACATCGGTTGAAAAGGTTTCAGATATATACAGGTGTCATATAAAACCATCCATATTAACATTCCAGTTTGTTAGTGCCCTTGATGAACCAAGGGTTCAGGCTAGTGTTACCGGGTAGAAAACTAATTAATGCAAGTACGAATTCAAACTTTTGCACGGAAAGCCAATATCCTGTGGTGAATTTCACAGCGAATAAATATTGTCATTTCTACAGAAAACATAGAGGTATATAAGCTATAATGATGTAACTTAGTTAAGTCTGTAAGCCTAATAAACGTCCCTGAGTTTAAACAGCATTTAACGTTATTATATACATACATAAAGCGTTCGTGTAGTGCTGTATAAATAAGAATACACACCCGGGCTCTAATCTACTTTGTATTAAGGAGATACAAATAGGTTACAAGGGTTTAATCCCGCGGGTATTAGGACTGGATGGGTAGTGTATACAAACCAA
Organism: Argopecten irradians; assembly: GCF_041381155.1. Lineage (NCBI taxonomy): Eukaryota > Metazoa > Mollusca > Bivalvia > Pectinida > Pectinidae > Argopecten > Argopecten irradians. The sequence goes on along the minus strand of NC_091134.1, from coordinate 3,499,127 downwards.
GACTACACACTTTTACTAGTGTACACACACATACCGGGGGAGGAACATCGTCGGTGTGTGACTGATAAAATATGTATAACGACGCTACACCTGAGTAATTAGTCTATGTTTTAATGAAGTAGTATATAGCTGTCAGACCATCACACGTGTGGGTGTGTGCTGCTGCTGATGATAATACAACGATTTACTGTTACGACTTACGCTGTATACAACAATCGATTTCACACAGGTAAGTAATCAATTTCATTTATTTATGAAACACAACTATGTATTTTCATATTTTTTCTTTATTGAAACATTTACAGTCAGTGGTGAATTGATAGTATAGATCCCTTCGCTTCGTGGTCCATTCCAAACATCGATACCCTACTCAACTTAATGAAACGGTAATGCCGCATATCTGTCAGAATGTAGCAATTGAAACACCTGTCAAGTCATTTTGTATTAATGATCCATATGTTCATGTCAGGTTTGCCAAATCCACTGACCGTATCTAAAATAATCAAATTTCGTTCCCACTTGTATAGGCTATTTCATATAATAACTTTGTTCCAATCCACCGACCATTTCTAAAATAATCAAATTTCGTTCCCACTTGTATAGTGGGTTTTTTTTATGTAATAACGATTTTCTGTTTCATTTTACCATAACTCTATAGCAACCCTTTCGAACGTCATGGTGCAAATATTTTGCAAGATATTACTGCTTGAGAAATAAGAGATAACAAGAATAATTCGTGATATCTAGATCAGTCAATTGCAATAAGCATCCATTCAACTACAATAATCGATGACCTATTATTCCGTTATATCGTTTTTCTTCGACTTAACGAAGTAAAGTTCACATAGATAATTTTCCTATTTGAAGGCAACAGATGGTTATTAATTTCACAGATATATTTCGACACACCTTTTATATCGCTGATTTGATGTTATTTGTTTGCTATCTAACAATTTCATCCCAGGAATCAATGTCTGATATTCGCAATACTTAATGTATTATTGCATTTAGATTTAGCCTTTATAACACGAGTTTTCTGCTTCAAAATATAATAGATATACCTGCGATACAGAATTGTGTGACAAAACCCAAAATTACTTTTTGTCAATGATCATTGAATATATTCAAACCATTACATAATGGCGCTTTTCGTTCTCTATATGGTGTGAATACAGAAAACGTTGACAATTGGTAGTGTAGATAATTGATTAAATATAAATACGATTTATGGACCATTGTACAACACCTTTTCTGTTTAATGTCTATGTATACTGTCTAGTACACAATTATGATCAGACATATCGACCTTATTCTCTCTGTTTACTTTTTCCAGTTCAGGACAAACAACAGCAAGCATATGTCATCAATTAATGCCGGCAGGTGAGAAATCCCGAGGGACAAGTCATAAAAAACTAGTAACGGTGTCGATAGCAAATGTTCACGTAAAAGGAAACATTCCTGTGTAAATGAATTATCGGGGAACAAGGAATAATGAGACTTTCGTAGATTGCAAGGGATAAGGAATATCTTGGATTTCCAGAGACGAGAGTTAGAAATTATTGAATGAAGATTCGTGAGAGAGGATAATGAATAAAACCAACTGATGGACCCCCAGGTTTGGTATATGTAACTTTAGTGTATTTCCCGAGGAATAAGGCAGTGAGGGCTGCGGCCCGGGCGACAACGGATACGGAATCACAGGCGTCCCAGTGACAGATGAAATGGAAGGCATCAGTTTCTGGAGTGCTGATGGTGATTCGTTGTGTCTACGAAAGCTTGAACCAACACGATCTTCCTCAAGTCCTTCTAAACCAGACCAATCTCCAGTAAGTATTGGCGACGTCTCTATAATAATCTGAGATACTCATTTGCTTCGCCTCTGAATATCTGTATAAGTAAATTATGATGGTGACATGTTAAATGTAGCAGACCCATCCACAATACTGCCGTTTGTTCTGGATCGAATTGCACGTTTTCGTTTTTCAAATCTCACAATGAGTCTTTGACTGAATGTTTGACTCGTGTAACTCCATCCTTTCTTGTTCTGAAATGGTACTTAATTGACGTTAAATAAATTGATTAACTTAAATATGATCACTTCTACCATGACTCTTAAAGTGACTTTTGTACGCCTTCTTGACATCGGAATCGTACGAGTTGCTCCCCTTCGACAACACATCATTTTTTTAAAAAAGAGCAAAGAATTGTTTTGCAGATTTAATTACAAGTTAACACGTCACAGACTACTTAAATAGTTTAGTTACTACACTGTCTTATGATCTCATATAACACCGTACACAGGGTAGCTAGCTACTTTAAATTAATCGATAAAAAAAACCTTCACACCAAAGCTATGACAAATGTATTAGCACTAACAATACATCGTACCACGACTTTGCCTTCTCTGTGAACATGTGGGTTTTTTTCACAGACTGCGTTACTAATCAATAAAAAGTGATCTTGAATAATGGGCTCTGTAAGATTCTACATAAAGCCGTACTCAACTGTTTCACAGAACTTTTATTCTGATAATTTAGTAAATACAGGTGTAGAATTGTGACCGCTATTTGTCGGCATGATGAGCATAATAGACCTAAATAACGTTATTTTAGTGTATTGTGTGAATCTAAATACTGTCCACGCTATCTTAATCGTCCATTTATATAAATTTATATGGAATGATAAGATATTGGACGTGGCCATTGGTGAAGTACAATAGCTTGGAAATCATGTTGTCACTTACAAAGATAGGTACAGTATATTTAAATGGTTCTTTGTTAGGTTAAATGTTACATATCGGGTGTCTTCACTGACTCAATATATCTGATCACCGCTCTAATCCCTTTTAATGAAACAGTTTCACAAGATAAAATGAAGAAATAAGTCTAATGACAGTAAAAGGCGTATGTCATACAAATGTAGCGACATGGAAATACTATAGTGCGCGTAGTGTAGATGTCATGGGAGTTACTCTATCTACATAGACTTTCAGTGGTGGAATTTATTTTCTTGACAAAGTGGAATTATAATACATCATTGTCTGATTTGAAACACAATAGAAACGATGGAAATGTTTAGTGCAGTGGAAATTAAGCTCACAAACTAGGTCAGTTATTAACAAAAAAATATGTATAATATATACTAAAAATGTTACACAAACAATAATTATTTATTTTTGAAGGATATTTCCCTGCATCACTGAACCCATTGTAATCCCAATGTATGATATGCTAGTGTATTGATAATTTGGCGAGCTTCGGTAGTAAAAAAAGGGACGCTTGTCGTCCTGTACAAAAGGTGATGTCATTTGTATTAGTCTCTTATAAAGAAAAATGATGTACAATATATGGTAAATGTAAGCTAGTATTTTACCACTTCAGTCTTATTAATAGCCAGAATTCAAGATCATTGGTAAATTGCTATAAATTCCTGTCGTAGTTTGGATGGGTATCCGCTAAAATATTTCTTGTTTTCAAAAATGCTGACTCGACATTTTCTGTAATTCAACGGGGATTAAAAGTAAGAAGCATTATGAAAAAATGTATAATCTGTATTTACATCTTACAGGTCCTATTGTCATTACCGACCCCTCGGTATAACGAATCGTTACTAAGTTCGGTCTGCAGTGTGAAGTGAAGGTGTTCCATCGTTTATCCTTTACACAATAGGACAGAACATCTCAATGAAAGAATATTTGGGATAACTGTAAAACCAATATCGGTTCATGAATACACAATCCGCCATTATCGGATTAAACTATGGGACATTTAACTGAATACACAAAAGAAATATGATTAGTTTCTGTAATTCTCTCTCCCCCACACGATATATATGAATCGTTAGGGTTGATCCAGGTGTATGCTCGCTCGCACATAACACTAATACATTCGGCGTTTAAATATCAGTCAGGGGGATTGCTTTCTGGCCTTCTGCGTTTATTCAGACTTGCATGCGATAAGAATAAGCCAAGTTGAATTGAACTTTTTTCTATAGGAAATTTCTACGTCAACTTAACATGCAACATTTCTTATCACAATGATCAAAACTATAAACAATTTACCCATTATTCAGATATGACTTATAACTTTAATTCTATTGCTGAACTTGTAAATTGATTTGTAAACTAGCGTCATTGAAATCGGGACGGTTATTGATTTTTGAACTGTACGATTTGAGCTGACAAAACTCGTGTCACCTGTGTATAGCTTGGCCGTCTGAAGCAGTGAAAGTGTTGATATTATAATACGAGAATACACGACCGTAGAATATATTTAAAACATTCCGGTATATATGCCGGCTGTATGACAGGTACAGACCGGATTCAGCAGTAGTGTGTTCGATACTAACGGGATATTACCATGAGGTGATGGATTGGTGGATTTATAGGTATGTAAGGTCTTCCTATTATTATTATATTAATATATATCTATTTGAACTCTGATACTTAAACAAGAAATTATGGTTATGTGTTACGGGTAGCCACGTGCACGTGAATGATTTATGATATAGTGAAGTATTACATCTGAGCTGCTTAATGTTCCAACACGAAATGGCAGATTGAACACCATACGGACCTATTAGTAATATATAACTATTATTTAATCGTTTGGTAATTGGTCGTATTTTAAAGAACAACTACATTTACATATGCTACATAGTCCCTTAATGCCATTGCACCTATAATCATTAAATGGGGGTTGAACTCCCACACCAACCCTTGTCCCCCGCCCCCTCATCTATCGCTGAACAATCCGATATATCTAAGCAATAACTTGCTCCTGAAATGCACGGTCATGCACTCATATTGACTTTAATTTCGAATCACGGTAAACGCTTGTATTGTAGTTTAATATTACCTCTTCAGTGCACAGAATGTGATATGTGTATATATATTAAGTTAGGCAGCAGATGTCAATCAATCTTAAATCAATATCTGAAAATAATGACGTATCATATTTGGTCTGCTGTGTTAATTTGTATTTCTATAAAAAAAAATCCTTAAACACATATCAGGAGTGCGTGCTGATCGATGGCTGTACATGTGTTTACTGTCAGTTTCCAGAGCTACACTATTCCCAGCCAATTATCCTATGTAGTCTTATCTTGCTATGGCTATCTCGATATATCACTGGGACTGTAAGCATTCGTATCCACCATAACAATAGTATATGCATTTATTCTTCTAAAAAGATCTGTAGTTTTAGACGATAAAACATGATTTTGATTTGACAATCTTTCCTGTCATTTGTAAGTCTGAGAAACGGACCGGTCTGAGATTGAGACGTCCCAACATGTGAAGTAGCCAACAGTAGCTTAAATGAGTAACACAGCAGGATGATACTATCACTTGTTGTTTATTATGTATATCATTTTATTTCTTTGGACAGTGACTTACCTATTAACCCACTAAATGCTTTATATAAAGTGTCAATGCTGGCTCTGTAGGATAACTCACTAAGCCGATCTTTTAAACCTCCCCATTGTCACTCGTATTTACTCTAATAATAGGCATTATCCTCTAACAGCGAGAAGACATGTTAACAACAGAAATGGTCTGAAATGTCTGTCATGAAAATGCAATGTCTTATATCAGGATGTCCTTTGAACTTCACAATGATATCTGTGTGAGCTTCAAAGCATATCAAACGCATCTAATATGACCTTATTTTTGAAAACGTAGATATGTTTACAGCCGAAGATGAATGAAATTAGTATGTTCTGAAGATATACGTAATGTAGGTTCTCTAAGATATTCAATATGTAGGAGAGGGTTGTTGATAGAACAGTTTCAGGCGTTTTATGGGGGTAACTATTAAATTCGCTAAAGAGAAAATGTAACTTTTTATTCGATTTTAATCTAGTTCTCCGAATCACATGAAATTATTCTTAACAGACTAAATGAGGCCTACATATGCAAAATCTGAAAGCGATTTTCAGGTCTCTTTGCTCATTGGCAATTGTAAAAAATATTACGTCACAATCGTATTTGTGCAGAAGTATTGATATATATTAAATCTGTACATACATGTGGAAATAAATTATGATGATTAGACGTCAGACCATGATATCGACTAAATCATTTGACATAGGTAAACTCACCTGTAATTTTACACCTGAAATTTTACACCTGTATCTTCACTTGATTACCTATCAATGTTATCAAGAAAGAAACTAGCATAACAATATAGCTTCTTTTTTAAATTTAAATTTGCATTTTATGTATTAAAGAACTGATAGATATCCGTGTTATTAAAATCATATTGTATCGGGTGCTATTAACAACCTGCTTTAAAGCTGTATCATTTGGCGTACCTGTCAATATTTACCTGCCGAACGTGTACATACTTATACCCCTACTCCATAATACCTTTACGGCCCGTCATCAGTAGAGCGCGGGCACAGGTAGGGCTTGATACACACAGGATATATAACTTATTGTAAAACTGAGCACCATTATCGGTGAAGTTGTGATAAAAATGAATGGAGCAATTTATAAGTTTATCGTTAAATTGATAAGGAATAACACGTTTACAAGTTCAAACGCGGGTTTATCGTCGTTTTAACGGCGGCTGAATATACCTTACAAAACGTTACTAGAACTGTGTTAGAGTACTCCGTGTGTGGGAACGCTGTAGGTAAGTCATATTTTCTTAGACATGTGAGACAGGTGAATTACATGGGCAGGTGATAATCATAAATCTATACGGGTGTTTCCACTATGGCAACCATTGCTGGTAATATTATAGATAATGATGATTTTGTAGCTGTCTGGCAAACGTTTCATCTTTTTGGTCATGGCTCTGACCGCAGAGTATTAGTAGCGTTGGAGAGTTTTGAAGATATGATGATTTGTTCGTCAGTGACATCATATTGGGTCAGACAGCATAACATAATCTTATAGCTATTTTTGATGCTGTGAAACAGCATTCTTAGGTACGCTGGACGAGCCTGTGCACATAAAAACAATGAAACCACTCCGCGATGAAAATTAAAAGTTTTGTTCATTTTGATGGTATAAAAAAAATAAAACCCCAATATTCAAAACCACAGACATTGAATTTGTATTTACATATAAACCATGGATTGAGTGTTTTAAGTGTTCAGTTATGTCATTTGTATCACTCCGAGATCAGTAGCTTCCCGAAAATCACGAACAACGCCTTCTTCGCTGGGTTTCTTTTGCATCTGAACTGAAGCCATCTTGCTGGGTTTCTTTTGCATCTGAACTGAAGCCATCTTGCTGGGTTTCTTTGGCATCTGAACTGAAACCATTTTGATGGGTTTCTTTGGCAATACAATCTGACTTGAAGCCATCTTGATGGGTTTCTTTGACATCTGAACTATGTTTCTTTGACAGCATCATCTGACTCACACCATCTTTTTAGTTTCTTTGGCAGTATGATAATATGAACTGAAGCCATTTTGTTGAGTTTCTTCGCCAATAAAATCGTACTTTTTAGTTTCTTTGGCAGTATGATAATATGAACTGAAGCCATTTTGTTGAGTTTCTTCGCCAATAAAATCGTACATGTAACTGAAGCCATCATTCTGAGTTCAAATTACAGTATAGCATTAAATAGTGGTTGTATTGTTGATTCCCTTTGGTACAGCGTGACAACGTGACAATGTGACTGATGCTTAGAAATATAACGACAATTTCACATTGATGTCTTCTTGTTTCTTAGTAGCTATGTTTAACGTAATCCAAAATTAAATAAAAGAAAGATTGCATGTATACAAAAAAAATATATACCTACGAGTGCTTCTCTATTGTGAAAGCGCCAACATTACAGCTAAATATAAATTTTCTATCAGAAATTTTCAATCAAACTTATCTAATGTCCTTTAAACTTAACACAGTTAATTTCATGCTCACATAAACTTGTTTCTGTGTTCCCGAATGATAATATATTCTGTGTTAGGACCAGTCGAGTATGAATTATTGCGCGCGCATCTTCTTGTTAAGTTCACAAGAGGTCGCCTTTATCGAGAACACGTAGATGTGAAATATTAGTGAAGGAGCAGTAGAGGTTGGAATACAGACTCCGTAAGTGGATTTCATATTATGTTGGACTTTTTTTAACCTTCTTTAATGGTAAAATGTTGAATTTATAATGATATTTTATTAAAGTCCGTTATGTATACAGTGTACACATTTCTATTTAAACAAATTAATTTGCCTGTTCTATTAGACCGTTTATATGATGCAAAAATAATTTTGTTATGAGCGAAAATGCGACATTGTAAACAAATATGACACAAAACAGCGTAGTACGTCCAGTATAAAATCGTTGGATGAACATTTCATGTCTTCATTTTATTCCAGGGATTTATTTTGTCTAATATCACTACAGTACGCTAATTGTATTGCTTTGATATCCCCCTCCGCACAGTGTAGAACTTTGGGAGTGGCACTCTACATGACCTAATTGTTCACTTCCAATAAACGAGTGTTACTATAGTTAAGGATGTACTCCTCTGAGAAGTCAAAATTTTCTTGTATTAAACTTTTTTTCTCATATAGATTTTTGGAAATAGGAGTTCATGCCATAAAAGAAAATAGAAGAAAAAACATATGTCCGTGTGCTCTTTTTTGAGCTTTGTCACTCAAAGATACCTAATTGACAAAATATTGGATTTTATGGGAATTTTGCCGTTTTGACCATATACACAATAGATTAAAGCCATAATTTCCGAATGAGGTGTTTGATATGTATAGATGTTTGTATAATTTATTTTCTAGTAGTCTTCTTTAAAAATATACCAGTTTTGATCAATAAGACTTACACTTTTTCTCAGAATAACAACATATGCTACCCTACCCCTTAATTTTGAGCTTCAAAATTCACCATTTTCAGCAATTTTTGCCAAATTTAGCCCTTTATAAAAAAGTTTGGTATTAAACTTTTGTTAATATTTTGCATATCAACAGAGAAAGGGTTGTTCTATCTAAATCAGGCAGAAAAATGGGGGGTCCGTGTGCTTACTTTTTTGCCCCATTTGAATATTTGTTATTTTTCAGTATTTTCGAGTAAAAAATAATTTTGCTCAAATTACCATTAAATGTAAAAATAAAGAGACAAAAGTGTATCATATCACACATTAATGCTCAATTATTTTAATTACCACGAACCCAGTAAAGATTTACAGCAAAAATTACCTCAATACAGCTAAAAATACTGACGCAGTGATGATTTAAGTAAAAACAATTTCAGAAAATGGTAAAAACTGTGGCTCTACTCAAAGCGAAAAAAGACACAATTTCAAAATGGCCGCCAAATGGGCCATTTCTTAAAATCCCCATATAAAAAAAATCTACTTAAGCTAGAAATGTAATTTTTTGACAAAATTTGCAACTGGTAACTTCCGACAGATATTGATAGATTTTATTTGAAAATCTCATAACTTCTTTGATCTTTGTCGAAACGAGACTTCAACGGGACTGAAACCTGAGAAGAATACAACCTTAATGCATATATAAATCATCATGGCAAAACGCTTAAGCTATTTTTGCATTGAAAATGCAATTATTTTCTTGTTGACTATTTTTTCTGATTCAATAATCAATTAAAACACTAGCAACAAATTGTATACGGTAGTTATGTAATTGGTCCGCGTTACAGCGAAACACGGGAAATGGAAATTGAGCGTTAACGGAAATAAGAATATGATTGCTTCCAAAGCAGTTTCAGTGACTATTAATGCTACGGTCACGAATGTCCATTAGAAATGCACAATGTTGTTATGCATAATGTTAGAAAACCGAGTTATCGTTATATTACAAAAATGTATTAAGAATTTACCTGACAAAGCCAATTTTATCCTATAATGAATTTAAACATGTATATTGGTCAATTATTTGTGACAGGCTTTAACGGCAATCGAGCCCATTAAATAATTTAAAGTTTTAACACCTAATGGTGTTTAAGTCCCCGATAATATATTTGTGAAACCATGCCCTAAAGTGCTTTAGCAATTATTATGTATTGTATTTGTAAGTAACTTACAACTTACATATGCATATTAATGTGTTAGGAATAAAGTCCATTATACGTTCAGTAGAGCGTGACTAATCTTAGATATGCACGTGTTATGAATCATCGATTCTAAAACAATTCTGAATATTCCATACTGTTAATTATCTTACCGAACTAAAAGTTTCGCGCATTGCTACAGTTCTGTTATATCACATTTGCTTTCATCGCGAAGCACAAAAATAAATTTCCACAAAAACCGTAGATTGGTTGTAAAAGTTTCGTTCATTTGGATGATGATAATGCGGTAATGATAAAAAAGTAAAAGTTTTTCTCTCTTAAGTGAATAATATTTCACCGAAATCATCATATATACTGTATTAAAGATGCTCCGCCGCTGACAAATTGTATTTTAACACTATTAAAAATAGGAGCAGACGATTTAGTATTTTCTTCAGTTACAAAAGTTACATACTTTACACCATTAACACCATTGAAAAGTTTGAGCTTCTAATTTTACTTCAAGTTAAAAATATGAAAAATAATTAATTGCATCCCGAAAAAATTCCGTACCATCATATCCTATATGGAATGAACTACTGAATGGCATGCACCAAAGGCAAAATAATTATTTTATATTATTTTTTGTGTTAATTAGACTATTATATACACGATTAAACACCAATTATTGTTCAAATGATGAATACCATTTATGCTCTGTCGGCGGTGGAGCATCTTTAAAGGTTTTTTGTGAACACTTTGTTTTCCGAAGCCCCTTGTTCTATTCTATTTGTACATTTTCATGTGTCTTTTCAAATTTACATATTCATTTATCTTTATTTGCCTTGTATTCATTGGATTTATATAAAGAGTTGTTTTTATTGTGGATGTAGGCTAATAAGTTAGATGATGAATATTTCATGAAAAGGGTGAAAATAAAAATAGCAACGAGGATAAAAATGTATCGACTATAGTCACCAGCATTATCAGCAAGGTAAAACGTTTCAAAACGTTTGCCAAAACCAAACTCATGATCAGGCTATTTTGCCTAGAGCTGTCTGTTTTGTGTTTCTAACTAGGTGCTATCTAGAAAACGTATTTCATGTCAGTATGATTAAGATTAATTTTACATGTGCTTTGACAGAGTGACACAGTGCCTGTAGAGCTCTCGACCATTGCCGTATTTTAAGTCCTCACCAGGAAAGAGTCACTGCTAATCACGGTACTCTAAAGAAACACGACATAGTTCCAAAGTACAAAGTCGACCAGATTAGGACGAACTAAGTCAAATAAGATAAAGTATGAGTGGAGACTCGTGAAAACATAGGAACAAAACCAGGTGGTCTGGGAGGGGAAGCGTCCTATTTTTTTATAATGACATTAGAGTAGATGAGTATGTTTTAGTGTTTATTAACATTATAAATGCTCTCACTAGTATATATGTGAGACTTAAACATATTATACGTAATAACGTTTAGGACGTTTCCTAATTTACATTTGGTATAGATTTAATATCGCCCGTTTTCCTTTTGTTCTACTGATCAAATGTAAAATCAATTATTCTTTTTGATGCTGTAATGCTTTGTGACAGACTTTCCATTTTTATAATCATTGTTCGAATACACAAATGATTACTCTAGACATCGTTGCAACAAGAATATATTATATGTTTATTGTATATAGGCATTTCTTGATACTCTGGAAGTTCTATGCTACATTAAACGAAACTCCATTTTTGGTGACTAGGTACAAAGTTTCAACTACAACCAAACATCAAATGATATTTTAGAATTGCGTTATTCAATAGCATACATTAATACTTAAACTTTAGGATTACTAACAAAAACATGAAGTGGACGAGCAAATCCAATATGGCGGACAGTAAAAGTGGAGATTCCATTTGTGGATGTACCAATGTTCACATTTCGATCTATCTACAGTTTTGTGGATGCTTGAATTATTTGTGTATTTTGAATTTTTATTTCGCCATTTTAGCTAAACTTTAGGTAATTGTCACCGATGTAAAACAAAAATACATTTGTACAAGGCTGTTCTGTTTTGAAATCACATGAAATCACTCTTATGTTAATATCTTTATTCAATAAAGAAACTAAAAAGTGTCAGCACACCTGTGGTATATTTAACATTCATTCCACAAAATGTGTATCGTACGTAAGGGTCATATTTGACGAGTATTTCAATAACTTCACTTCTGAAGTATGGGGTTGTATATTTCACGGGAGATTTATTTCCGGGTGTAAACTGGACCAATATTGATTTGAGTTCAATAAAAACTTCACTGTTGACTTAGCTGTCAATAAATATTGAACTTCAATGTTTAAAACCGTGCATTCAAAACTGTAAAGAAGAATGCGAGCTTTGTGAGGTCTGGTCTATCAAATTATACAAATATGTCTCAACATTTAAATTACTGACTAATGAAATTAAAACTACTGTGTGACTGAGAGTCAAATTGACCTGAAGTCGTTCACTGAATTTTCCATGGGCTTCGATTATTTTATTAAATCTCATATGTTTATATACATTGGACATGACATGTTTTGTTCAGAAAATGGCATTACAATTTTCAAAGAACACTTTCTACATATTTGATATCAATTAAAAAGTGAAATATTCCTATTTTTAAGCCCATTTTATGTTTTCAATCAATAGTGTCTCAAATTCCGAGTGTTGAATGGGCGTCAGATTCTAGTGTGAGATATCCTGGTTGTACATCTTATTTCTTTTGATTTGCAGATCTGAGGTACGACTGCTTTTTTTTTTACTTTTGTCATTTACCTTCTCTTCACCTTTCGGTACCTGCCTATTTCTTTTTGTATTGAAGTTATTACATATCATATACTCGGTATAATTTTCAATATTTGATAATCACATTTGATAAGCCTAGACTCACTCTCCGATTAATATATTGTCCTAATTTGTATTCAGAGCTGGCATGACACCCCAATGTACTTGTATCCTGATTTTGCATAAAGTACATATTTAATTACTCTCTGCGTGCCTTAGCGGGGGATGACATTTACAATTTGTTTCTATTGAGAGTTTAATAGATCTGTAGGAATTATAACGGTACATATTTTATGGACGGTATACATGAAATATTTGCACTGCTTAGAAAACTGAAAAGTACAATCATACTTTGAAGTAAAAGAAAGTTAAGATATTTTAATGAAAAACAAATTAATTTGAGCAATAGTACAGATTTTATTGTCTGCTGTTATCGTGCTGAGCGCCAATCCGGGTACTGTAATCATCATCACGTGACAGTACCATTTCATAAAAAAAACATAGTCTGAATAGTAGATTGATAGAGGGTTACGTCATACCTATAGTTGTGTTCATTCAACCGACGTACCAGGTGGAGAGAAAATCATTGACCTATACAATACGTATTTCAATCAGTCGTTCAACCTAGATCATTAAACAACTTTTCGGGAATAGAAGCGATGTAAAACGTTGTTGCTCACTCGTGTCGCGCTAAAACCTGAGTACAATATAGTATTTACTACACCATTCCATAGAATTTCTTTCATCCTGACGTTGAATCTTGAAACTAACAAGTACAGTTTAATTGCAGTATCATTAGCTAACAACGATTTTACTTGCAAGTATCTAAAGACATGTGTTTCCATTTTAAGATACCTTGTTTTTCTTCGTTTTTATCGATTTCACTTTGTTGATCTCATGTTCTAATGGGATGGTGTGACTGACGAATCCACTCGTGTTTGAGTGTGATCAATCTCTCGGTTCAGTATGACGCAAACTTGTGCTATGTTGTCTCCAGCTTCCCTAGTACTTATTTACACCATAGCGTGATCACTATATAAGTGGCCTTGTGCGAAAAACTCCAAGGACACCCCTACACGCAAAAGGCTCTTTAATGTCAAGTATAAATATTCAATATTGTTTATAAAGGGATGGAAGATTCGAGATATGTGTGAAAAAGTCTTTACAAGGTCGGTGGATTCTCTGAGATTTTTGAAAGGTATTTATTTTTTGTGATGGTTAGTGAGTGAGTGTTTGCTCCGTGTGCCTGTAGTGATAAATGTTAGGGGCTGCTTGAGTTTTTATATGAAAGAAATATATGATGATTTAACAGTAAATTAATAAACGCTTAGTATTTACAGTCTATGTTATGAATAAACGCTTAGTATTTACAGTCTATGTTATGAAAATATTACCTTTTTATCACAATTATGTATAGGCAATGCTTCCTATTATACCAGTTACTCTCTTAATTATGTCGGAGATTTTATGGATCTCTTCGTGTAAATAAAAAAGTGTTCATGGTAAATGCCTAAGATATGATAAAGATTGAATATTAATTTTTAGACAATTCTCTGACGTCACGAATCCATAAGATAATTACATGTTCGCGTGATTTCAATACCTTGCGTGCAATTAAACAAGACGTTTTGTAATTCACAATCATCTTACATCAAAGTAAACCCAAGGATTTCTTTATACAAACGCATCATGAATTGCCCATGAAAAGCAATGAACTATATCTAGGCTTCGTTTCTCTCTTTGATTTACAATCCAAAGTCACCCTGTTGACATATTAAGTTATTGTTTTTTTGTTTTAGGAAATCGGAGCCAGAGTACATTAAAATGGACTATTCTGATACTACCCTAGTATACCATGTGCTTCATTACGATAGCACTCTAAAAATAAGAGCAATATTTCCCATTTACAGACGATTACTAAACACGAATATATTGCAGTCTCCGAAACTTTAAACATTGACACCTCACCATACACACACTGAAGGTAAAAAAAGAAACACCCTCAAATGACTTTAAACGTTATTAGTATGTTAAGCGAAACGAAAACTTGACCCAGCGAGACCCTTAAAATTGCTAGACTATCGAATCACCAGAATTTGTTCACTCAGTGACATAGCCACTAATCGTACAAGACAATATTTAGTTTTCTCGTTATTAAAGACCTTGTTTAAAGATCCCGTAAGACGAAAATTGACTGATCGTTTTCGCGTTAACTCCGACATCAAATAAACGTTGATATTTTGGCTTTACCTAGAATAAACACGTGCTTTATCACACAGGTAATTCCACCTGAGCGTCCGGCCTGTGTCGTTACCATCAAGTGGTCAGTAGAGGACCATTAACCGTCACTGGGTACACACATATAATAGTACTACACGCTCGTTATATCTCGTGTTTGGGTGTTGACTTTACAATCGATACCAGTTAGTTATTCACATGATTTTATAGTCACAGACATTAATATTGATTAGCATACAGTTTACTACATGTTTAGTCCGAGACCTTAACATTGGATGGTTAACGTTAGGAGATGTTTAGTAGCACATGGACATTGTTAAGATATGGTATATCCTAGTATATGTATTAGTTAAGTCACTGGACTTTCATTTTCATAGAGTGGTATTGGATGGGATGCTGACTAAACTTTAAAGAGGAATTTTCGTTTGTTTTAGTCTTATGGTTAAAGAAAGTATCATTTGTTACTATGCTTCAAGTCAAATACATAGATGCCGGATAAGATTGCAAGGTATTCTATAAAAGAAGATATATCATGCTTCATGGCTACAATCGATCGCAGAAAAAAAACCTTAAAATGGAATAGCTTTCGTGATGGAAGCAGATTATCGCGCGAAATATAGGCTACATGACTGGCATTCCGTCTCACTTGAGGAATATTTTTAACAAATTGCTGAAATGTTTACGTAATTTGTGTTATATGTAATTATGAATATGTCATAAGCAGCTAAATAAATCATTTCTCATTTCTCCATCCTATTTGACAACATTTATCTATAATCCCAGTACATGTACTTATATTATTGATATGAGTGAGGGCACTTTTCCTTCCATAGCATACAACTATTTCATGCTTTACAGGAGTGTATGCACAAAATGATATGTTGAATCACATTTCTCTTCAATTCACCATGACTTTCAAATACGGTTTGTCGACGATAAGTTATGCTACATTCGATCATATTACTAGTATTGGATGGAATTGTTTTGCTTTGATCTGGATGGTACAAATTCACTTGATGTATTTTTGCGGTTTGAACTTTAATGTTATTTGATGGGTGATGTGTGATAGCGGGGTCTATTCGACTTTGGTTACCTTTATAAGAATGTAGAAGAAAAGACACCGATCGGTGCACCCACTCTATAACAAATTATTGTTTTAATGTTTTTATGTTTAACTTAGATATGGCAATATGTTGTTACTATATGCTATAACCTTGGAATTCGTGTACAAGTGACCATAGATTTTCATGGGTCGTAAACATATTGCAAATGCCTGTCTCCATAAAAAGTGCTTTTTTTAGTTTTGATGTGAATTGGTCTAGCTTGGAATGAAAAATATATGGTAACTAATCACCACATTTTTATTCATATTTTCCAGGCACAGCGCCTCTTAGATCGTGACAGCGTAGGGATTAACCTTCATACCTCTAATAGGAAACGGAGCCAGCCGTCACCAAGGAAATCCAAACTCGGCTATTTCCTACGATCTCAAATGGAGGTAGACACCGATCTACAATGTCCAATATGTTTGGAACTCTTCAACTATCCCATAATACTACCATGTTCGCACGTGTTGTGTCGTTCACCATGCGCAGAACATTTATTTGATTTCAACTTCATCCGATGTCCAGTTTGTCGCGATAACTGCTACGTAAGTGGGGGCATATCTAGTCTCCCTAGGGTTATTGCACTGGAAAATATTATCGAACGATACAAAGCAGATAAAAAACAAGAACAATCTATTTCAGTCGTGAAGTCAACGCCGGAAGTCGTTACGTCAAAGACAGAAGGCGGAAAAAGTATATGTCAATTATGTGAGAAAACTCCTCCGCGAAAAGCGAAAAGACTGTGTTTAGATTGCAATGTCTCCTACTGTGGTCATTGTCTTCGTCTGTCGCATCCTAACAGACAGCCGTTTAACACTCACGAGATCGTGGAACTTTCATCAGCGCCTAAGACAGCACCACCAGAAGTGTCAGGTGGAACTTCCGGTACATGCTCAGTACACAAAGCTGTACCGATTTCACTTTACTGTCTGAGCTGTGAGATGACCATATGTAAAGTCTGTCGGACGTCAGACAGACATAAGAAACACAAAATGGCACCTGTCGAGGAAGCGTTCCTAAATGTAAAGGTTTGTATCACTCACTAAGACCAACAAATCATTCGTTCTGTTGCGTCCTACAAGTTTAAAGTGGCGTAATTAAAGAATCCTCTTTCAAACAAAAAGAATATTTTGAAACATTATAGATAATTATTGTAATCACACAAATATAAAACATTTTTCATAATATAATTAAAATTCTAAAAGAAAGTTCGTGTAAAGAAACACTCTTTAAGTGTCATCTAGATGTGAATTTATGCATGCAAGATCCATTGTACTGTATGTGATTTGTGTTGTTCAGTTATCCCTGGCAGAAAAGGGTGAGAAGTTAAAGGCTAGTCAGTCCAAGGTGGTGGTAGCCATTAAATCACAGAGGGACAGCCTTAAAGACATGCAGGTTAGTCATACATGTACATAAATCCACACCAATACTGTTTTTGCAATAAGCCGAAATTCAAATAAATTACGCCTATAATTTACGAATTAGTATTACAAATGCAAAATAGAATTGTAGTTTCCTCTTGCTCTTTCAGTTCATAGTTACACTAACTCGTAATTTTCATACACTATCGTTATTTGTCACATTACAATTTACGATCATGTGTTTACATACAATGTCCTCATTTACAGCAAGCGATAAACAAACGAAGGGACGAGATCAACTCCCAGTGTGACGCACTTCTAGCCGAAATCGAAAACAAACGTCACTTCTTCCTCTCAGACCTAGAGTATGAGGAGCGCATGCGCCAGAACGACATGGAAGATTTGATCAAAGCAATGGATCAAATACAGCGGTCTGCGCAGGCGCTTCTCGGTCATACAAATGAGGTTCTCCTACAAGATCAAGTTGATGTTTTGGAGGTAAATAATGTGTTGAGAAATAATTATATTATTCGCATAAACTGAGATCTGTAAAAAGCCAGAAGGTATTTGGTGGTGGAAGAAAATAACATTATTACATTGCATTGATCAATGGATAACTTTTCATTCATTCGCGTATTTAGCTTTCGTTTGGTGATTAGTAGATTCTTTTAGGAAAAAAAACTTTTCGAAAAACTGTTTGAAGTCAAATGTTTATTAGCTTACCAGAACAGAAGATGAATTTCTTTTTGCTGATTTGTGGCAATTATCGCCAATGATAATGAAATAATATTGAAACATGTAGCATCTGATTCATACATCTTTTTATCACTTTTAGGCGGCCTGCTCTACGAGTGAAAAGTAAGTACACTGATGGAATTATTTAAGCGCCTTCGTTCACGCTGACTGTTTTGCCTTTATTGTAGTTATTGTACATTTTAATTCGCTAATCAGTTCAATTTTAACAAATCATAAAGATATCATAAAGATATTTGTTGCTATATCTTTTACCTATTGTAACTTGTCATATTTCACTTTATTATATGATGTATTCCTTACAGATTGGTGAAGTCCACGCTGGATTGTGAAAGTGTACAGTTCACGCCTTATGACAACGAGTTTCTCCAGGAAAAAGTTGTCGACTTCCGTCGAGAAAAGAATATACTCAGGGATTTACATTACCTTGTTGGTTTGTATCTTATTTGTATGGCCTTGTTTGATATATTTCCACAATCAAATCATCAGATGCCAGTGTTTTGTTCACTTTAAATCTGTGTGAAATCTGGTTTGCCTATTGTCAGCATGATCTGACAGTTTTTGATGCCCCGTCATCGCCTTGTTTCAGTGAGATAAAATAGAACAGAGTTTTCTGGTATTGCAATGATGTAGACATAAATACATGTATACCGCTTTCCGCCAAAACACAAATACAGCGTCAGCCAAACCAAAATCCATTGTCAATTTCAGGCATTTCTTGACCTTGAATCGACTTCTTTGAAGTTTTCGTGGGATTTTTTCAAATGAAGTTGACCTAAATTTTAACTAAATTAATGTGAAATCATTTTCACTTTTTACTGCCGAAGACATACATATGTATTATGGTGTACTGAAAGTAGTTTAGAGTTTTAATATGCCGGCTTAACATTTAAACGACGATACGCAATGATTACTATCATTCTCATTCCTCCCTACAGCACCAGCAACCCCAGTCATTGACGTCACGCGCTGTTCCCGTAGTGACAGCATGGTTGTCTTGGTGATCTCGCCACCGTTTGGACCACATGACGTCATACAACAGTACGAGATTCACTACTGCTCGGAGGAACAGAAGAGTCTGGAGATTGAGGTAAATACCCGTGTTACCTTCATTGTATCACTTACAAGGTGTATTCCCATGGTCTATGAACCAGAATTAATAAAGAGCACACGATTTAGCCAAAATTGAGAGCAATATTCCTAATGTACATTGCCCATAGTTGATCATGGATTTCACTCGTCATAAATACATTTTTTTTAAACATTTTAGATTCGTTATGAAACTTGTAGATTCCAGAACATAAAAATGCAACGCTATATTTTATTGTAATTATCTAAACCATCGACATAAAATGGAAATAAAAGATCATTCAAACGAATATTTTCCAATGACTATAAAAAGAGACAGGTGGACATGATAGATCTAGAGTTACTTCCCTTTATTGATGACGTCTATGCCATCGTGCGATGACTCAACTCAGTTCTTTGAGTATGTAATTATATATTTTCAGAAGCCATGATTCGACGTCTAGTTTCTATACAGTTTAAACAAATATAATATGTTTGAATTCAGCGTTCCGTTTTGTCAGCATCGTTTCAACATGTCCACCAAGATGGCTAATATTTTATAATCTGTGGTCTGCTGTGCATTGTTGATCTGGCGAACTTGATGTTTCTAATTGATTAGCTTAGGTTTTTTTTTAACTTTAACGTGTTAAAATTATGATTGCAACATTTAGCGCGTTCAACTTAAAAAATGTTTAACGCGTTAGTAACTATTAACGCGTTAAATGTTAACGCGTTAAAACTGCATTTAGCTTGTAAAATGTTAACAAGTTAAAAGTTGCTAACGCGTTAAATGTTATAGCGTTAAACTTGTTTTTAAAGTTTTTAAACTGCATTTAACGCGTTAAATGTTAACGTTAAATGATCTCGTTTCTGACATGAACAGCCTTGCATAGACCTCCCTCTTGTACCTTTTATAGACTGTTCAGGTTATAAGAAGCTTTCGTATCTACAGGCAATGTAACTATACTAGTATGGGAATCAAACACGATTATCTAAAAAAATAAGATTTTTGTAACACCATTTGCAGGATACAGTGGTAGTAAAGAATGTTCCGGATGAAAAAGCCACTACGCGAGGGGTTCCGAACAGTTCTGGTCTTGTAGTAATTCTTCTGGAAAACCTGTGTAAAGGAACCACTTACTACTTCTGTGTTAGTGCCATTAACAGCGCAGGAAAAAGTGCTAACTCGGAGGTCGTTCAGTGCATTACACTACTTCCGGGAGAAAGTGTGGTACCAGGTAAGTCTGGTTAAAAGGTTGGATTCCAAAAAATATCTTTTCCATTGTTACTTTTCAATCAGTCCTATTCCAAAGCACAGGGCAACATGCCTCCATTTATTAAAGTAAGTGTTCATGTTTTTGGTTTAGTAACTTGATATTTCATACGAGTTCAGTTTTAGTTTTAAATCGATTGCTGGATACTGTTTAAGATTGAAAATACGACTTCTAATTTCAGTACCAGTGATTATCGAAAGTTTGTGTCGCCAGTTCGCAACCTCTATACAGATCTATAGTTCTAGTCCTCAAGATGTCGCTGCAGAGCAAAGTATATCTCATTTCCTGTTGTATCGACCTGTGGCCCTGAGTCGCGCGTGGCGTACTCTGGTACTGTACGGACGACAGGACCATCGAGTGTTTGGACTGGACACAAATGTGGAGTACGAGTTCGTCATCATGGCGAGTAACCCACGAGGAGAATGTCAGATATCCAACAAGGTTTCGCTCCAGACCGAGGCTAACGAGGCGAATGTGTAGTATGGCACCGTGCACTACAGGGATCGTACACATAACGCCCTGGAAAACCATCTTCTAACTGTTACCCGTGTGGTTGGAGTGCGAGGGAACCTGGAACTTTTTACTTTTAATGGCATCCGGATACAAAGTCACATAATATAACATGATGTTTCAAAGACTCAACTTGCTTGTCTATATATCTAGGGCATACAAATATTGCTAATGCATCCAAAATCAAAATACAATTGCACATATTAATGACTAGAATTGCAGTATTCATTATAGAGGGACTGAGGAACAACAACGGACAATGAACTCATACCACTACACTTATTCAGAGTAATTAACATTCAGTAATGTAGATATGGCTTTTAAAACGGATCCGACCTGTCATAGTTTACATGACCGATTGTAACTTCCGGTCAAATCATGGTCACAAACATGTTTACCGGGAGACCAAATGGAATCTGGGTAAATTTCCAGATAAAGTTTATAAAGTTTTCATTGATGAATTTCTAAAAATGCAAAAATTGAACACATGATTACAAAAACTTAACCAGATACCAAAATATAATATTCAGTGGCTATATACATGCATTTGTAGACCAGATATTCTGATAAAGTAAGTTGATCAATTTGACATCTCAAAGCACATGTTTTCTCATAGTGCTTGCTTTAGAACGTGACTGCCGATGCTTATCAACGGCAATATCCAGGAAGAACTCGCAATGTTCAGCATTAGGCTTATTTCAGTTAAGGATCAAAGACAACAAAATCGTGATTGAAAATCCTGTTGAAGTTAGTAAGAGAATGATAGAACTAGAAAACTAGACTGATGTGAACAACGACAACTTTTTTTTTAACAATATGCCAAATGGAATGACGTTACCGAAGTGATAACGAAACAAATGGTGGCTTACGTAGCATTTTTGGTGTCCTGTAGTATGTGTAATAAGGAATAAAATACGTTAGAATGAGGCATACACTGTGGACAAATTACAACAAGCTAATTTGTGATAGAAACAATCTGTCTATATTGAACTCCTCTGACACAAGGGCGAATTTATTCTGTCGTGACATTCTAGCGTGGGCACCATAGAGACTAATTGGCCATTGTAAACATGTCATTTTAATACCGGTCACTTTTAGGCAGCAACATGAATTTAGATAGCAAACGATGTAAAACATCATACCTGGCGATACGATACAGTTCAATGCATACGATTCATCCTTTATCACGGTACATATTTTCATCTAAAACATTCAAAAGCTAAGTGAGCAAATTTATCTAGAGACTATCAAAAATGACGAGAATAATTCATAACGTTTTATTTAAAGGATAAATTGTAAATGAAGAATATCCTTAGTTAAAAAAGAAAAATCTAAGAAAATTAAGTAATGTTGACAGAAATAATATAAAGGTTCACGATACTATCATATAAAATTACACGATCTAAGTGAATTTATTTTTTTTGAAATGACAAAAGGTTTTTTTCATGAAAAATAATCAAAACAAGTTCAGTTTATGCAAAATATTTTTATCTACCGAGAAAGTGAAAATTATTATTACAGGAAAAAGATACTGTCTACCGAGGTTTTAGTTTTTAGATTCTTAGAATTTTATACTTTACCATGTTGAAGTTCGAATAAACTACATTGTTGTATAGGACACAATGTAATTTAACCATCATACTTAACATTGTAGTAAGATCATGATTTTAAATTTTATTCAACTAGTTTGTTTTATGATTTCCAAATCAAATAAATGAAAAGTAACGCGATTGTGATCATTTTAACTAGTCTTGCAAATATTTAAGATACAACATCAAAATATATTGGACATGGATGAGACAGTATGACTATATTTCATTTGCCAATTTTAAAATCGTTCGTAATTCCGTTGGTTCGTAAAGTGTTTTTGATTGGTGAATGTTTCATTGTTATGCATTAATGTCGATATCGTATAATACGCTATTTAGTACAACTTTGTCTTGAATTGTGGTATGGTTACGTGAATATCTATGACGTCGTCGAACTATAGTTGAAAGCCTGACAGATTTTATGTAAATGGCTGGCGTGCATCAACGTCATGGCTACCTATATTGCTTAATAGATAGCATTATAAATTTATTTTTTTTTTCATTTTTTTTCAAATTGGGATATTTAATCCAAGATAGATCTAGTCGTATGTAGCATTTCACATTTGTTGATAATACTTATTTTTGTCTCCATACAAGTGTCTGATAAGTATTTATAAAAACAATAAGTCTATTATTTTTCTATAGCTACTAATGAGACACACCGTTCTGGGGTTTATGTAATGCACAAGTAGTCTTGCCTTCACAACATGTAGTTATTTAGTATAAAGAAGTCGTCTGCTAAGTGTCTAATATGCTGTAGAGTTCTTAACTTTCGTGGGCAAATATTTTGTATGTGTCCCAAATTGACGTTACCAATGAAGTCCTTCATTCTATTTGAATACGAGGAAATGCTTTGAGCAAAATGTATTTGTCAAGCACATCGGGCAGATGTCTATTATGGAAGAAACTGGGTTATTTGTGATTTCATTCCTCCACTTGAAAATGATGATTAGGACAACAAAATAATGATTCCCACTGAAATATTTCTATCTAATTCCACTGCTTTGTTTATATTGTGATATTGCATTTTTATTTGTGATATATAATGGTGGTACATTACCGTGATGTAACATCATTTTTATGACGATGTATATTTATTTTTATATTAATTTATTTTTGCATTGTTTACCGAGTTCAGTATTCCAGCCATTCTCACGCGCATGCTTATACCTCACATACATCCCTATGGGCGAATAAAATGATAATTTCTTGAGTATCTTATACATTTATGGCCAAGTTTATAAGCTTGTTTTGTTGATTTACATATAGAATAACATTTTGTTCATTTAATGTATAGGTCGTTTGTAAATTTTAGTTTGTTTTGTATCCTTTTATTTCTATTTGTTTTATCTAATTTTCAACATTTCTGTGTTTAGATAAGCTAATTTTCTTTTTGGATTGTCTGTTGCTACTGTTAGAGAAAATGAAGTAAAAATTGCAGTTTAGTATTTTTGAAGAAGCTCAAGCTTATGCAATATCATTAATAGTTGAACAGGTAATTACTAGCCCTACTGGGATAGAATGGTTGAATAAACTCCACGTACCTCAAATACCTTTACTTTTTGTTCTTTATTATTTTATTACATATTATTTCAAACTGTTGATTGAATGTTTTGTCTTTTCGTGTTTGGTACCTGTATGTACCTCACTGAAAAAACTACCGAAGAAACGAGCACTACTTCACTCTCATCAGATCACAATTATGGTTATATAAAAACTTTGTATTCTAAGTCAGGACAAAAAAAAACAACAGGAATTTTCTAGAAAAGTTTGAACATATTAATTGAAGGGAAATGGGAGAAATGCATGTACTAATAGACACGGATGTAGTTACCGAGAAGAACAATATTTGGGAAGACATGACGAATCTGTTCACTTTCCACAGAAATGACCTTTGCTTAAAGTCAATTGAATACATTATTTCAATTTGTGCTTTATCCCCTATTGCCAACATGTCTCTGCGGCCATCTAGACATCGGAGTTACTGCCAAAGTTTTGTTTTTACTAATCATTTCGTCATTAGTAGTGTTTTAAAGGAATTATTGATGGACGACTGACGCGTCATCACGGAGTAAGTTCGTCGACGCTACGGGCTAGGCTAGCTATAAAAAACAACAAGTTAAAGTTATATTTACTTTGAGTCATACATACATACATACATACGTTAATACATTGCATTAAAAAATGGATCACATAATACATATTGTACAAAGATACAGGTAGACAGTACTACATTCGGAAGAGCGTAACTAATAATAATTGATTAATAAAGATCGTTTTGCATTCGCAGCTTTAAGGTATTTTGCAAAGTTATGTAATTCTTTCATTTCTGTTACATTAAAAAGTTGTGGTAGTTTATAAATATTTGAGTTTTTTTAAATAATAGTTTTTCGTGAATTTTTGACGGATATCAGAGTAACATGGACATTTCAAAACAAAATGAAATTCATCTTCAACATCATTTAAGTTACACAAGGTACATATTCTTAAATGTTGTGGTATATTTTGGTATCGACCCTTTTCTACATTAAGACTGTGTGCAGAGATTCTTATTTTGGAAATTTGTTTGAGAAGATCTTTTAAGATTGGTTTTCTGAAATAGTTTTGTAAACCAAAATTGTGGTCAAAACACAAGTAAAATAATCCTTTTGAAGACGTTCTTATCTGTTCAAGACAATTCTGTTTTTACATGTCCATTAACCTTTGTTAAATTATACAATAAAAACTGTTATCTATATTATCTGTTTGCCAAAGGTAACCTAAACCTATTCTATACAATTCATTTATCTATATTTGTCACCCAAACATCATTGTGGTCTAACATTTCTTAATAACATAATTTCAAAATACAATTTTGAGTTTCCGTCAGTTTCAACCAATACTTAAATATTCTTAATTTTCTTAAGAGCACCATAGGATATCTACCAAGTTCTCAGAAAAGCATAGCATTACAAGTATTTTCACGTAAGCCGAGTAAACGTTTACATAACATAGTATGTATCTTTTCAACGTCAGGCGCTTTATGAAAGCCCCATATTTCTGAGCCGTAACTTAAAACACTATTGACATAAGTATCAAAAACTGATAGCTGAGTTTCTACATTAAAATAATTTTGACGACATACGTTCAAAACTGCAAATAATGCTTTTCTGCCTTGGTCTGCTATTTTTTGTTAAGTTTTTCTAAACTGTCCATTAAAATTCAGTAACATTCCCAGGTAATTAAATTCATTGACAATATTCAAATGGCATCCATTATATATCCAATTTTCATTATTTCTCAAAATTCCGCCATTTCTAAAAACTATAATATTGTTTTATCTGTATTAACTATTAAATCCCACTTTTTAGTGTACCTTGCTAATGAATTCAACATATCTTGTAAGCCTTCTGGTGTTTCTGAGAAGGTCACCATATCGTCTGCGTACATAAGCAGGATCAAATTTAAGGTCTGGATTTCTATAGATGGACAATTGTCAATTAAAAACTGCATCTCACAATCATGAACATATAATGAAAACAGTAATGGTGACAAAATTTCTCCTTGAAATTATTCGTTTTCACAATTGAAATAACTCGACAATGAATTATTATGCTTGACACAACATTTTACATTTTCATATAATGATCTATCTAATATTAATAGCTTTCAATCGATCCCCTTTCTTACTAACTTAAACCATAAATTTTGCCGGTTGACAAAATCAAATGCTTTCGAATAATCTATAAAACAACAATACAATTTGTATTATCTTTTCTTGTTTTTTGAACTCCTATTAATCAAAGATTGGCGGGCAATATAGCGTCTACTATCGAATGATTGTTTCTAAAACCAAATTGGGCATCAGTTATTTTATTATATTTCTTATCAAAAGCCAAAAGTCTTTTATTGATAATTGTCGTAAATAGTTTTCTTAAGCAACTTACAAGAGTAATATCCCTGTAATTATCAACATTATTTGGATTTCCTTTCTTAAAGACTGGTTCAATTTTACCTTTAGACCACGAGTCCGGAAAACACCCGGATGTAAGAATATTGTTGAACAACATGATAAAACATGGCATTAAAATATCCTTAAAATAAATCATATATTCATTCAACAAGCCATCAGGGCCACATGCCTTATAACATTAAGAGTGGGGAGAAAATGTAAAGTACATTAATATTATAGATAATCATTTAGTCGCATCCACATGTTTGATTTCGGCAGCAGGTATGTAATTATTTATCCCTAAGTGATATGATTTAGTACGTGATTTTTAAAAGTGCACAATACGTCATAACATCTATACATAAATAAATTATATATCAAACTTTTTTTTATAAATATTCGTATCGCCCAAAAATCAAATACGACTTGCGGTAAACACCAATGTTGCGTAAAATGAAATAAAGTATTTATTTTGATCCTAGTGTAGTTATATAAAAAATGATCAGCATATTTTGATTAATTTTTAAGGAGAACGACAAGAATAGTGTTGAATAGCAACATCTTTCAGTCGGGATATATCTAATTTGTACTTACACGATATCTATAGAAATTTCCAGCGTGTTTGGTGAATATCGGGTAGACTGCTTCTTTTCTAGTTGTTGTTTTGCATAAAACGTTCAACACTAGGGAATGTGTAAGATATTGTTTGTCTATCAATAGTTTTCAATTTGTCATCTCTATTTAACTTTATGTTTCCAGTTACCACTTTGTACATCACCGCCATTAAGGCTTGATATTTCCTTCTTTCCTGTAAAGTACAAAGTCTCCGACCCAGTACGGTCTTGTAACATACCGCTGACAGATGAGGTGTGATGATAACAATTTGTTACATATCTCGTTGCACGTCTTTGGACCAGCCGGTGTATATGTTGCAGTGTTGGTCAAAGGTTTAGATTCCGTATGGTGCTAGCATTTCCAATGTTGGTCTACTGCAAATATGTTGTTATTTGTAGACATTTTCCATGATGCTTCGATTATTGATGTTTAGGTTCTGTTTTCGAAATCCATGTGTGTTGTTCGCCTTATTGCAGATGTTGGAGATGCGGGTGTTCCATCTAAACGATAATGTTATAGTACAGGCCAGATATTTGTCAGATGTTACCCGCCGAAGCACGTGTGCTATAGTCACGTACATGTACTACTGCTGTCCACATTTTAGTGGTTAGCAAGAGATTAATAGGATATTATCCTACCTTGAGAGTAGGATGGAGAAATCTCTACCCTCGGAGAAGATTCAACCCAAGGTTTGCTGAGGGTTAGACTGTCGTGGATCACCTCCGACCTACTTTCTAGGTAGTGATTAATCTTTTTTCTGTCCTTGCAAACTACAAATACACAATTTCAAAAGAGTGAAACCAGATATTTATTAACTAACTCTATCAAATTGGAGATTTTTCTATTATGTAACATTGTAGGTTTTTGATATGTATGCGAAAATATCTTCAAAACAAGCAGGTTTTGGGACACTTTCCAACTCGACTGCAAAGTTTAATTTTGGTTGAATCAAAATTTTTTGCAAAGTTTTAAAAATATAATGTCATAATTATTTTCTCTGTATATCAGAAAAAGGGCTAACGGTAATGCTAGGTTTACGCTATGTTCTCGGCGGCCACGGCAGCTCCGCTTCAGGCCACAGTGGACAATGCGTGGTGACTGCGAGACAACGTGAGACGACGCAGTCGGACGTGATAGATAAACGTGAGCGGCCGTGTTAAAATTGCCACGGCAGTCACGGAACAGATGGTAAACGTAACATGACGTAATAAAGCGGGATTGACGCAACAAGACGTAACAGAGCGTACGGAGCCGTAACAGAACTTGCAGACGGCCCGTGGTGCTATCAAGTTTTGTGACGTTCTGTTGCGGTTTTTTTTTCTTTCAAGTTTTATCAAGGTTGATGCAGATTGGCTACACATTTCGTCCCGTATTGTTAAGGTTTTTTCACGATTTTCACGGCGAGCCAAGGTGGATGATAGCCATTTCGATGAGGTATGTCTGAAAGTCATACGCGCAACGGTATGTTGCGTCCTATTACGGTCTTACGTTAACGTTACAAGCAATATATGATGGGAGAACCATTGACTGGTCTGGTAAATGCTGATACTGCTTGGTATTATTTGTATTGATTAATAGAAATAACCATTATCAATCACATTTTAAACATCAAATTATACCAAAGCTTTTATTTCAAAAGCCATTGCAGAAAAAAGTTGATATGCGTTTTGGCTTTTGGCCATATTAAACTTTTGACATTTTATTACGATTCTCCGTCTTGATGTTAATAATGAAGAGCATTCAAAAGTGAACAACACTATTGTGAACCCCATACGGAACAACACCATTGTGAACTGCCCATATCGTGCACTTGTACGACAATTTGGTGCATCAATAGTTAGAATCAGAAGAAAGTAGTTGTTTAGACCCAACAGAAAATAATTCAAATGAAAACATATCTGAAAACATGTCAGGGGTTGTATTTTCTGCAACGACAAACAGTGGTAAATTGTCTCAAACAGTGGTAGCTTAAGTCGAATTGGTGGGTGTGTTGCTTGGTGTCTTCGACTGCATACTTCAGTGATATAGCACTATAAAAAGGGCAACAATTCCACTATACAAGAGGACAC
This sequence comes from Argopecten irradians, assembly GCF_041381155.1. Lineage (NCBI taxonomy): Eukaryota > Metazoa > Mollusca > Bivalvia > Pectinida > Pectinidae > Argopecten > Argopecten irradians. The sequence continues at coordinate 3,469,831 of NC_091134.1, read as the reverse complement.
AACACAAACATACCGCAGTCTCCCAAAACAAGACTTTGCACTCCACACACACGCTACACACTGCATACATGGGAGGCCGTCCTTACATGATCTTGGCTGTTAATAGGACGTTTAAAATCAATCAAACAAACAAACCTAAACCTTCAACTTATTTCATATCTATATTTATAAAGGAAAAAAAATAATTCTCCAAATATGTTTATCTAGTCTATCTTAACTTGATCATAAGCATTGAGACAATTTATGTGGCTCGAGATAAGGTGACATTGTGTTGTAATTTAAAACCTCGAGGGTAATGAGCCTATTTTCGTTTGTAGATGAATATTGAGTATTTCTCTCCTGATACCTCGACGGTTATTGCAATTTCACAACTGTGACATTCTGTCATTTTGAAACAAGTTCGAAAAAAACAGCCTAGTTTGTTAAAAAATGTTTAAATTTTAAAAAGACACTCATGTCGCCTGAGGCTGTATTGCAATAAAACTACCATGACGTCAAAGCGTCAACAAAATTACTATTTTGATTTTTTTTCAGAAACTAGGCTGGATTTACTTTCACACCCGTACGTGATATGCGTTGAAAATATCATGTATGAATTTGGCTTGCAGTCGCGAGTTTTTTTTGTTTTTTTTTTTTTTTTTTTTTAGTTAATTTTATTTATTTCAAAATGACGGAAAATGATAGCAGTTTGCAATAAATTGCAATAAAACGTCGAGGAATGAGAGAAAAATACTCTTTCATAATATGTTGATATAAAGGACAGGGCTTTTCTGCCCTCGGGATCACAAAATGTTGTAATAACCTCGTAAAGAGTCTTGCAGTATTGCCTGGGACCAGTCTGCAGTATTGCATGAGAGAAATAAATGTACAGAAATGCAGAATCTAGAGCATTTTCGAAAAGGTCACTTGGCGTGGAACTCATTTCATGTATGAACTTATTTACATACTAATCAAACACAACTAGGGTGTAATCAATGATAACTTGTATCCTAGAGGTATCATTTTTCGCGCATCTAAAAAGTCGGAATTCAAAAAATACAGAAAAAAATCAAAATTATCATAATCCACATACATGTATCCAATGTTGATAATCAAGTTAAGGCGTTTTAAGCATTTCTACGGTGATCCAAAAAATAAATTATGTCATATAAAAAATATTATTTTATTCTGTTGGTAGGATACTATCCATGGAAAATAGATTTAAATCTATTCTGGTACAAGATAGAAAGGAAAATAACCAGGGATGTGGAAAACATATTGATGTCTGGTTTTGTTACCGTTTTCCTACATTTTCTAAAAAAATGGCTAAGATTTCTAATAGTTTGTATAAATTCTGCTTTTTTGAATTAAAACACTTTGTGGCTTTCACAAAAGAAAAAAATATGATGTTGAAAAATATTAGGCCTAATATTGTATTAAAAATATGAAACATCGTATTATGCAGTGTTCATAAAAATATTATAATCGATACAACAATCCATTTGACAGAACTAACGTTACTTTAGGTGATCCAAAACGTTCCTGACAAAGATATTTCCGCAGTTTTAAAGATACCAGTAATGTTTTATAAATATTTTAGGGCTGAAAACTACCCACTCAAAATAGCATAAAAATTGATCCCAAAAATAAATACTTTATTTGCAGGCTATATCATAAACAAATATAAAGATATATAGGTATATGTTTTTGGTTAGATTGAGCAACAGGCATCCGATTATTAGTATCACCCAATTCAACTCAATCTACTAGGCGCTTGTACATCAGGCACAAAAATAAGAGCTTGCTTGACGCAGACGCAGTGGGCGCCATATTCGATTACCGATTGGCAGACGGCATTTCTTTTAAATATTCTTTAGACTATGGCATTCCATATAGTCTAACTAAACACCGAGTAAGTAACTATGGCTACATTGTCACGTAGAATTTTTTATGAATGATACTGGTTATTTCATCCATATTACACTGAATGGCTGAGATGCGTCTAACAGTAAACAATGTTTACCTTAGCTTTTTATCACTGTTTATTTTGACATGATAAGTAGTGTTACAGTATTTAGTCATACAGCTGTATAGAGTGTACTGAAAAACTAAAAAGAATCACTGTAATTAACCCCCTTCTCACGCCTCTGCGTGAAATATTAATGGGAAATATTCCAGGTCTTAATTTCAAATAATACTAATTATTTGAAGTATTTAGAATTAGCAGAAATTTATAGTATTATGCATGAATTACTGCATACACTGCCCTCAAAAAGTTATGTTACATAGTCTATGCTTTTTTTTTACAAATATACATAAAATACAAAAATATGTAAACCTTGTTAATTCAGATATCAGTATATTCTAGGTACATTATATATAACACCTTCTTTATTTTAACTCATTAAATGCTTTTTCCAGAGAAAAATTGTCAGCCAATTTTAACATACATGTATGTGTATGCAACAGAATTTTTGGAGGGCAGTGTATGTGATAACTAAGACATTTACTACTGTCATGACAAGTTAACATTGTATTAAATTCAGGTAAATTGAAAACTTGTAAGAGCACATCAACTACAAGTAACATGTAAATATTCCAGAAAAATAAATAAAAAAACATGCTAAATGGGTCTTCCTAGGCTGTTTGCCATCCTTAGTATTGAAAACACCATAATGATTTTATGAGGTCTATTCAAGTGCATGTATTGATAATTATTTTGATATGCTTCAAATTATTCCATGAGCATATAATTAAATCACATATACAGGAGCTCGAGCTTGAGATTCGGACTGTGTTATAGTACTATGGTTAGTTTTTAATCTGGAGTTTTAAGACATTGTTTTTAGTGCGAGCATACTCACACATACTCGCACTATTATTTTCCATGTCGGGTGCGGAGTCTGTGTACATTAATTTGCTATGCGCAGATTCCAACTGCGATACCAAAAGTCAGTGTCTTTGATAGATTATTATAGATTTCGCTGTGATTTAGTGACATCAACCTTTCAAAAACATGGACTAAGATATACTTGTCAGCGATAATCTACTATACATTAATAACAGACATTACACAGTGATAAACACATTCGTTTTATGTAAACGTCAATGGGAGTATAGTATCATACAAAGTCTTACGCCATTTTAACCATCTAATCAAATTTGGAAACTCCCAGAACAATTAATACAATACAAATCAGGTTTATATAGTCAATAAGAGAAAGTGACAAAATGGATAACTTTTAGTACCGGCCACATTTACAGCAATATTTAGGAGATAATATTTAATTCATTTCACATCATCCTAGGTCCTAGGTGTACGTTGCACTATCGCTTACTAAATTACTGTGACCACAGACCGCATTTGTTGCAGCTCTTATAAATATTTTTCAAATCTCACAGCATTGCGTTGGAGAAACAGAATAAAAAAACATTATAAAATATCATTCTGAATGTCTGAGCTATAGATCTGATGTAACCCAGAAAGGCGTTCAAGCGTTGCACAGTTAAGTCCTCACGTGCAAAGAGACTGGACAGTGTTCTAGCGGACCTCTATTTTGAACCGCGAAACAAATCTATTGTATCATTATCAATATGATTATAAACACACTTCTATGTAACAAAGCACACACTTTTAAAGTTCTGAGGGCGTAAACCATCTCTTTGCAATAGTTCCAAGAATTATGAGCAAAAGTGCTACGTACACCTGTTGCCGAGGATAATTTAATACTGGAAATTAAGGTTAGAAATTAAAGTAGTTATATATTAGCGATCTTTTATATTAATGTCTAACAGACATATTTCTAGTTAATATTAGTATTCATATCAATATTCATGAATTTGTATTTTTGTCAATCTTTTCAGAAAATCTGCCAGCTGGTTCTTACTGTCTGTGGAGACCATGTTTCTTGGTGAAATCAAGATCAATCAGGATGGCTATTGTCTTCTTTGTCACAAGGACACTGTTTACAAAATCAAAGTAATATTCAGCAAGCAGATCTTGACATGTGATGAGGAAGAGTTCCGCTCTGAACTGGAGGAGGTGTGCAGAGCAGTTCTTAATCATTCGGGGAACAATGAATCTATTAAACCCTTATATACTCAGCATCTAATGGTTAAGCCTGCTAAGAATTACTGGTCACTGAGTGACCAAATCGTGTTTCAACAGAATGGCAAAGACTTGGTAACTTCAAGCTTTTTCTTTCAGTTTCACATTAGTGATCGACCAGTATGGAATACTACTAGGAATGAAGTGTTAACTGGAACAAAATCTAGTAAACTTCAACACAGGAAGGGTAGTGAAAAACAAGTAATCACAAAGCAGGCTAAAACAAGGGACAAAGCAGACCAAGATTGTAGTACAGAACATGACACAAGAGAAAAAGTTAGGACAGGGACAAATACGGGTCAGATTAAAGTTGATTCTTGTAGCGAAAGAAAAGGTGAAGGAAAAGACAAAAGCAAAGATATCAAAGAATCAGGATTAAAAGACAGTGATGTGGAGGTTCAGCGGGAAACCAGAAGTCGTTCATGTAAGATAGGCTCCAACACAAGGAATCATTGTGTGAGATCGGCAGTAACAGAGCTATCACAATCTGGCATTACAGATTTAGACATAGAAGCTGATGCCATAAAAACAACTAGATGCCCAAACACAAGGAAACGTGTTCACTCGATATCTACAGAAACTGCATTAACTTTGTCAGGCATTACAGATTTAGACACTAGTGCCACAGAATCTGATACCATAAAGGAATGCTGGAAGAAGAAAAAAGAGACACCTGCAAACGTTGATGATATAACAGGATTTTCATATAAAGTGAGAAAATTTCAAGCCAAGATATCAAACCAAGACAGCCAGACAAGAAGAAAAGGTCAGCGAACCTTGTACAGGGCAGCAGACAGAGTTCACCCTCCATTACAGGAACTGCCCGGTAAAGATCCAGAAGAGACAACGTCAGTTGATAACGAAACAAGATCACAACTGAAGAAATCAACATCTCTTGGACAAAATTTGGCACCCGAGGAACACACCCGGAGAGTTTTGAAGGAAAAGTCATGTTTCAAGCATGTAGATCCCACCGATTCTGAAGCTTCTCCAGCTGTGTCACTGATACACAGTACTAGTGATATCAGTGAGTATATGGGTTATATATCCATTCATAATCTACCAATTCTGAAATGTTCTAAATTTTGATAATTGTAATTATTATATATTAGGTTTATAACAAAAATAGATAATCAATTTGGTTATTTCCCTTTTAATCCATCCACAAACCATACCATTGACACTGTCTAACAACAAATAACATTTCACATACAATGTAATTAAATATAACTTAACTGCCATTTTGTGCTGTTTATTCCAATGCTGACCACTGCTGTTGTTCCTCAGACACCCACATTTTGTTTTACTAAAGTAATGTTTTTAGTCAGTCATATGAAAGTCCTGCCTATATATTTGTGGCCGAAATAAGGTCCCATTCCCAATTGTATTTCATGTTATTTTTTCCCAAATCTATGTCTAAATTTCCCAAATCAGTGAGTTGATGCATATTTTGTGTGACGAAACTAAAAACATTCCGTAAATCCCAAGTCTGAACGTCGTATTTTAATATCCATTCTTACACTTGATTCTTAGAGAAGCATAATTGTCTATTTCTACCTTTTCCAAAATTTTCATAAACACCGTTTAAATTTTTCATTTTCTACTTTTATCGCACAAAATTTCCCAATTTTCACTAGGTGGCAATTTCCCAAAATACACAGGAAAAACACTGATCAATGAGACTCAACCCTTTATCTTTGATTGTAAAATGATAATACTACAATGTATCAACTAATACAAAACATTTAATTATATTCTGATATTATGACAACTGTATTTCTGTTGTAGGTGAACACAAGAATGTCAAAGGTCACCCGGTCAGGAGATCTAAGCCGGATGGTTCTAGAAGTCCACAAGGATCAGCGCTGATTGATCGGAGTACGAGTCAGTTACATGTTGCCCCACGTAAAGGTGAAAGGATTCATACAAGGTCATCAGAACTATCTAATGGTGGAGAATCAATTTCATTAGGTGATACCATTAAGAGGGCCACAGGTTCGTTGTCCGCAGCCAAGGGTCAAACATCTAGAGGTCAAATGAGGTCAGAAACACCAACCAAACAGCTCAAAGGTTATACACCACTGAAAGGTCAATTTTTGTCAGAAACACCAACCAGACAACTTCGAGGTCAAACACCACTGAAAGGTCATAAGGGTCAAGTAAGGTCAGAAACTCCAATCGGAAAACTCCAAGGCCGTACACAACTGAAAGGTCACAAAAGTCAATTGAAGTCAAACACACCATCAAAAGTAATTGTAAGTCGGAAAAAGCAACTTAGGTCATCAACATCATCAAAAGGTCGGAGGTTGTCCACATTGTCTTCAAAAAGTAGCACACGTCAGTTGAGGTCCCAAAAAACGTTGGAACAATCTACACAAATGTTGAGGGCGAAGAAGCCAACACAGAAAGGCATTCAGGTATTTATGTTATTTGAAATAAAGCTTTAATCAGAAACAATAATGTACTGTCTGATGAGTAATTATAATGGGTCTAATTAACTTTTTATAGGTAACTTAACTATGATAAAGAGTTTTAAGTGAACTATTATGTTCTAACCATAGAGGGCCGCGGTGGCCAAGTGGTTGAGATGTCCCGACATATTGCCACAATTCTCCCACTTCTGGGATGCCGCGGTTTTGAATTCCATGTGGGGCAGTTGCCAGGTACTAACCACTGGTCGGTGGTTTTTAGCTCACCTAGTCTGAAGGGCCAGTGAGCTTATGTCATGGCGTGGTGTCCGTCGTTCGTCCATCCTTCAACATTTCCTTTAACTCGCTATTACCGTGGTAGTCATAGAGTTCTACATGTATTGCAACCAAATTTGGCCAGAAACATCCTTAAGGGAAGGGGAATAGACTTTGTATAAATTTTGGCTCTGACCCCCTGGGGTCATGATCATGAGGGGCAGGGCCCAATAGGGGAAATAGAGGTAAATCCTTTAAATAGCTATACTAGTCATAGAGTTCTACATCGAATGTAACCAGATTTGGCCAAAGACATCCTTTGGGGAAGGGGAATAGAAATTGTATTTCAACACCCTTGGGGGAATTGGGATAAGAGTTTGTATAAATATTGGATCTGCCCCCCATAACCATTAACAAAACCAATTATTTGTTATCCATTTGTATTTTCTTTTGAATCAGACGGATTCTTGTTATTTGAATACATGTATAATGAATTACCATAATTCACCAGCAGTAAATCTTCTCTCAGCAATTAGCAAACTCCCTAGTCTTTTAAAACTTAAGTCATTATTAGTTTAACATCCTATTAGCAGCAGCATGTCATTTAAAAATATGTGAGGTTTTTTAGTGGAGGAAAGCTGGAGTTCTCAGAGAAAAAAAACGATCATCCATCAAGTACCTGGTAACTGCGCATGCCCCACATGGGATTTGAACTCGCAACCCAAAGGTGGAGAGCTTGTGGTAATATGTCAAAACATCTTACCGTAATCACTCAGCCACTGTGACCCTAAAAACAAAAGCTCCCTCGAGCTCTCTATTTTCCCATTCTATCTGTTTGTAACTTTTAAAAAAAAATTGATGTATGGTGATTAATCTGACTTTGGTTATATTTATGGGTTGGGCTCTATTAATTTGATTCAGCTTATTCTGTGTAAAATTGATACTTTCTTTTCTTGGTCAGAGAGAGATGTCTTATTGTACATGATTATATATTACTCACGGAGGAGGGAGTGTAGATATTTCAGCAGGATTAAAAAAAAAAGAAAAAGCTAAATAATAAAGTCTTCTTCAATATTTAGTGAAACCAACAAAAAGTGGAGTTTACATATGTAACTGTATTTACTGGAAAACAAATACTGGATTATCATTAATCCATGATAACATTTATTTGTAACAGATTATAATTCCCTGTTTTCTAGCTGACTGATGTGGATCGGTATTTGGTGGAACAGGAAGATCTGAGAGAAGAGTCGAGATTACAAAGAATGGCCGGCAGCTGTGACCAGCAGAGTGGTGAAGTCACTAAGAGGTCAGGACTGTGGAACTATGTGATTGATTCATTGATTATCACTCCTGCTAAAAAGTTATTTAAAAGGATGTGATCGTGGAACAAATTTAAAACATGTTTTTAAAAGCACATTTAACTTAAATATCTCTCTCATCTATGGTTTCCTTCATCTCATCATCTGTATAAAGAATTTTTAGAAATCATATAAGAAAAAGGATTAGAATAAATCATTGAAGTTTTACTTGAATACCAATGAACAATGTCAGGGTTCTGTGAAGGGTAGAAGCATTTCTAGGTTACAAATGTTCTATTTCCAGTATTTAATCCACTTGTTTATGTTTTTTATTGAAGACATTCTGTATACTATTTAATGTATCAGGTTATTTATATTTTGTATACAATGCACTATATCTAATGGTTTATATTCTTTCTGTTGTATAATAATTCAATATTAAATTTAATTAAAAGTACAAAATATAATGCATATTTGAAAAAGTATTGTTGTTTTTATGGGTCCTTAATATCTAATATGGCAGTCACAACGTACCAGTGGTATAGTTGTAAGGACAAGAACCAGTTTAATTTAAAAAAAAAATATTTTTGCAGAATAAAAATTCAATTGGATTGAAATGCAAACCCTTATAGACCTTTCTCTAGTGTTCTTACTTCATTGCATATGATCTGACAGTATCTAATGACAATTTCTGTTTTGGTAAACTTTATACTTGGCCTGTACCTGTACATACTTCAGTTCATTTTCTCCATCAGCTGGCTTCTTGTTAAATTGATTTTAAATTGACATTTCATCACAGCATACAGTACATATACATGCAAGTATGTAGTTACTGGGTAAACACAAAATGATTCTGACAGCTCTGTGCCATTTTGTTTTTCGAATCCATCAAATTTTCAAACCTGTTATGACATTTAAGTAGTTAAAATGTTGAATTTCATATCAAGTTTAACTTGAACTAACAAAATCCAAGATGGCCGCCAGTTGGCCATCTTGTTGACTGATTGGTCCCAAAATGCAATATGCACATCTAGGGTCCTAGGGGAACCTACATATGAAATTTAAGAAAGATCCCTTCAGTACTTTCTGGGAAATAGCTGTAACAAACTTTAACTATCAAAATCCAAGATGGCCGCCGGTCGGCCATCTTGTTGACCGATCAGTCCCAAAATGCAATATGCACAACTAATGTCCTAGGGGAATTTACATATGAAATTTGAGAAAGATCCCTTCAGTACTTTCTGAGAAATAGCGGTAACAGACTTTAACTATCAAAATCCAAGATGGCCGCCAGTCGGCCATCTTGTTGACTGATCGGTCCCAAAATGCAATATGCATAACTAAGACCGTAGGGGAACCTACATATGAAATTTGAGAAAGATTCCTTCAGTACTTTCTGAGAAATAGCGGTAACAAACTTTGACTATCAAAATCCAAGATGGCCGCCGGTCGGCCATCTTGTTGACTGATTGGTCCCAAAATGCAATATGCACAACTAGGGTCCAAGGGGTACATACAGATGAAATTTGAGAAAGATCCCTTCGATACTTTCTGAGAAATAGCGGTAACAAACTTTAACTATCAAAATCCAAGATGGCCGCCAGTCGGCCATCTTGTTGACCGATTGGTCCCAAAATGCAATATGCACAACAAGGGCCCTAGGGGAACCTACATGTGAAATTAAAAAAGGATCCCTTCAGCACTTTCTGAGAAATAGCGGTAACAAAAATTGTTAACGGACGGACGACGGACCACGGACGAAAGGCGATTTGAATAGCCCACCATCTGGTGATGGTGGGCTAAAAATATACAGAATGACAGTTAACTTAAGAAACCTGATGTAATGTTTGCCAAAATTTGCATGCAATTGGAGAATACCGGTATGTGAATGAACTTTGAAGAAGCTGCTCTATGCTTTATCTGTATTAACAAAATACCATATAGTTTTAAAATTGGGACCATTACATGTCTTTTTCATGATTTCGAATAAAACCTCCTTCAGTACTAACAGTACTTTGATTTTTACATATAGCAGCTTCTTTTCTATCCTCACCTTTCTGACAGCAGAGCGTACAAAGCTAGGAGACATGTTTCACCTTGGTGCATCAGTGTCATATATGTACCAAAAGAAGGTTGTTTTTTTTTGCATAGAAAATATCTTTAAGCTTATCTTGATAATTCCTTTCACTACATATACTGGATACTGTTGATTTATGGTTGTATAGTTATCTGTTTACAAACAGTATGTCATAAAATATAGGTCACTGTGATCTACGATTTCATTTTCAACCTCGATCAGATTGTCCAGGCTTCAGCAATACCATCAGTATTAAAGAGATGAGATATATCAATTCTTGCATTCTCTTGATTGTGGACTATACATTGACGACAAACGAAATATATAAAAGTTCTTCCATGATTTATTATAATCAGGCACCCTCATTTATAGTGAACATCACTGCATCAGAAAACAGGTGACGGAAACAATGAACGCTGCAGTTCATGTAGGGATATGGTCACATTCAAAAGGATTTACAACTTTCAATTAATTAGGTCTGTACCCAGTTATTGTAAACCGCTTATTAGTTTGAGAGTTTGCATGCTCAAGGAAATATTCAATGAAAAAACATTGATAAATGATTATGCTCATTTCACCTGAGTTTATAATTAATTTTCTTAGTAATTAAGACAGTCATTCCCACTTTCTTAATGCTGTGGATAGAATATGTTATGCTTCAGCATACAATACATACGTATATGTTTGGTTTGATTCAATGCCACACCAATCTTAATCATTTCGACTCAGAAAATATCACCTTTCTCTGGTTTAACAATTCCTCACATTAACTTCCAAAAAGTCAATATTTGTTTATCAACCAAAAGTCCCTTGGTACTGATGTCATATCATTATCTAATTACATTGTGTATGTTTGATGTCACTCTATGAACATTATTGGATGAATTTCAAAAAGTGGAAGTATTTTTTACATCCCTGTAGCAAATGTATGCTCAATGTATACAAGAGATCCCAGAGGGATCTTGACGCCCATTAAAGAATGATCTATATCTGACAAAGGAAAGATGGATCTTATAAGGGCTCTAGGGGAACTACATGTGAAATTTGAGAAAGATCCATTCAGTACTTTCTGAGAAATAGCGATAACAAACTTTAAATATCAAAATCCAAGATGGCTGCCTGGCAGCAATCTTGTTGACCGATCGGTCCCAAATCACAATATGCACAACTAGGGCCCTAGGGGAACCTACATATGAAATTTGAGACAGATCCCTTCAGTACTATCTGAGAAATAGTGATAACAAACTTTAACTATCAAAATCCAAGATGGCGGCCATCTTGTTCACTGATTGGTCCAAAAATGCAATATGCACAACTAGGGCCCTAGGGGAACCTACGTATTAAATTTGAGAAAGATCCCTTAGCACTTTTTGAGAAATAGGGATATCAAACCTTAACTATCAAAATCCAAGATGGCCGCTTTCCTATCAGCCTCAAAATCTGTATGGCACAACTAGGGACCAAGGGTAGCCGCAATGTAAAGTTTGAACAAAATCCCTTCAGTTGTTCTCAAGAAATATTGATAACAAACTTCAACTGCCTGACGGCCATCTTGTTTTTCCGATCAGCCACAAAATCTGTATGGCACAAATATGGACCAAGGGGACCCTCAATGTGAAGTTTGAACAAAATCCCTGCAGTAGTTTTTTAGAAATAGTGATAACAAGCATTGTTTACGGAAGGACAGCGGACGACGGACGACGGACCACGGACGCAGGGCGATTTGAATAGCCCACCATCTGATGATGGTGGGCTAAAAATACATGTAAAATGTCATGTTTGAATTGTGATTTTGTTGCTTTGTCCCAAAATTAAGGAATGTAAAGTTTGAACAAAATCCCTTCAGTTGTTCTCAAGAAATATTGATAACAAACTTCAACTGCCTGGCGGCCATCTTGTTTTTCCGATCAGCCACAAAATCTGTATGGCACAAATTTGGACCAAGGGGACCCTCAATGTGAAGTTTGAACAAAATCCCTGCAGTAGTTTTTTAGAAATAGTGATAACAAGCATTGTTTACGGAAGGACGGCGGACGAAGGACCACGGACGCAGGGCGATTTGAATAGCCCACCATCTGATGATGGTGGGCTAAAAATACATGTAAAATGTCATGTTTGAATTGTGATTTTGTTGCTTTGTCCCAAAATTAAGGAATGTGAAAATTGCACAAGACAAATTGATAATGTTGAAGTTTTATGAAATGATAAGTAAAACTAATGGTTTGTTTGTTAATGATAACTCCTAAAAATATTAGTGATATTGCAGAACACAATTATATTGAGTCGGGTAACCTTGGATATGTTGTGCATATTCTATTCATACGGCACCAGTGTTCTGTAATCTACAATATTGTCAATAGTGTAGAGGCATTTTTATTTAATTTCGATTTTTTTCCCCCTTACAATCATTTTGTTTTAATTGTGATTTCAACAACAAGACAACTGATAATACTTAAATTCCCAGTTTACATTTAGACATATCTGTATCAGAGACATCATTTCATCATGGGTGATGTTGCTATCACTAACAACTGTTTGTGTTACTATGTATTTCCTTTTATAAGTTTTCTCTTTAAAAAATAAACCAAACAAACAAGAGGCCCATGGGCATTAACGGTCACCTGAGTTCTGATAATGAATGAGACAAAGACATATCGACACTATGTAAATGCCCATCAGGCTCTTGAAATCAGTCATTGATTTATCAATTTGACCTTTTAATCTTTAACGTGTATTTGATTCCATTACCATTAAATCTATTACATTTCCTATGAAAACTGAGCAAATTATACCCATGTGTTTATGACCCCTCCCCAGGGAAAAATCTGAGACCCCAAGGGCACAAATATTGTAGTGGGTCTTGAGACCTTTTAATATATGAAAAGTATTTGGTTTCATTATATCTTTAAATTCAGAAGAAGATTTTTTTTTTAAATTTCAGCCCTTTTGGCCCCGCCCCTCTGGCCCCCGGGAGTCAGTCAGGGACCTATATGGATGTGATATAGATCCCAGGGCCATGAAATTCACAGTTTTTGTAGAGGGCCTTGAGACCTTTCTATACATGAAGAGTATTTGACTCTACTACATCTGCAAGTTGAGAAGATGATTTTTGAAATTTTAGTCTTTTTGACTCTTTTTGGCTCTGCCCCTCTGGCTCCTGGGGGTTAGCTAAGACCTTTATGGTTATGATATCAAAATGCTATCTCTAACCAAGTTTGAATCCTTTTCTATGAAAATTGAGTAAATAATGCTCATAAATGTGTTTTTCCAATACAAACTACCTAATAGTTAATTTAACCCCCCTCCCCAGGGAATATCAGAGACCCAAGGGCTATGAAATTTACACTTTTTGTAGAGGGCCTTGGGACCTTTCAATCTATGAAGAGTATTTTGATTCTACCACATCTGAGAGTGGAGAAGAGTTTTGAAATTTTTGTCAATTTTACCCTTTTGGCTCCTCACACAGCCCCCTTGGGGGGGGGGCATATAATTCACAATTTTGATTGGGCTTATGCCTCAGAAGGGTTTGTGCAAAAATAAAGAAGTTTTAGAGAAGGAGTCAAAAAAGTTAATTGTTTACGAACACAAGACACACAACTCATGACAATAGACAAAAGGCGATTAGAAAAGGTCTCATAAGACTTCGTCTCGGGTGACTTAAAAAAAACAAATTTCAAATTAAATCTTTTTTTCTAATACAGATTTCCAAAGACCTTATTTTGACCTGTTTTCTTCATTCAAATTCACACAGACACATATATGCATTAGAAGTACCTATACAGATGTCCAAGATACATGTATATTTTGATTCCACACAGACATATATATGCATTAGAAGTACCTATACAGATGTTCAAGATACATATTAATTTTGATTCCAATGGAAATTTGTTTTATATCTCCATGGAAATAAATAAAACTCCTCAAAAGAATTTCTGTGCTCTTGATCCACTCGTAAGTCTACATTTTGCATAGATTATCTTGTGAATATGACAGCATGTTATTGGTATGTTGTATATCCCAGCACTCCTTATAGTCAACCAACCATACATCCAACCATCCATGAACACATTTACGGGACTGTGAATGCCTTAGCGAACAGAGCCAGGAGTGCTGCCTCCTTGTTGCCATTGGCGATGGAGAGTTCCTCTATCACACGAGCACGTGAAAAGCCATTGTTCATGAGTTCTTTTATTACAGATTCAGGAAATGAACGTGAACCAGAGGCACCAGCTGATGACGAAGCTCCTAATGAAAAAAAAAATAAAAAAAAATTATCATATTCCAAATAGTGCAGACTCAAATTCAAACCCTCTCTTCTAGCTTTGCAGACCCAAATCAAAATCTCTCAATTCAATTTGACAATCTGACTCTTTGCCATTTTCACAAATAAGAATGTTTTTAAAACATAAAAGCCCAAGCGTTAATGTTAAATCTGGATGGGATACAACAGGACACGTGGTAGGACGAAACAGAATAGGTAACAGTCTATGATCTTGACATAAAAAAACCCAATAAAAATCAGTTTTTATTCTAGATTAGTTCATAGACTAAGTTTAGTTAAACAACAAAAGAATGCTTTTTCACAAAGTCTTTTTCCAACAAAACTTTTCATCGCAATATCTAATGAGGTTTAAATAGATAATGTTATTTTTCATCATGTTTTTAAAAGTGAAACTTCAGTAACAACAGAAACGTATCATTATTAAAAGAAGACTCTTTGTGTATATTTTGATAAAAAAATTTTTTGAACTATGTACTATTATTACCGCTAGTGTCTTCCTGAGAGCGAGCCAGAGCCTCAGCCAGCTGCTGGTCTTCATGAACTGTTGACTTAGGTGATTGTGGTTGGTTCAGACGAGATTGTTCCGGGAGCTCAGACTCGGTCAGGAAGGATGTCTCCGTCCCCGTGGTACCGATTACTAGTTTATTCCTTTTTAGGTCAATACAACACTGCGAAAATAAACAGTTTATACTCTAAATACAGAACACACTCAGGGCACTGAAATGGAAAGGATTGAAGGTTATTCATCAGAAACTACAAGTAACTGGAGTAAGTACCAGCTGAAAATATCTACAGCACCAGTAAATTAACTTAGTTTAACTAAAGATCAATTTCAGCTTTCCATTCCATATTAAAATGCATGTCCAAAGCTTACTATCTAAATCATATTCATCATTTGAACAATAATTGGTGTTTAATCGTGTATACATATGTCTAGTTACCTCAAAAAATAATATTGAATAATTTATTTTGCCTTTGGTGCATGCGTAATAAGTACTTCATTCCATATAGGATATAGTGCCACGGAATTTTTTCGGGATGCAATTAATTATTTTTCATATTTTTAACTTTAATTAAAATTAGAAGCTCAAACTTTTCAAAGGTGGAAATGGTGTAAAGTAAGTAACTTTTGTAACTGAAGAAAAATACTTAATCGTCTGCTTCTATTTTTGATAGTGAAAAAAGACCATTCGCCAGCGGTGGAGCATCTTTAAAAAGTGCTATGTCCAAAGCTTACTATCTAAATCACTAAATAGTATATGCCATTTCATTTAGTCCAACCTTCTGATGACATCACAAAAATCACGTCAAAATATAATATTGGAATAACCAGAATATGGGACTACATTTGTCCAAATAAGCGCCAAGGGCACTTAAAAGTTGAAGCAAATAAAGGGCACATAAATTTGGACAAACCTTTCATAAAATTATTCTACAACATAAGCCATAAATCAATTTACAAAAGAAATCAGTAAGAAAACCAGTACAGTTTTAATTAAGGAATGATCTTTATTGTTTGTTGTTTACTGATGTGTTAACTGCATTTTTTGTACAAATATTTTAAATGACGCGCGTCATGTTGAAATATCTGTACAAAAAAATGCAGTTTACACACCAGTAAACAACAAACGATAACAATCATTCCTTATATTTACATTTCGCCGATCATTTCATTAAAAACTAAATTTTCAAATAAAATAAAACTCTGTTTTTTCAAGGTTATACGATTGTTGGAACAGCCGGTCAATTGAAGGAATCGCGGCACAGCTGGCTTCAATTTGGCGGGAAATTCAGAGTGTACACAAAATATACTTCCTCATTAACTTTATCTTTTTTCATCCCATTAAAACAATTTTTGTTAAATATTTTGTTTGCCAATATATAATTTACTATATTGACATTACATTCATACATGCAGTATATTGAAGATTTGTCATACAGATACACTAGGTCTAATTGGATGCCCATTCACACTACTTGCAGAAGTCCATGTTTCGTTGTGTGTATTCTTGCGCGGCAACCACTGCGTTTACTCATGTGTACACGATTTCGCAGTTAATAAGGTTATATAGCTAAGAGAAAACAGAAATGTAAATATTTCATATAATTCAAAGAAAGTGACATAAAATATCCAGGCCTGCTGTGGTAATTGATATATTATACAGGTTTACTGCAGCTGCTGCGCCACCTACCTGATGGCGCTTCAACATGTCTAACCCAAGTAACATGTCCATTGTCTGGTACCTACCTGATGGCGCTTCAACATGTCTAACCCAAGTAACATGTCCATTGTCTGGTACCTACCTGATGGCGCTTCAACATGTCTAACCCAAGTAACATGTCCATTGTCTGGTACCTACCTGATGGCGCTCAACATGTCTAACCCAAGTAACATGTCCATTGTCCAACCCAAGTAACATGTCCATAGACTGGTACCTACCTGATGGCGCTTCAACATGTCTAACCCAAGTAACATGTCCATTGTCTGGTACCTACCTGATGGCGCTTCAACATGTCTAACCCAAGTAACATGTCCATTGTCTGGTACCTACCTGATGGCGCTTCAACATGTCTAACCCAAGTAACATGTCCATTGTCTGGTACCTACCTGATGGCGCTTCAACATGTCTAACCCAAGTAACATGTCCATAGACTGGTACCTACCTGATGGCGCTTCAACATGTCTAACCCAAGTAACATGTCCATTGTCTGGTACCTACCTGATGGCGCTTCAACATGTCTAACCCAAGTAACATGTCCATTGTCTGGTACAGCTTGTACCTACCTGATGGCGCTTCAACATGTCTAACCCAAGTAACATGTCCATTGTCTGGTACCTACCTGATGGCGCTTCAACATGTCCAACCCAAGTAACATATCCATTGGTTGGTTTTCAAGGATGGAGAAAGATGACTGAAGGAAATCCTTTTCTATCTGTATTTGACCTGCATAAGAAATAATGAAAAAGCTGTATAGACTATCGTTAGTACATCGACTGTATACACTTTCATTAGATCATCGACTGTATAGACTTTCACTTGAACATCGTCTGTATAGACTATCATTATAACATCGACTGTATAGACTTTCATTAGATCATCGACTGTATAGACTATCACTAGAACATCGACTGTATAGACTATCACTATAACATTGACTGTATAGACTATCACTATAACATTGACTGTATAGACTATCACTATAACATTGACTGTATAGACTATCACTATAACATTGACTGTATAGACTATCACTATAACATTGACTGTATAGACTATCACTATAACATTGACTGTATAGACTATCATTATAACATTGACTGTATAGACTATCATTATAACATTGACTGTATAGACTATCATTATAACATCGACTGTATAGACTATCATTATAACATAGACTGTATAGACTATCACTAGGACATTGACATATAACATCACAACATCGACAGTATAGACTATCATTATAACATAGACTGTATAGACTATCATCATAACATCGACAGTATAGACTATCACTATAACATTGACTGTATAGACTATCACTACAACATTGACTGTATAGACTTTCATTAGGTCATCGACAGTATAGACTGTCACTATAACATTGACTGTATAGACTATCATTATAACATTGACTGTATAGACATCATCATAACATCGTATAGACTATCACTATAACATCGACTGTATAGACTATCATCATAACATCGACAGTATAGACTATCACTATAACATTGACTGTATAGACTATCACTATAACATTGACTGTATAGACTATCACTACAACATTGACTGTATAGACTATCATTATAACATTGACTGTATAGACTATCATTATAACATAGACTGTATAGACTATCATTATAACATTGACTGTATAGACTATCACTATAACATCGACTGTATAGACTGTCACTATAACATTGACTGTATAGACTATCACTATAACATTGACTGTATAGACTATCACTATAACATTGACTGTATAGACTATCATGACTATCATTAGAACATAGACTGTACAGACTATAATTAAAACATTGACTGTATAGACTATCACTATAACATTGACTGTATAGACTATCATTATAACATCGACTGTATAGACTATCACTAGAACATCGACTGTATAGACTATCACTATAACATTGACTGTATAGACTATCACTATAACATTGACTGTATAGACTATCATTATAACATCGACTGTATAGACTATCATTATAACATCGACTGTATAGACTATCACTAGAACATCGACTGTATAGACTATCATTATAACATAGACTGTATAGACTATCACTAGAACATTGACTGTATAGACTATCACTATAACATTGACTGTATAGACTATCACTATAACATTGACTGTATAGACTATCATTATAACATCGACTGTATAGGCTATCATTATAACATAATGTCAGTATGACATACCTGGGTCCAGTTTCATGAACATTCCTTAAATTGAAGGAATCAATTTACTCAAAATTCTCCATAGGAAAGCAATACAGATGTTAAGGAAAGCTCCTTAAAGATGCTCCACCGCCGACAGAGTATAAATGATATTCATCATTTGAACAATAATTGGTGTTAAATCGTGTATAAATATGCCTAATTAACACAAAAAAAAATAATATAAAATAATTCATTTCGCCTGTGGTGCATGTAATCAGTACTTCAGTCCATATAGAATATAGTGCCTCGGAATTTTTTCGGGATGCAATTAATTATTTTTCATATTTTTAACTTGAAGTAAAATTAGAAGCTCAAACTTTTCAATGGTGGTAATAGTGTAAAGTAAGTAACTTTTGTAACTGAAGAAAAATACTAAATCGTCTGCTCCTGTTTTTGATAGTGAAAAAATAACATTTGTCAGCGGTGGAGCATCTTTAACTAATGAGTTTTTCCTTTACTTCTGCTTCTGTCTCCAAATGAGCAAGAATGGGACAAGGCAATACAGGAAAGATGTTTGGAACACTTGATATCCATCCAAACCTCTTAAACCCATCAGCATGCTGTTCTTTGTTATAATTTCAGTAACCTTACCCTATATCTAAAGATTAGAGGTCAAATAATGTATTGACATATTTTTTAGGTGCTTCAGCTTAAATTTTACTTTCACATATTCATTTTCCATCATCATAACAGGTTTAGTGTACTCAATACAAACCTAAATGAACCCTGCCAATGATTTTCTGTGTTCCAACACCCTTAGCTATCCCGGCCCAACGAGGATCAACAAGTCGCATAATATTACACCTCTCCGCACAAGCCTGGCTCATAATGGTCATCTGAGCACCTACAAAACATATCGCAAATTATATTACACCTCTTCGCACAAGCTTGGCTCATAATGGTCCTCTGAGCACAAGCCTGGCTCATAATGGTCATCTGAGCACCTACAAAACATATCGCAAATCATATTACACCTCTCTGTTCAAGCCTGGCTCATAATGGTCATCTGAGCAACTAGTCAACTGCTAGATGGACATATGACGACCCAAGTCTAGTTTTCATTCAAGCAACTCAGTTTGAAAAACACACACAGTATGTATCAGTCATTCAAAATTCAATATATCTCACATAATACACATGTATATCTCATATGATATATCTCACATAAAACATCTCATAAATTATTATTAAAATATAAATGTAATAGGGTGCAGGATTTACCATAATTTTAATACCTGCCTCCGCCAAGGATCGAAATCGGGACCTCTGGATTACTAGTCTGATGCTCAACCGATCTAGCTGAAGAGAAGTTCTCTCTAGCTGAGCTGTATATTGCGGCTAGTATTGACCATTGTTACATATATATAACTGTATGCTCATGGTCAAATTTATCTTTTTACTTATACATACATGTGCATGTATAAGAGAATGATATTATTTTGTCATAAAAGTAAGTGATAGTTTTATATTCATTTTTTGAATATTGAGATTCACAATATCTACTCATCAATATAAGCACAGAGAGTTGGCTGGGTTATGTCTGTCTGTATACTTACCAGAGTCCACAAACGCCTTGACAGCATGACCATTCACTTTACAGTCTATATATAACATAAGCACCTGCCCAAAGCTCTCTGGGGCAAACTCTATTGCATTTTCCATATTGGATTCAACATTTTTCATTCTAATTTCCTCTGCAATCACTTCCTGGGCCTTGGGATCAAAAGGATCTGCATTCATTAATTTAATCTTTTCAAGCTCTTTTTCTTTTCGTTCTTTTCTTTGTGCTAAATAGATTTTGTTGAATTTTGCTGTCAAAAAAGAAGATCTTAATTAGTTTTATATTTCATTAATTGAGATCAGCATTATATAATACATTCAATGATAAATCATGGATCTTTGTGGAGGTTAATATGGTATAGCACTGATCTGGAAGAATCAAATACAACCCCACTTACTAGCATATATCTAT
Organism: Argopecten irradians; assembly: GCF_041381155.1. Lineage (NCBI taxonomy): Eukaryota > Metazoa > Mollusca > Bivalvia > Pectinida > Pectinidae > Argopecten > Argopecten irradians. The sequence goes on along the minus strand of NC_091134.1, from coordinate 3,448,965 downwards.
CTCAAGTAATAACCTTCCTGTTGAGAGTTGTGGTAATATTTGACTACAACACAGGAAAATCAGAAAATATTCTTTTATTTGCATATTTTCTAAATCATTAATTATATATGTACTGAAGTCTGCAAACAAAATTTCTTTCACAATCATTTTTACTTTTGCAATTTTCACAAGGTAACTTTGGAAGAATTTGTTGTCAATAACATATACTTCTACAAACACAAAATTATTTATAATTAATTATCAACAAAAGTTAATATCAGTTGATCGCGATTTAATTGATTTGTGGATTGTAATTTCTGTGTAAACATGTACACTAACTACATGTCAATAACTTGTTTACTAGACATACCTGGGTCACCACTAAGCAGGGCCTCAGCTAGAGGAGGATTTCGCTCTTTCAGTAGAGACAGTTCATGAGGGTTTGCCAGTAGTAGTTTCCTCACAGCATCAGGGTCCTCCTCTGGGAAGGCTGGTTGTTGTGGCTGTTGGTGGTGAGATGATGTGGCACCCATCATACCAGGAATTTGGATTTGACCAAAATCAATGTTTGGAATACCTAATCAACATACACAAGTTGGTCAAATTATTTCACTTTCAATAACATCAAACATTATTGAAATTACAGAATCATTTCATGTTATATATATACATAATATGCTTACAATTATTTGAACTTTCATTTTAGTCATTTTAAGCACATAAAGACTATGTGATATCCCTTTCAACTTGGCGCCATGGGTCGTAACCATAGTCAGCCATGCCAATAGTGTAAAAGTGAGGCTTCAGGAACTACAGTAACACATTATCTGATATCTCAAGGATATCTAATTCAAGTAATTGAAAATGGCATATGTATGGCCAGAAAAAGGAAATTAAGCATTCAATAGCTCTCATATTTCAAAATGGTAGCATTCTTATGGGGTAGGGATTCAAAATTGCACTTATGGTGGAACTGACCCCCAGGGGCCTTATATTTAGGGGAGGCGGTCAAAAGAGTCAATTTGGCTATTTCGATTAAAACAACTTCCTCTCTGTAACTAAGCATAGCAGCATTCATATGGAGTGGGTATTCAAAATTGTCTTAACTGTGGGGCTGACCCAGTTGGGCCAGAGAGGTTTGTTTGTTTGTTTAAATTAACGTCCTAATAACAGCCAGGATCATGTAAGGATGCCTCTATATGTATGCAGTGTGTTGTGTGCATTAAGTGTGGGTGAATGTTTTGGTAGACTACTGTATATTCAAGTTGTGTCTGCTTGTATAGTGGAACTCTTGCCCTTTTTATGGTGCTATTATATTTCAGTGAAGCATGCCGCCAAAGACACCAAGCAACACACTCCAAGTGCACATCACATTATACTGACAACGGGCAAACAAGCAGTGAGTGGTAAGCAGGAGTAACACTACCACTTTTATAGACATAGGAGTGTCTAGACCGGGGGACAGAACCTAAAGCCTATCTGACAGGGGTGAGGGCTCAACAGAAAGTTCCTGCACATTTTTCATACTTCATTTTAACAAGAGATCCCAGAGGGATCTTGGCGCCCACCAAAGAATGATCTATATCTGACAAAGGAAAGATGGATCCTTTCTCTACTTTTTAAACTTTTTCAAACATACTACATATAAAATTTGAGACAGATCGCTTCAGTACCTTTTGAGAAATAGCGGTAACAAACTTCAACTATCAAAATCCAAGATGACTCCTTGGTAGCCATCTTGTTGATCAATCGGTCCCAAATCACAATATGCACAACTAGGGATTTAGGGGAACCTACATGTGAAATTTGAGAAATATCCATTCAATACTTTCTGAGAAATAGCGATAACAAACTTTGAATATAAAAATCCAAGATGGCTGCCTGGCAGCAATTTTGTTGACCGATCGGTCCCAAAATGCAATATGCACAACTAGGTCCCTAGGGGAACCTACATATGAAATTTGAGACAGATCCCTTCAGTACTATCTGAGGAATAGCCATAACAAACATTAACTATCAAAATCCAAGATGGCGGCCTGGTGGCCATCTTGTTCACCGATTGGTCCAAAAATGCAATATGCAAAACAAGGGCCCTAGGGAGCCTACATATTAAACTTGAGAAAGATCCCTTCAGCACTTTTTGAGAAATAGGGATATCAAACCTTAACTATCAAAATCCAAGATGGCCGCCATTGGCCGCCTGGCGGCCATCTTGTTTTTCCTATCAGCCTCTAAATCTGTATGGCACAAATAGGACCAAGGGTAACCTCCATGTGAAGTTTGAACAAAATTCCTTCAGTAGTTCTCAAGAAATATCGATAACAAACTTCAACTGCCAAAATCAAAGATGGCTGCCTGGCGGCCATCTTGTTTTTTCCGATCAGCTTAAAAATCTGTATGGCACAACTAGGGACCAAGGTTAACCTCCATGTGAAGTTTGAACAAAATCCCTTCAGTAGTTCTCAAGAAATATTGATAACAAACTTCAACTGCCAAAATCAAAGATGGCTGCCTGGCGGCCATCTTGTTTTTTCCGATCAGCCTCAAAATCTGTATGGCACAACTAGGGACCAAGGGTAACCTTCATGTGAAGTTTGAACAAAATCCCTTCAGTAGTTCTCAAGAAATATTGATAACAAACTTTGACTGCCAAAATCAAAGATGGCTGCCTGGCGGCCATCTTGTTTTTCGATCAGCCTCAAAATCTGTATGGCACAACTAGGGACCAAGGGTAACCTCCATGTGAAGTTTGAACAAAATCCCTTCAGTAGTTCTCAAGAAATATGGATAACAAACTTCAACTGCCAAAATCAAAGATGGACCCTCCATGTGAAGTTTGAACAAAATCCTTGTAGCAGTTTTTAAGAAATAGTGATAACAAGCATTGTTTACGGACGGACGACGGACGGCGGACCACGGACGCAGGGCGATTTGAATAGCCCACCATCTAATGATGGTGGGCTAAAACGATTGTCACTGCGCGGCGTGTTTTTTCGATCATCCTCAAATCTGTATGGCACAACTAGGAACCAAGGGTAACCTTCATGTGAAGTTTGAACAAAATCCCTTCAGTAGTTCTCAAGAAATATCGATATCAAACTTCAACTGCCAAAATCAAAGATGGCTGCCTTGAGACCATCTTGTTTTTCTGATCAGCCTCAAAATCTGTATGGCACAAATATGGACCAAGGGGACCCTCCATGTGAAGTTTGAACAAAATCCCTGTAGCAGTTTTTAAGAAATAGTGATAACAAGCATTGTTTACGGACGGCGGACGGCGGACCACGGACGCAGAGCGATTTGAATAGCCCACCATCTAATGATGGTGGGCTAAAACGATTGTCACTGCGCGGCGTGTTTCCTAAAACGGTCAAGCACGCAATGTTCAAACCTTTAATAATGAAAATTCAATACACACGAACTAGACTGAAAATATCAATTAATCAAGGGATTAATACTACATTTGTATTACAAAAAAAACCTCCTAAAAGATTAATTTGTTTATGTGTTCTTTAGCAAGATAATTCATTATTATTTTGAGTTGCACAACAATGGTGTGAATCAAGTATGTTCAGATCGAGCAGGGTTGCATATTGGTATGACAACATTCACTATTATTTCTAAATGCGGGTATCTTTAAATCGAAAAATTAGCTTAGGGCTATTGTAGGTTAGGTAATTTAAATTGTCCTGTGGAACTGGGTCGGGGGGGTGGCTTATTACGCACGCACCCTGTCCCCAGTATGTGAAATTTTATTATAGTAACTACTACTGTGTAGGGCAGTTTGACTAGGTTTTAGGGAATATTTTGTAGTTTTTATATTGTATTTTTATATTAATATTAATTTAATTTTTCAATATTATATTGTTTTTTATATATGTACTTTAATATACATGGGGTATAATTAATATGTGTTAGTTAATGTTAATTTGTCTTCTTGTTTTATATCATAACTGGTACGGAACCCAGAGTACCGAACCTGCATGGGTAACTATGTTAGTTCAAGTCCAGACAGGTGAAAACCTCGCCTGTTACACAGTTACGCCTAATAAGGGCGCAGCACTTCTAAGGTAACAGATACATGAAAATATATGAAAAAACACTATCTTTAAAATTCAATCCTACACACTGACAGCTTCAGTTTGTGGCCGCCATTTTTTCTTACTTATGGGGAGGTTGTGCGCTGTTCCGGTACTGCTCTCCCGAGTAAATATATATTTAACTAATGCAAATGCATAACAGGAGTAATTAAGCATTTTTTATTATTTTTTAAATAATAATAATAACACTTTGAAAATTAAAAGCCGTAGAATGCAGTTAAAATATCCACCAAGGCGAAGATGAGCACAAGGAATCATGACGTCACATAACGTCAGCAAATGGCGTTAAATCATAGGATTCGCATACGCGGCACTCCAGGCCTTGAATGGACAGAGAAATACAAATCTTTGAGTTCATTTCTTTGAGTGTATGCTAGACAATTATTACATCATATACTTCTATAGTTTAAAGTGCGTCCTTTTATTTCTAAATTATGTCTTCTACATAAATAGAAAATAAAATAAACAAGTAGGCTAGAGCTGCGCTCTTCCTATGCCGTGCATGATTCATATTAAAACATCTGACTTCGCCCTTTAAGGCCTTGCCTTCAGTCATATTATTTAGCTACTGTCGTAGTGGAAGTCAGTCAGAATATGATATCTTTTCAGCTTCAACAGTAGCTACCTAACGTTATGCGTTGTGGATGGCACTATTCTAAAGAAGTAGTAACGAACACATTGATTTGGCCCATCTATAGCCTTCGTTCACCTGATGACGTTGAATCCATAAGCTGCTGTTGTCCTTGCTGTCCTCGAATCTGTTGTAATAACAACATATCTCCGTCCTTTATTCCGTATTGTTTCATTGTGCGTTTGTCATCGTGGAGAGGCCGGCCGTTCCACATAACGACAATCTCTCTCGCCGATATCCCCACTTCATATTCACACATAGCTTTGAAATTCTCTAGTTCTAGTTCGTCAGACACTTCAAGAGTGAATATTTGGTCATTCAACGTAGTCACTGACACTAACATGGTGAAGAACTTCACTTTCACTTATCGGTACACACAAGAGTGGATCTAAATAGAAACATTCGAAACTTCCGGTAAAACGAGAAAATGTCGCACATGCGCAGTTTCAAAAGGATGCGACAATTTGCGTGAATAAAACAGAAAGGGGCAGAAACGAACAGGATCAAATATGATCTATCTTTTCTGACTATGGCAGTTTTAGCAGAAACATATATATGTGTCTGTTTTAGCGCTTAAACGTAACGTCGTTTTCAAAATAGTCATATCACCAGATAAATTTACCATAAGATACGAGTAGATCTAATCTATTTATGACACAATACTGTACACGTTAACGTGACGCTACACTTTTTGAAGACTATTGTTAAAATTTTCTAACGTGTGCTTGACTTCAGCAGATTTGTCACTTATCATTCACAGGGCCTCGTTAGTAACGAGGCCCTGTGTATCATTCAACAAAAAGATGCCTTTGTTTAAATTTATATGATTTGTTTACAAACTTTCCAAACCAAATTCAACGCACAGAATTTTTTCCTGGACTTTCAGGCCACAATATCGTATTTGCTGAGTACGTGTACCTACAATGCACACCACGCAAAATCCCGCAGAAACCCCGTAAGATAACACTGCATAAACGAGCTAAGTGGGACAACATACGGAGCGATCTAAAACAGATGCATGAAAACATCAAAGGGGACAATAGCATCACAACTGAACAAATTTGGCAAATGTTTAAGGGTACTGTTCACGAAAGCATTAAAAGTAATGTGCCACACAAAACAGCGAAAACAAAAGACAGTTACCCATGGATCACCCCTGAAATTAAACATTTAATACACAAACGGGATCGTATGTACAAAAAAAAATGAAAAAATCAGGCCATGAAGACCTTAAAACTAAATTTAAAAGTCTAAAACACCAGATACAAAAACTCACTCGACAAACATACTGGAAATATATTGAAGGTATCATTACCCCTCAAAAGGAAAGTGATCGACCTATGAAAAAGTTTTGGACCTACATCAAGCATAGGAAGGCAGATCACAACGGTGTAGCACCACTCAATAAAGATGGCAAACTGATTACTGACTCCTTCAATAAAGCTGTAGTCTTAAATGACCAGTTCAAATCTGTTTTCTCTAAAGCTACCAACCTAAACAGGGAACAATTCCAACAACAATACAACATGCCACAGACTGACCATCCTACACTTGAGAGTATAAATATCTCTAAAGAGGGAGTCCAAAAACTCCTAAATAATCTGAATCCATCCAAAGTTGCAGATCCTGATAACATCAAACCATTATTCCTAAACGAAATGTCATCAGAAATTGCTCCCATTCAAACCCTGTTATTTAAGCAATCACTAGCTTCAGGTGATGTACTGGAAAGTAGCCCATGTGTCACCTATCTACAAAAAGGTAATAAATATAGTCCTGAAAATTATAGGCCAATATCGCTCACATGTATCTGCAGCAAACTCCTAGAGCATAGTTGTAGTAAGTAACATCATGTCTCATGCCGACCGAAATAACATCCTCTATCCTCTCCAACATGGCTTCAGACAATCCCGTTCATGTGAAACTCAACTATTAGAATTTTTAGATGATGTCTCCAGAAATATTGAAAATAACAAACAGACAGATGTGCTCATTCTTGACTTCTCAAAAGCTTTCGATAAGGTCAGTCACACTCTTCTTATCAATAAACTCTATAACTATGGCATCAGGGGGACGTTAACAGATGGATAAAAAATTTCTTGAGAACAGAACACAATCTGTCATCCTTGATGGCGAACTTTCCCCACCATTCCTTGTAGAGTCGGGGGTCCCCCAGGGCTCTGTTCTCGGCCCAAGCTTGTTCTTATGTTACATCAATGATATGCCACTTAACCTCTCATCTTCAGTAAGACTGTTCGCCGATGACAGTATCTCGTACATAACCATTACATCGAAAAAAGATTCAGAAACACTCCAAAATGATCTAGATAAACTATCTGACTGGGAAAAAAGGTGGAAAATGGAATTCCACCCCCAGAAATGTAATGTTCTTTCGATTACCAAGATTAAACCTTCAATCAAACATAATTATTATCTTCATGGTCACTGTTTGGAACATACTGATAAGGCAAAATATCTGGGCGTAACTATCCAACACGACTTCAAATGGGACTCCCACATCAGCAACATCACTTGCACAGCCAATAAGACCCATGGCTTTATTAGACGAAACCTCAAAATTAATTAAAAAAAGATTAAAGAACAAGCATACAAATCTTTAGTACGTCCCACACTTGAATATGCCTGTACAGTGTGGGACCCATACCAGAAGGGAGACATTAATAAGCTAGAAATGGTCCAACGCAGAGCTGCTCGATATGTCACTAACAGATTCCATAACACCTCAAGCGTTAGTGACATGCTTGAACATCTAGAGTGGCTTAGCTTAGCAGTTAGAAGAAAAACGCACGGCTTAATATGCTTTTCAAAATCACTAACGGCATAGTAGCTATTAAAAAAGACCAATACTTGACCTCACAGTTACGCCCTACCAGACACTCCCATACACTTGCATACCAAATACATTACTGTAGAACTGATTCTCACAAACACTCCTTCTTTCCCCGCACTATCCAAGACTGGAACTCTCTTCCGCAAGATCTTGTAATCTCAAAGTCGCTTGACTCCTTCAAAACTCGTCTTTCATCTCTAATTTAATTATTTTCTTCTCTTCCCCTGTTCATAGCCACACCTTCAACAATATCGACATGTACATGATCTTCAATATGATGAAGTAGGTCGATTATTTGGTAGATGTAGATGTAGACTTGTCAGCAGTGCATACAGGTATATATATATATGATGTGGCGCAGTGGTTGAAGGCGCAGATATGTTTGGCTAGGCGATTGCATTGGGTGCCGTAGATCGTGAGTTCGAGGCCCGGATAGGGCACGCGCACGAGTCATAAAATTGTCATGCTTTGTTAAATTGTGTTTCTTTGATATTTTATGGTGTTTCCTCCCACACTAAGACCCTCGCGCGCATAAATCCGGGCCATTGAGAGTGATAAACAAATCAAGTTTACATTACAAATAGAGAGCTTTGAAACATCCCTGGTCCAGCCTTGTGTTTCAGCAGATTCAAATACCTAAAATGGTATACCTCCTAAATTCAATTTGATTAATAAATGTCTAGACATGATAAAACTGTTTGAATTCATTTAAGGAAATTCAAACATTTGTTAGTTTATTGAAGGATGTATTCTTCTGAGGTTTCAGTCCCGTTAAAGTCTTGTTTCGACAAGGATCAAAGAAGTTATGAGAATTTTGAAATACAATCTATCAATTTTTGTAGCAAGTTTATGGCGTGCCGAACGTTGTAAAATTCAATAAGTAAAATAAAATGTGTAAAGAAAAAATTGTTTTGTAATATATCGTGATATGTGTTCAATATGTTTAATTTGTGTGTAAAAACAATGAATGTTTGTGTAATGTTTTGAATATTTATATGTAAAAATAAAATTTTTGTTCAATAATTTCTTTGTGCGTGTGAAAAATATAATTGTGTGTAAAAATATATATTTATGTGTGATTTTCACACACAAACATAAAACAACATCACACACAAATATATTTTTTTTTCACACAAATATATTTTTCACACACACAAAGAAATTTTGTTCACACAAATATAAAACAAAATCACACACAAATATAAAAGAAAACAGTGTTTTGATTGCGTTAAAGGTGGTATGAACGCAATGGGATACAGACATATTCAATGTAGCGCGTTAGCGCTACATGTAGAATATGTCTGTATCCCATTGCGTTCATACCACCTTTAACGCAATCAAAACACTGTTCAATCTATATATTTACATAAATAAATCTACCTTTACGTACAATTTAAAACGGTGATGGTTGCTAAGTTGGGTAACTACGGTAGTCAGGATGACCGAAGATATAGTTCCGATTGTTGAATGTTATAGCTGCAGTTTGGTTTGAAATACAACAATGACACTTTTCAATTATTTTCAACATATTTTTTTTTCAATTTGATAATATATGTTAATAATGTCCATTTCGAATAAAAATTGAGATAACCAAGGCGGAACGACTACCGGTATGTATCGTTGTCAGGGTAGTGATGCGGTCCGAAGTGAAGCGAGCCGCCATATTTGATTTTCAACCGAGGAAAGTGACTGTGATAAAGCCTATTGGTGGTATGACCGTTGAGCTGCTGAATGTTTGTCATGTATGTATCGGTCTAAGAACGCGATATATACACTAAATTCTTCGCAGTCATGACTTTTATTTTATTGTACGGAGGATAGACAAGTGTTTGCGTGTGTGTAGGCTTATTTTGAATGCAAAGACGGGGCCATTTAAGCTGATGATACTGTTTCGGATAGGCTACCTGTAATGTTTTTTTCTGGAAACCTGTATATGATCTTTTAACCTATTGTTCGCTTAGACGCTCCCAGAATTATTCACCGACAATCAGATGTTCTGTATATTTAGGTGGGATGAGTGATCGTACACACATGTACATCTGACGTAACTATGGGATTCCCCGAACATTCCTGAGGAAAGCCCCCCGGTTGTAGCCCCGATCATTTTGTAGTTTATTACCGTTACAATGCTTGAACACATGTTTTGTTTTGATGTCAAATACATATTTAATTGGATCTAATAAAAACTCTTAATTGTTATTTTAAAATCCGTCAACTTATGACGCAAAATCTTATCGAAGTGTGAACTAGAAGTAGTCCGAACCTGCACTGCGTTTGTATTCATACGTCATTGCGTTCACGCTAATTTGAACGCACTCCCCTCCCGTTGACTATATACCATATTTAAATATATTTTTTTACACACAAACCATTTTTTTTCACACACAAATATAAAAAAAAATACACACGAATATTTTTTCACACACACAAATTCAAAATAATGAACACATATAACGATATATTACAAACACATTTTTTTCGCACAAATGTTTTTACTTATTGAATTTTGCAACGTTCGGCACGCCATACAAGTTGCCAGTCGCAAATTTTATCAAAAAATTACATTTCTTTTTTTATTAGGTTTTTCATATACGAGGATTTTAAGAAATTACCCATTTGGCGGCTCGCTTTGAGTAGAGCCAAAGTTTTACCATTTTGTACTAAAATTGTTTTTGTAGCTCAAAATTAAGTGGTAGGGATACCATATGTTGTTATTCTGAGAAAAAATGTATTTTATTAATCAAAACTGGTATATTTTCAGTGGCGTAGGAAGTTGGTCCTCAATATTTTGTAACCCCCCCCCCCGCCGCCCAACGCCCACAGGAGGAGATTAATTCAGCACACAACCCAAATATACTTAATATATATATATATTTTCATATACATTACATATAATCCTTGTATACATCTATAGACAGTGGCGTCACTAACAGGAAATTAATAAATACGGAAATTAGCCAAATTGGCGTGCGAGCGCCGAAGGCGCGATATATTTGGTGTTTGGGGGTCTGGAGGTTTGCCTCGGGAAAAATATTACGATTTAGAACGACTGAGAAGAGTTTTAAGATGTATTCTAATGATTATGCGAGCGCCGTAGGCGCGAGAAATTGCTGAGTTTGGGGGTTCGGGGGTCTCCCCCAGGAAAAACATTACGATTTAGAATGACTGAGATGAGTTTTACGAAACATTTTGATGAATTTGTGAGCGCCGAATGCGCGATATTTTTGTTGTTTGGGGGTCCGGGGGTCTCCCCGGGAAAAAAAAGTATTAAAATTTAGAATGGCTTAGATGAGTTTTACGATGTATTTTGATGATTTTAAAGCGTTTTTAACATTGTAATTTTTCGATTTAAAGAGGCAAAAGACATGTTTGCCCCCCCCCCCCGTCCTGGAGAACGGGGGGGGGGGGGGCAATTGCCCCCCCCCCTCCCGCCCCCGATTCCTACGCCCCTGATTTTAAAAGAAGACCACTGGGGAGTATATTCTACAAACATCAATACATATCAAGCACTTCATTAGGAAATTACGGCTTTCATTTCTTGTGTATACATAGTATCGTCAAAACGGCAAAATTCCCATAAAATCCAATAATTGGCCAACAAGGTATCTTTGAGTGCCAATAGCTCAAAGATGAGAACACGGACGTATGTTTTTTCTTCCATTTTCTTTTATGGTATATTTCCAAAAATCTATTTGAGAAAAAAAGTTTATTACAAGAAAATTCTGACTTCTCAGAGGAGTACATCATTAAGTTTCTCTTTCAAAAATACCACACTCACTTTTCCTTGTTATAAATTTATATGGTGTTTTTACTTTTTAGGGTTGTAACATGACGCTGTTTCCCGGATTTTTTTTACAATTTCATAATTTTCATGTGAATTAATAGGGATAATAAGCAACTGTAGAAAAATATGATATATAACAAGAGACCAATGGGCCTTAACGGTCACCTGAGTTGGAATATATAATGAAACAAAAATTAAAAACATATAAACACTATATACTGGGCCTTGAAGTTGGTCAGTGATTTTATAAATTTGACTTTTTAGTATATGAAGAGTAATTTACTTCCATCAAACCTGTGACTTAGAGGAAGAATGTTTGGAAATTTTTTGGTCATTTTGACCCTGTTTGGTCCCGCCTCTCTGGTCCCCCATGGGGTCAGCGAGGACCGATATGGATGTTAAAATGCTATATCTCTGGCTTATAATTTTAATCAAGTTTGACTCATTTCCTATGGAAATTGAGCAAATCATGTTCATAAATGTGTTTTTCATGTATACATGTAAACTAAAGTAAACCTGAACCCCTCCCCAGGGAGGTAAAGTGAGAACCCATGGTCATATAATTCACAATTTTCATAAAAAACACCTTTCGTGTTTCATCTATAAAGTGTATCTGATTCTATTATTTCCAGAATTTTAGAAGAACATTTTTTATGTTATAGCCTATTTGACCTTTTTTTGGCCCCGCCCTCTGCCCCCAGGGGGGGGGGCGGCCAGGACCAATATGGATACGATGACATCGAAGACACCAAGCAACACACCTCACCCGGTCACATTATACTGACAACGGGCGAACCAGTCGTCCCAGTCCCTGTATGCTGAGCACTAAGCAGGAGCAGAAACTACCACTTTTATAGACTTTAATGTGTCTCGGCCAGGGGACAGAACCCAGAGCCTTCCTCACAGGGGCGAACGCTCAACTAGAGGCCAAATGTGAGGCGGTGCCATGGGATGCATTAGGAAACAAAGTCAGCTAGGAAGAAGAGAAAAGATAAGATCCTAAATTTAGTCGCCTTTTACGATCATGCAATAGGGGCCTGCAGGACTGACTGGCTTCAAGGGCCAGTATATAATGTTTAATATCCGAACTAATTAGGTGACCGTTAGGTCCCATGGGCCTCTTGTTAAAAAATAGGTCTGTTTTTCTAGACCACCGAGTTCATAACCTTGATACTATAATATATATATGTGTGTACACTGTTGGTTAAAAAAATCGTGCCAGGTCCTTGTGCTTGATACCGTGGCCGAGACACTCCATAATCTATAGAGGTGATAGTTTCTGGTTAGTGATCAGCATTAAGGGAGAGGGACGACTGGTTCGGCCATTGTCAGTAAAATATTTCTGAATGGGATGTGTTGCTTAATGTCTTTGTAAGCATACTGCAGTCTCCCAAAACACTAATCTCGCACTTCATACGCGCAACAAACCGCATACATGGGAGACCATCCTTACATAACCCTAGCTCGTAAAATGCGACTAAATTTTGGATCTGAACACCTGTCTTGACACTGCCTCTTTTTTGGTTTTCATTCGATTTTGTTTGTTTGATTAAACAGCTGGTGTCATGTAAGGATGGCCTCCCATGTATGAAGTGCGAGGTGCGTGTTGTGACTTATTGTACAGTGGGACTGCTGCCCTCTTTATAGTATTTTATCATTAAAGCATGTCGAATACCCCGAGCAACACACATCACCCGGTCACATTATACTGACAAGGATGATAGGCTACCACCACATGCATATAGTACTTATTTGTATAGTAAATAGCATAGCAAGATTGTACTTCTGCCAATAAACTTGGTAGTTTCTGGTCCTGCTTAGCGCTCAGCATAAAGGGAAAGAAATTGGTTTGCTTGGTGTCAGTGTTATGTGACCGGGTGGGGTTTCCCTGATCGGTGTCATCGACGTCAAGTTTTATTGATGTTATAAACATGTCCAAAGTTTAACTGTTACAAGGAGACAACAGGATTGTATCGCAGCCATACAAGGTCATCGTCCGTAAATGACCATTACTGTAAAGAGGACATTTTGATAAATCAATGCAAACCATAGGTTGCTCTAATCAGTTTGCGAGTCCGACTCTGATACCTCGTAAAAACCTTAGTCAAAATTGTTGATACAAGTTACATAAGCAGAAAAGCTTGAAATGTTTTGAATTCAGTCTGCGCTTTTCTTTCGAGAAATCGGGCCCGGGCTTCTAGAAAGGTTTTATAAAATAGGACCAAACGTGTTGCGATCACCTCATGAATTCTATTGGATAAGATGTGAATTTCCCTCTGTGGTTCTTTCATGTGTCTAATTTATGACGACCAGGGCAGTAAACATTGATAAGATTCAAAAGGAAAACAAATCTTAATCTGATAAATAGTACGTTAAGTCGAAACACGTCTAGATTTAATTCACACAATCGTTTAGCCCAGGAAAAACGAGGAAACATATACAGTTTTTTCCTTGCTCCATTTCCTCCTCCATATTTCTGATATCGGAATATTACTTGAAATGTAATATGTCTGCCACATTAAATAAGATATTGAATCGTTGCGCTGTTTTCTTGCATGTTCTCGCTTTTGTTTCCTCAACTGACTGTTAATGTTTATTATTTGGTTAAATTTAGCCAAAATAACATGAGAGAGTATGTGTTAAATCCTCACTATGGACATATATAAAAATAACATTATATGTAGTTTATTAACTACCGATATGTGTTAGATAATCTTTCTCGTTTGATATTGTTTTTGAGTTTGTATTGACCCTGTGTTCGACCCTTTGTCCTGAATCGTCCTCCATACGCACGACAACATACGTCATGTAGTGGTTTCTCGGTATCATGGCGGAAAAAAACTATACTTCTCTTCACCTGATGTAAAATAAATTGTTTTTAATAAAGTCTGTTATTGCATCTTGTCAGTATTTAATTGCAGTGCCGGTTGATACTATTTTGGTTACACAATCATCTTGGATTAAGGCCTGGGTGGATGTCTGTCTAGCTCGCTGGGTAGGCAGGCAATTCACTAAATAACATTTCATATTTGTTTTCCTTGTAACGTCATACCAAGTGATCGCCGAACTGTATTCCACAATGCTATCTGTTGCCCCACAATTAACGTCGGACCAAACATGTGTTTAATATAAACTTACTGTCAACTTCCTATTTGATGACTGTACCGTAATTATCATACTCTCTGGTTAGATCTGAAGAGTACATGTATAATACCGTAACTCATACCGAATTATATCGTCAATATTGGTTTTGAACTAATACGCAATAAACCTGATCAACCAATAACGTAATACTAATTAAGAAAATGTTAGATAAAGTTGACCATTCTTTTAGTATGTATGCTGTGGACTAATTGACAGCAGCGATTTACGGATGGGGCAAGGTATGAAACATGTGATAACATTCACGGTCTGATTTACATAGATCAAGTCAACAAAAGACATACCATGGTTTGCTGTCGTCAGATACAGCATACCTTACCTGGCACTATTGAACACTTTCATTAGAGGTTTGCTCCCCGGGATTGGTCTGATATAAAAGTTTAGCTGGACAACTTATAACAGTCGACGCTTTATTTTTCTTGCATAATACGGAGTGGTGCGGTGCAATGATGTCTATTTATTTGTTTACACTCGTTTTCTTGTGTGGTGTACCATGCAATGCTTTGCCTTTAAAAGTAAGTACATTTTTAAAAGTATAAAGTGGTTTTCCAATCAAGAATATAACAAGAAATAATGTAACTAAATGTAAAAAAAACCAATCATTGGTATTGGTATGTAATTACACTTCCGTCTGGTTATATACTATAAGATTGAAGAGAAATCATTTAATCAAAACATTTGCCGCTGTTCAAAAATCAATTTAATACAAAATATGCCAAAAAAAAAATGGTTAACGAATTTTCAAAATTATATATTTTTTTTGCAATTATTAATATATAATATATAACTATTTTTACTGTTGAAAGTGACTTTCTCTTGAATATGATGTTTCTTCAGCAAGGACAATAACGAAATCAAACGCACTGTAGACAATATTAATACCTAAGCGAAGAATGAACATATATAGTTAAAGGTTTAAAATACTCAATGCAGATTAATGCGAAAGATAGAAATTCATATACAGAATGTGGAATTTCGCATCAGATGGTAGACAAACAAAAAGACTTTTCAAACAAAGAAGAAAATCAGAGACTGTAGATCGATCAATCCATAGAGAATATATACGAAATGTGGAATGTTCATATAAGTCATATATGCTGTAACAGGGCGAATATTTTGATTCATTATCTTATCTTATTTCATCTCTGAAAAAACCATTTTCAGATTTTATTTGTACATGTAAAACAAAATATATGCATTGAGAGTGTTGTTAATTTGTTATGGCGAATGAAATATTAAAGCTTTTGATTCATGAAAATTACCGGGTTACATGCGGTATTCATATATGCTAATAATTTTTGAGCGTTGCGGGCATTAAAAACAGAATTATAAATAAGAAAAATATTGAAATACGGCATAAAGAATTGAGTTTATTTTTTTAAATTAACATCCTATTGCCAGTCAGAGTCACGCAATGACGGCCTCCCATGTATGCGTTGTGTTGCGAGTATGAAGTGCGCATGTGTTTTGGATTTTAGGAGACTATTGGGTATATTCGTTTTGCGTTTTCATGTATAGTGGAACACTTGGGATTTTGATAGTGCTATATCAGTTAAACATGTCGCCGAAGACACCAAGCAACACACCCCGCCCGGTCACATTATACTAACAACGGGCGAACAAGTCGCGAAAATAGACAATATCACTAATTATCAGCTAGAAGACCATTTGACCTCAATAATGGGATTTATTGGATCATAGGCTGAATAGCAGAATCTAGACAGTTTAAAACAATAAATACTGAGATAGTCCGTTTTCATATAATTGTAATTGAAATGAGAAAAAAAGTGTAACGATCCGACAATTAAAATAAGTTTAGATAGGGAATTTCAAATAGTTATTTATCTTGATCATTACTAACATTTCAGGATTCAATACAACGGGAGCTAATTCAAGCTCTAACAGCAAATGACGTTAAAGTTTCGGGGATGCCTGAGGTGCCGTTACCGGGGACGTTTGAAGGCGACATGGTCATGACACCTATTCAGAAGAAAGCAATACGTGATGATATCATCGCCAGAAAAACAGGAAATCTTGGAAGGAAAAGAAAACTTTTGGCTGACACCAACTTCTATTGGCCACAGGCGATCGTTCCCTTCGAAATAGACGCTAGTTTAAGTAAGTATTAAATTCATAACATCTTAGGACCTTGTATTGGGGATTTGGTATTATTAAATGTATCATTTAGCGAAGCTTTATAGCTTTTTTTTAAAATAATAGGCGAATGTGGTAAACGTTTATCCTAGTTTGTAATTTCACGGCTATTTCAATTATCATTGTAACCTAACCCCTTCTTTGTATTTGCAGTTATCTGATCTTGTGGGTAGGTACTGAATGTTACATCATGCTTTCATGGGTTTATGGGACAACGTCATATTTTTTCGGGGAAAACGACGTTATTTGTGCTCACAATAACATGACGTCACAATTAATACCTATCCGCTAGGGAGATAACTCAAAGACTGAATATAATTACACTTTTATACTTCGTAGGTCCGTTATCCATGAACTGATTGTTCTGACTTTACACATAGTTTCTACTAATTATGATATCCTAATTTAGATGTTTTATGCCTATCCCATTATTAACAAAGGCAAACTCAAATGTAAATGATCTAAAATCAAACATCGAAATAGCGCTGCTTTTGAAATCGATCGGAAAAAAAACAGAAGATGACAAAAATTCCAGAGTACCATTATTTTGTTTTTAGTGTCGAGCAGAGTGATATGGAGGCGGATACAGACCGCTATCCAAATGTGGGAGTCAAAGACCTGTCTTCGATTTGTGCCAAGATCAATTTCTCTGAGCGGACAGCTAGGTCACAAGGATTATGTACTGATTCAGTCAGACTCCAGACATAGGTAAGATGCCAAGTTACATTCAGGCATAGACAATAAATAAGCCTTGGATAGATGTTTCTAAAGGTTGTCTTTGAAGAGCAAGACCTGTCGGTGACCTGTGATATTATTCGTCGTCAAACGTCATATAATTTTTTATACATATATTAATTTACGAAACATCCAAAATTCAGTATTGATGTGAATTTGTCCCAAAATTACTATGTCGTGGCTATTTATTGCAATTTAACATGAAACGAAGTCAATGACTTAAATTCTGACTTTTCAATATTTCGAGGATGAAATTTTCACGATCATAGCATGTCCCACGAAAATAAATGTACCTTTAAATTTGGATGATACAAACTTCCTGTTCCTTATTGCAGTTGTATATCTAATGTGGGAAGGATTCGTGGAGTTCAATCCGTCAATATATCTGCCATTTGTTCTGTAAGTATTACACGTTATTACCATCTGTTTAAACTACATCCTTCTTGTCATTTTGGTTCATAAAGGATCTCACAACTCGGCATAAAGGTAGTTGAGAGACAGAATTCCCTGTTGTCAATTTAATGTGACTGGGTGGATGTGTAAGTTTTTTCACTAGTTTTATGAACTGAACTTCACAAACCCAATATTTACATACAAAAACTTTAAAAAAATATCATATTTTTTCTAATATTTAATTAATTAGGACTTACACAATGAAAATGTGAATTTTTACCCTTTGAACTTTGTCCCTAAAATTATCATAAGCGCAGAAAAAAATCGGATATTTTGAATAGCATACAATATGCAGCTGACCCTAAGGTATCTTAATGCAACGTTTTTTGCTTATCATTGAGTGGCCATAAAATGGCCCAAAGTGTTACCCCTGCTTTGTATTTCATTTTTAGGTCACCTGAGACGAAAGAATTTTAAACATAAGGTTCGGTAACATAATACACTAACTCTCAAAATTAAAAGGAAAAAATGAAAATTCTAATACGATGGTTCAACTTTAAATTTGATTTCTAATTTTTAAATACTTTTTACAGATTTGAACCAACTTTGCAATGCTCTTTCTGTATCAGCACTCAGGTGACCGTCAAGGCCTCTTGGGCCTCTTGTAGTCACTATAAAACTTCAACATTTTTTAAATGTTGTACCGATGACACAAGCGTGTTGTAGTTGTTTAAACACATATACGTAACTTTTCAAGGTTTTTTGTAATCACAAATGCATTTACAACTAAATTACCACGTTTTCTCTGCACAAAATGTTGACTAAAGCCAGGTTAGATGTTACGGAAATCAACTGTGAAATTTTGAAAAAAATATAGTAAAAAAGAAAAAAAAAAAGAAATTAATTAATTTGGTCCCAAATAAACACAAACCAAACGATATGTAGAAAGTTGATTGGGAAACTCCCGATTGCTGGAAAATATCACGTAACCCGATCGATATAGGCTAAAGGCCTATATACGAAACGCTTCGATAATCGACATGACCCGATCGACTTTGCTCGGGAAATGTTAGCGGCTGAGAAAATGTGTAGACCTATACACAGGGGCCTGATACGAATTTCTAACCAAAAGTATATATATGTTTTATAGTACCTAAAGTTAAGATATGCCATGTTTTGACTAGGCTCACTCGATCCATAGTGACTTGATGCTGTTTTAAAACAGTAATAAGCCTTGTCTTTTACCACCGAATTCATGATGTTGTCTTGTTAACACTAGGCTGGACGGATCGCACACGAGCTCGGCCACACCATAGGCTTTGTACACGAACAATCCCGACCTGACCGAGACCTGTACGTACATATCAACTACAACAATGTGGCTACTAACAGGACTGGCGAGTTTGAGAAATATTCCAACAGTAAAGTCACCACATACAGACTGCCCTACGACATAGGATCCATCATGCATTACAAATCAACAGTAAGCTATCACATTCGTCGTAAATACATTGTTTTTGTTCCTGTTTATTAAAACCATTATTCAAAAGAAACACTGTTATGTAATATGAAAGTGTTTAAATCCATTTTCGGTGTCCCGAACTTTTTATGATAATATGATTTCACCGATCTAGTTCGTTTCGTGTATGATGGCGACTACAGCCCTACAGGTAGGGCGCTAGAAGTGTACCTCTTGTCCCTATTGTAGCATTTCCACTGTAAAGTTTACCACAGTCTCCCAAAACACGCACCACACACTTCATACATGCTACACATCGCACGCATGGAAGGCCGTCTTTACATGACTCTGGCTGTTAATATGGACGTTAATTTAATCAAAGAAACTTTTGTGATTAGTTCTTATCATACTCAAAACGGAATGCTTAGATATAAAAATTTATTACATGTTTCCTTCATTCAGGCTTTCTCCATAGATCAACGACTGCTACAGACAATCACTACTGATGACCCTTTGGTACAAAAGTGGATGGGGCAGCGGGATGACCTCAGCTTCCTGGATGCAAAGCTTGCAAACCTGGCTTACAGATGTAACAGTATGTAGTTTTCAATACAATACCAATATGCATTGATAAAAACGTATGGGGTATTGGATATTTCAGCAAACCTTGTGCTTATCAGGCAATAGATTCCACTCGGGCAAAGAAATCTAATTAAAACAAGAGGCCCCGTGGGCCTTAACGGTATTAACCAAATGCCACAAAACAACAGTCACAGTTGAATCTAAGTTTCTGGAATATTTTGACCTTAAAAGAAGGTAAAGGTCATTCGTTGAACTTACTTTGTAGCCAATCATCCTGGTAGACCTCTTAGTTATTCACAAACCCCGGTTAAAGATTTTAGCCTATTATGACCCCTGTGACCTTGAATGACGTAATGGTCATTTATTTAAATATTTGTTTCTCCATGACAAATATGGTGTACCTTCAAGGATATTTTAGACAATTTAGAAGTTCGTTTTGGGCCCTACCGTTTTGTCCCATGACGTACCCGGGTCCTTTATTAAATATGATAATCCTCACCTATGTGTTTCATGACAAATCAATCACTCAATGATTAAGGAGGAGACGGAGTTTAAATCAAAATGTCAGCAATGTTCGTAATTTTAAGCCCCGCCTCTTTGTCCCTAGGGGCCGAACCTGGCTCATTTATATAGAATATGTTTGTCTTTCCACAATGATGTTTCACACCAATTCTGGTTGTTATCCATTCAATTAGTAGGATTTTATCATAGCTCCCCCTTCTGAGCCCCGCCCCGGACCTAACTCATTTATATAAAATATGATTGTCCTTTCCCAATGATGTTTCACATCAAATATGGATGTAATCCTTTCAAAGTTTTAAGGAGGAGTAGGATTTTAAAGCAAGATTTCAGCAGAGTTCCTTCCTCTGAACCCCGCCCCTCTACCCACAGTGGTTGGAACTCATTTCTGATAATCTTTCAAACTAAATATGGTTGTAATCCACTCAATTCAGTAGGCTTTTGTATGAACTAGTCACATAGTAGATACACGACGCACGACGACATGATGGCATTATTCGGTCAGATGAAAAATGCAATTAGAGAAATGGGATATTATTATCGACATTGCGTCATACATTAAATACATAAAAGATTTAACATACAATCTTCCGTATTTCTTACGGTCAAATATTTTTTGAATAAAATCCTATAAAAGCCAACATAATATTCCAAAGTGTTCTTGCCCTTTGCCGAGACACATAAGTTTCTATAAAAATGTTACTTACCGCTGGTTAGATTAGTGCGACCGACGACTGATTTGCCCGT
Source organism: Argopecten irradians (assembly GCF_041381155.1). Taxonomy (NCBI): domain Eukaryota; kingdom Metazoa; phylum Mollusca; class Bivalvia; order Pectinida; family Pectinidae; genus Argopecten; species Argopecten irradians. Next base: position 3,427,869 of record NC_091134.1, on the reverse strand, counting down.
TGTTAGTTAAATGTGACTGTGTTCTTGTCGGAATGCTTTAGAGATATACATTATCATCATACACTGTATGTAGTCCCTATTACAGACCTATATCACTGACGCATGCTGCTGAAGACACCATACAACACACCCCATCCGGTCTTTTTATGCTGACAACGAGCGAACCAGTAGTATTAAAAACAACGAACCAGTAGTATTAAAAAGGACAGCAGTTCCACTATACAGTCTCCAAAACAACCAACTCGCACTTCACACACCGCATAAATCGAGGCCGTTAGGGACAATTCGGTCGAAGATTACTTTAAATCTTACACATATTTCGGAAACAAACCAGTTCTAATGGAAATGAGATTAGTTGGTTTAACTGTGATTTGTCAGAAAAGCCCATTGCAGCCAAATGTATGTGAAATGTTCAATCGCCATTACAAATAGCATCGTGTGCCGAACCCTGACCCTTGCCAGTGTAGTAAAGAGGTTTTATTCTAGAACTACTCAAAACGCTCTTACAGTTGTGTTAACATTATAAGATGCATGTTCTTCTCTAAAAATGATTTCATCCACTCATCAGTGGTTATGTATTGCATTTGTTTAACGTGCATGACTTTGACTCGGGTAAGGGTACAGCGTACATGTTGTACCTGCTTAAACGTATTGATCAACGATTTGGAATTTCAATGGTATTGATAAAAATACTTAACAATGTTGTGGAATTTGTCACTATTTTTTGTCATATGTTTCATAAGGAATGTAGAACAAAATATTTATGTCATATTTTGCTTCGTGGTTATGTAACGAATCAGCCTCACTGAAATGTCCCTTTAATATGACGTTAATAAATCAAACAAACAATCCCACAAATTTTCTTACAAGGATACAAAACATGAATATACCCAAAATTCCCGAAACACGCCCAACACATAACAAACACGTTACACATCGCATCCATTTTAAACCTGCCTCCCATGTGTCACACACGCTAGGTAATGCAGAGAATGAGGCATATAACTAGTCCATAAATAATCTTATCGGTAGGCCGTTAAGCTTAAAATGCCAATCTATAATGAAAATTTAAAAATGATTACTGATCTTCACTATTTCCTTTGTGACTATTACAGATGGGTGTCCAGTATCACCGCCGTGTATGAATGGAGGATATATCGGTCCGACCTGTACCTGTGTGTGTCCAATCGGCCTTACAGGACCATATTGTGACACCCCGATCATTGCACAAGGTAAGTTCATATACATTGTAGTATATATATAATGGACATATTGACAATATGATAATTAACCAAACAATTGTGAAAATATGTAATCGATGTCTTAAAAAATGACAACAATATTTTTTTTCTGTAAATATATATATTGCAGGTTTACCTGTCACATTTAATTGAACATTGGAAGCATGATTTGGCATAAAATGTTTTTATGATGGCAATGGGTATGCATTTCACAAAATGTAATTGGTCTCAGTCTTATTCTAAAACATGTCATATTCCACCGCTACTGTAGGAGAGGAATAAGATTTTTTTTCTTTTTTTTTTAATTTGTGTCCATGCAAAATCTTGTTGACGGAATATTTAATTAACATTAATTACAGGGTGTGGTGGCAAACTGACAGCCTCCAGTGGTGTTATACAGTCGTCCAACTTCCCAGCAAACTACAATCCTGACACGGAATGTTCATGGCTGATTGAGGTAGAACATCATTGAATGTCCTAAACAAAGTCAACGTTACTTTTAAAAATGTTTTAGTGAGCTTTTGTCGTCCATAGATCTCGATGTAAAATGTTTGATTTATATACTATTACGGTTACGAAGTCATACATCTTCAAGAGAGTTCGTTTGATGGTAACAAACGTTGTCTCTCTTAGCTACCATGAATAATTTGAATACATGTAGAGTTCTATTCAGTAAGCGTTAAACATAATGTATAGGTGCAGCACAAGGCCCTATCGGTATACTTTACTTTTACTTTATGTTCCGAGTTTTAAAAAATGTATATAATCTAGATTTATTTCTTAACATTGTTACGCAGATGTCTCTGTATATTTTAATGTGTTTACCTGTGTAATTGTCATAAAAGTAAAGGCGATAAACAGATTTTGAATTCATAAATCTGCGAACTTTAATGAGTAAAGATAGCAACTGGCAAATGTCATATTTTAAAGTTTCTTTTTGCGTCCATAAGGCTCCTGCAGATTCCAGAGTCGACCTTAAAATCGAGGAATTTCATATCGAAGAGGACTTTGAGGACGCTTGTAACAATGACTACCTGGAGATAAAACTCTATGGCTTACAGCAGGTCGGGCAAAAGTGAGTACACAAAGTAGAAAGTAGAAATACCCACGCGCCATGAATAAATCATCGATGGAAAATTTCACTAAAAAATTGAGAGAAATCTACACCAATCAAAGAATCGTTGATATTTACTTTTTCTACGTGACAGGCTGTATTACACATATATATGCATTTTCACTGCAGCCCACCACGAAGCTTGCCAAACACAGTTGGCATTCAACAATTCATAACCTACCATCCGGTTATTGTGATGACGTCATAATTTTCATGCGAGTAGTTACGAGTGCTAAAGGCTAAAATGAGTAAAACAAAACATGACGGATATTCCTGTCCAGTGGCAGAGGCTCTCTGGTAGCACCGAGGTGTCCGAAGAGTTTTAAGAGATTTAATTTTTTCTGCGTCCCGTAGATTTTCATAACTTCACACATTGGTTATTATCTTCCGACATTCGGCCAGGGACCGATTGGTAATTATATCGCCAAATATTCGGCTGGGCCTGGTGCAGGCATCGTTCGTTGTCGGGGATACTTTTGTTTGTTTGATTAATTAACGTCCTATTAACAGCTATGGCCATGTAAGGGCGGCCTCCCATGTATGCGGTGTGTTGCGTGTATGTCGTTCTGGGTGCATGTTTTGGGAGACTGCGGTATATTCATGTTGTGTCTTCTTGTATAGTGGAACTGTTGCCCTTTTTATAGTGCTATATCACTGAAGCATGCCGCCGAAGACACCAAGCAACACACCCCACCCGGTCACATTATACTGACAACGGGCGAACCAGTCGTCCCACATCCTGTATGCTGAGTGCTAAGCAGGAGCAGAAACTTCTACTTTTATAGACTTTGGTGTGTCTCGGCCAGGGGACAGAACCCAGAGCCTTCATAACAGGAGTGAACGCTCAACTCAAGGCCATACGCAAGGCGGTGCCAAGGGAGGCATTAGGAAAGATAAAGTCAGTTAGGAAGAAGAGAAAAGATAAGATCCTAAATTTAGTCGCCTTTTACGATTATGCAATAGAGACAGCAGGTACAATTCTAACGCCCTACCTGCAGGGCTGGTCGGGGATGCTCAAGCGATAATCGCACAATGCCCGGTAAATAGTACGATTATCATAGAACAATCGGCCGATAAGAATTGAATGTTCGGTCGCTGTCTCGCTAGCCCTCAAATAATTTCCATTTGGAAACAGAAGCAATACGATTACCGCACGGCTTCCAGACGGTAGCATTTATGCAAATGATGTGTGGCATTTTGTGTTGACCGTTGTTGTCCTATGTCGGAAAAATGGTCAAAACTGACGGTGTACACCAGATTAACCGCCCCCATCCCCGGATGCCGCAGAATATTGTGACCAGAGTTTAATAACAGTTTAATAATTGCCCTTTGCAAAATGCAAAACGTTTCCTTTCCACATAAAACAGGTCTGTCGCTGTTTAACGCCTTTGTCACGCAACTTTATTATATTGGTATGGAATAGTAAGGTCACTGGTAGATTCACGTTCAATCTCGCGCCAATTTAATAGTACGGCCAATCAGAAGCTCGTATTCTGTCGCGTGATATACTATTTTAAGCTAAGCAATCTTAGGTCCAGAAATATTAATGAAATTAAACTGTTGAAAGTGTTTCATGTGTCCGTTGCACTTTACATTTGTTTGAATGTTTTGTGATGTCGTGTTTATTTCCTTAATCTGTCTGTTCCAGATACTGTGGCGAGTCTGCGCGTGGTCGTAACATCACCTACAATAAGGGCGGACATCTGCTTATCCGTTTCGTAAGCGATTTCTCTACTGAGGAGAAAGGATTCCGCTTAGAATATCGGATTGTGTAACAATTTGTCAGTATATGGATTTACATTTATTCTTGTGTGGTCGTTAAGTGTGTACTGTAAATGGAATTGCGCATATTTTTAAATTATTAGAAACCTTATAATTATATGAGTGTATAAACTTGATGAAGCAACGTAAAAGACGTCAGCAGTTTTACTTAATGATTAACAATACTACATGTGTTAGCTTTTTACGATAAGACCGTTATTCAAATACTGTGGCTTATATTCTATTAACGGAAGTAATAAAAATTAATAACAAGTATTGCATAAATGTGAAACAATGTATGATGCAACTGTTCAGGGGAACATATAGCAGGTAACTATAGTGTTTACATGAATCGATTTGACAAGACCAATCGTATTAAATGGTCGCGAAGTAAAGTAAGGGGTTTCTTTTATAGCAGAGAAAACCGTAATGTATATGTTATTAAATCTCCTACAATTGCTTTTATTTAATGCAGATATCCGATTATTACCCAAGTTAAAGCACAAACGGTGTTTTGAAACAAAACTTGATCACCAACAATGATTGTCAATGAACACTAAGAGAAGAGATTTTTAATGCGCTTGACCTACAGAGTCTAAAGTAATAACCTTTTTCCATCAAACTAATTTCAAAAGACTGTTCTTAGATCATAATGTTTTTTTATCAAAAAAATTTGGAAGAGAAAAACTCTTTTTTTCAGATCTATTTTCCTAACACATATATTTCATGCTTTGAAAATGTGCTTGATTAATAAAATTGTTAGCCCCATTGAACTGTTCTCCGTGGAAGACATTAATTTTAGATAGTATTGAATCGTTTGGAGGAGACAAGGTATTCGGACTAAAAAAGAAGGGATTTTAGAAGTTAGTAAATATTTAAATCAGTTTTGAAAAGAAATATTTATGACATGGGCAGAGTTAAATGGTGATGATCCTCCCGCAACCCCAGCCATGGTTGCATCACAACCATTATGGTTAAACAGTTCTATTAAGATTGATAACAAAATTTTTATTATCAAACGTTGGTGTGAAAAAGGAATTTTTTCATTAAGGATTTAGTAGAAAATAATGTTTTCTTAACTTTTGAAAAATTATGTGAAAAATACAATTTGAGAACTAATCTTATTGAATTCTATGGAGTAATCAATTCAATACCATTGCAATGGAAGAATATAGTGATTCAACAGAATCCTGACAATGAGTCAAAACAAAACATTTTTATCAAATATTTAAAACAGTATGATAAAGCTACAAAGTATTTTTATTATCATATGTCAAAGTTTATACTAGAAACTCCATATAAAATTCGGGGCCGCGGTGGCCGAGTGGTTAAGATGTCCCGACATCTTACCACAAGCCCTCCACCTCTGGGATGCGGGTTCGAATCCCATGTGGGGCAGTTGCCAGGTACTGACCGCTGACCGGTGGTTTTTCTCCGGGTACTCCGGCTTTCCTCCACCAACAAATCTGGCACGTCCTTACATGACCCTGGCTGTTAATAGGACGTAAAACTAAACAAACCAAACCATATAAAATTCAAAATTCATGGCAAGAAACTTTGAATATCAACATTCTCAAAGAAGTTTGGCAGAACATTTTTCTCATACCTCATAATGTCACAGATGACACAAAACTCCAGAACTTTCAATTCAAATTTCTCCATAAATTAATATATACCAACTAAACTAATGCAATTTAAACTGAGTGAAACAGAAAGGTGTACTTTTTGTAAAGATTGTAGAGAAACACAAATGCACTTATTTTGGGAATGTTGCCATCCACAGTCAATATGGTCATCCTTTATGTTTTTACTTAAGAACAATTATGATATAGAGTTATATAGAGACCCGACTATAATGGTCTTTGGCATTGTAGACAATTGTTTTGAGGATCATCATGACCACATGTTGATGAACAAAAATATTTGAATAATAAAAAAAAATATTTTATTGCGGCATAGTTTTTTTGTGTAGCTTGCTTAGGTATGTCGTCTGAGAAAAGGTTTCCAAATTTTGTATATTGCTTATATTAATGAGATCTTGGATGGATTTGATACTGGTCAAATCCGTCAATATTTGCAAGGGTCACGGGACTTGATAACTTACCAAATTACTAACAATATTTTCAACTAAAAATAATTATTTTTGTGATGGTTGAAACTGCTGTACAGGCGACACATCCACTTCCGTGGAATTCTTATTATACATATATCTGGAATCAGTTGTATGCACTAGTTCAGAAATAATAATGAAATGTAAACATCGCGTTAGTAGATTTCAATGTATTTTTTGAAACTGATAATATAGATATAAACATAAAATTTTGATTGTCGAAATAATGATTTTAAAGCATATGTAAAGGTATTCTGCTTCTTTTGTTCTTGTTGTTTTTGACCATTTCTACATGTTTTATATCTCACAGTTTTCATTTACTTTCGGTAAGTCTTAAAGAAAAAATATTTGTAATAACAATAATCTTGTTATTAGAATAAAAGAGGTTTTGGCAAATGATACAATGCGTTTTGCCTTTCTATCTTTCTATCTTTAAAGATGCTCCACCGCTGACAAATGGCATTTTTTCACTATCAAAAACAGGAGCAGACGATTTTATATTATTTTTTGTGTTAATTAGACATATATATACACGATTAAACACCATTTGTTTTCAAATGATGAATATAATTTATGCTCTGTCGGCGGTGGAGCATCTTTAATAGTAAAATAATAAATATGTGACTTTATTCCAGGTTTTATAGGTTAAACATGTTAATTCCTTTGGTTAGTACATAAGACACCACATCCACTGTAGGCGGTCCATAAATTACACTGGATGTTTGTAGGATCTGGATATGATATACTAAACAAAGAAATGCGACATAATTCTAGTCTAGTTTTAGATGTGATATATGTAAAGACAGTGAATTTGAGTTATCTTTCTTACTCCTTGTTCATCTGAATTTGGCCTTGGGTTGAACGCTCGCTCCTGTGAGGAAGGATCTAGGTTCTGTCCCCTGGCCGAGACACTCTACAGCCTTTAAAAGTAGAAGAAAAACGTGTTGACTCTGCATGCACCAAAAGCTATAATAATTTTTTTTTTATTATTTTTTGTGTGTTTTTAGACATATATATATATAATTATACGATTAAGACCAACAATTGGTCATCAAATTATGCATATCGTTAATGCTCTGTCGGCGATTGAGCATCTTTAAATCATTCATATGTTTCCAAATACATTAGAAGCAACGATATTAAAATTATGTAAAATCTGTTTTGTTACTAATACTGGGAAAAATACAACGCGTATTTGTCATTGGCTAAAGTTTATTTCACAAATTCAAGAACTAGTTTAAAGTTTCAACTAGTTATAACACATATAACAATTATGCTACCTCTTATTTGTTAACGATTCGTTATCGAACAAATATACAACTGCAATAGGTTATAAGCAATGACTTGAATATATGATGACCTTTCGAGGAATACAGATTGTTTTGGTAACATCAAATCATAAAGGCATTACAAATAAATAGAAATTTTATGAATGTGTTTGTCCAAAAAGCTTGGGAATATTAACGAGGAGCAACAATCGCCAAGAAGGGACTGTGACGTCAACACTAGACACATTTCCGGTAATAAGACAGGAACGTCGTTATCATCAAGCATCCCGCCGACCCAGACTAATACGTTTTGTTCTACCTTGTTGAACTGACAATGTTTTAGTGGTTTCATTCAAAAGCTGTATATCTTATCTTTATTTTTACTGTCTGTATCGACAGAATATCCTTTGAAATCGATTTCCCATTTTATTTGTTAGTATAATAACCACATTCTAAAATGTTTTTAGTGTAACGCTGTATAATTTTGCAATAAGTAATAACATTACACACGTTTTGTAATTCAGAGCACGCATTTTTTCCATTGCGTACGTGAACACAATTTGTGCGAGTTGTGCGAGAATTATCTATTGAATCAGATGTCTGAATACTCGGTGTAAATGAAACCAAGAATGCATACGCTTTAACTAAGATTTTCTATAGTGGAAAAAAAATGTGTGTTAGGTTTTTTCTACTTGATGAGCAAGTAATTGATCATAAATTGCAACACATCTATGATAAAGGATATACAACTTACATGGTTGTGAGTATTTTCGGAAACCCGTAAAGTACGTCAAACACATATAAGTATGTATTTCATATTGATATTATCGAAAAGATGTTTTCATTTATTGTAAAATAACCCTTCTTGATTTGAAAACATAAAAAGGTACATCCTGAAAAACGACTATGCACTTAGGTAATAATAATGTTTATCTGGACTTCTGATCGAATTCACAAAAAGATTATGTCACTGAAGTAACAGCTAAACAAAACATAATTTTGTTTTACGTTGTAAATATGTCATTAATTATAAAAAAGTATACTTTAAAAATGAAAGCGAGATATATGTTAGAATGGATACTTCGTATCAACAGTGAGTGTTAACAAATTTTGTTACATTTATGTTTTAGTCTATAACAGTACTGTCTTTTACATTAGGTCAAAACAATAATAGAGATTCAAAAATTAAGTGTTGACCAAAAGAAATATTTCGAATGCGAAGGACAAATGATTGACAATAGTGTAGTTTCATCTGCACTATAAGGAATTTAAGAACAAGCATAATGAATATTTTCTTTGTTTTCTAGTAATGGTAGGAATGGGAAATGCAGGTGCGCATGTGTGTCTGTTGGTCACACCTGATGCAGCTCGAATGTAATAGCTCTATACACGGGTACCAAGAGACGAACTGTTCTATTAAATATACAGTATAGAAGTCCCAAGCCAAAGTCCCGGAAGGGATCAATTACACGATAATTATGTAGCAAAACATCCAAACATCCACACAGGCAATGCATTACAAACATGTGAGGATGGCCTTAAATGACCTTAGCTCTTACTTTAGGACCAATCAACCAACCAACGTTCTCACTATTTATAGAACGGGATGGTAGCCCCACAAGTGTTGGAAACCAGTAACGGTGTAATGTGTAAAAATAACACCTGCTTCCATCCTTCTTGTTTCTTATTTACGTGGCACTTTATCGCTGTCTTGCCTATTATGCTCTGTATTGAACTTTGCACGTAATTATTTTAAACATGTACCTGTAATGTTCTCTAGCTTTTTCCACAGTGGGAACTGATCTAGAATTGACAAAGTATTCGTTGCTAATTCAGGCAGAAAAAGGAAAATATTTGGACTTTTTCTTGCGTAATAAATCGTTTTGAATGACTAATATTATTCTTTCTTTTAGCTTAAATACGAGCGTACGTTCTCAAAATTTTCTCTGCTATTTTTTCAGTGCTTGTAGCTCAATAAACATCAAATGATTTTACCATCCCATTACAAATCCATACAAAATCATGGTATTTAGCGTTAATCAGATCCATAAATAGTTTCAAGCCCGAACTTGGAAGAATTGTAACCCGGTTAATGTACAGCAAGTTATTTTGGCGGATCAAAAAATTGCGATATGATCTGAAAACAAGACAAGAGGCCCATAGGCCTTAACGGTCACCTGAGTTCAGATATAGAATCAAACAAAGACATATAAACACTATATACTGGCCCAGTGATTTTACACATTTGATTTTAAATCTATGAAGAGTATTAGCTTCCATTAAACCTGTGAACGTGGAAATGTTTTGAAATTTTAGTCATTTTGACCCTGTTTGGTCCCGCCCCTCTGATCCCCAGGGGGTCAGCGAGGACCGATATGGATGTTAAACTGCTATATCTCGGCCTAATAACTTTAATCAAGTTTGACTCATTTCCTTTGAAAATTGAGCAAATAATGTTTATAAATGTGTTTTTCCATAAACTAAAGAAAATTTGACCCCCTCCCCAAGGGGTAACGTGAGAACCCGGGGTCATATAATTCACAATTTTACGGCCCTTGGGTTCAGTTATGGAAAATTTGTTAATAAAATTTAATGGCTATCTCATACTGATAGTTCTGACAATATTTGACTCATTTCCTATTACAAATGACAAAACATTCTCAAAAATATGTTTTCCCTGTATAAATTATAGTAAACTTAACCCCCTCCCCAGGGGCAGGGGAAAACTGAGGGTGACATAAATCACAATATTATGTAAAGGACATTAATACCTTTCTTTCTATGAAGCGTATTTGATTCTAGCACATCTGTGAGTAGAGAAGAAGATATTTGAAATTTTAGTTACTTTTATCCCTTTTGGCCCCTCCCAGAGCCCCCTGGGGTGGGGGGCCATATAATTCACAATTATAATTGGCCTTATGCCTAAGATGGTTTGTGCACAATTTCATTGAAATTGTTCAGCAGTGTTGAAGAAGTCCAAAATGTAAATAGTTCATCGTCGCACGATGGACGACGACGGACAAAAGGCGATTAGAATAGGTCACCATAAGACTTCGTCTCAGGTGACCTAAAATTAAATTTAAGCGGTTGAGATTTTTGCGATATGGATTTAAGGGTATACATGATTCAAACTATTTCTTAGTTGAGGAATGGTATTTTTTCTCTATTAAAAACAGGAACAGACGAATTATTATTTTTCTTCAGTTACAAAATCTACTTACTCTACACCATTACCACGATTGAAAAGTTTGAGCTTCTTTTTTTAATTCAAGATAAAAAAAATATTTGAAACAATTAATTACATCCCAAAAAAATCCATGACAAAATACCCTACGTGAAATTAAGTACTAATTGTGCATGCACCAAAAGTGAAATTGATTATTTTATATACTTTTTGTGTTAATTAGATAAATAAGTGATTGTTGACACGATGGGTGTCGTTTATGTTCTGTCGGCGGTGGAGCATCTTTAATATGAAGCGGATCACAATTTGCGGTCATTTCAATGCGGAATCGCAAAAATAGCATTCCCACGAGAAAACAACCGGCTACACGGTACTTTTGGAACGGTAAACATCGATATCAGTATCAAAATAATCTAGTTATGTGATATAGTCACTCGAATCGCTTTGATGGAGAAACCATGCTGACAACATTCGCTAAGAGACCCTAGAGGGCTAACTGCTATACCATTACTCTGTACCTTTCGTAGACATTGCAGAACAAACACAGTTAAATATACATCAGTGATGGCGCAACTATCGTAATGCCATCAATCCTTTGCCTTGGTTGTCATCAACCTCGTACATCAAGGCAAGAAATTCGGGCAAAATGTTAAAAGTCTATTTCATACCTTAACGAGTTCAGTGATATGTGAATGATTATTGGTGTTTACAAGATAATATTCGACATCAAACAAGAAAGTAGTGTAGAAACACATTCATGTGACGTGAAGAATTAGAATCTTGCCGAGTCTGTCAGTAACGGTATGGCTATGTAGTCTGATATATGTGTCTGTTACAATTTCTTGGTGTCTATCTAAAATTTAAAGAAATTGACGATACCACACTGGACTATAGGTTACATATACACGGTATGTACTATAGCCTTCAGTCATGCTGTTTTTGCAATAAAGTGTGTCTTATTGCTTTTATAATGTGCTGTGCGTGTTTTGGCGTTTGGAAGACTCCGGTTTATTTGTGTTGTGACTTGTATTTTGGAACTCGTGCGTGTTTTGGGAGACTGCGCTACATTTGTGTTGTGACTTGTATATTGGAGCTTGTGCGTGTTTTGGGAGAGTGCGGTATATTTGTGTTGTGAATTGTATATTGAAACTCGTGCGTGTTTTGGGAGACTGTGGTATATTTGTGTTGTGACTTGTATAGTGGAGCTCTTGCCCTTTTAGTAGTGCTACATCACAGAGGCATGTTACGGAAGACACCAGGCAGCAAACCTTACACGGTCACATTATACTGACAACGAGCGAACCAGTTGTCCTACTTCTTGTATTTTGACCGCTGAGCAGGAGCAGAAACTACCACTTTTATCGACTTTCGTGAATCTCCGACAGGGGACAGAACACCAATACATACGGGGGAAACCTTAAAACCAAATCTGCCATGGCATGGTTTGATTTGTTAGGTTTAACGACTTATTGACAGCCTACGGCCATCTACAATGTATGGACGACCTTCTATGTGTGCATAATGTTGCGGTGTGAATATTAACTTTTTTGAGGCTGCGGTATAATCATACTGTGTCTCCTTCTAAAATTTAAACACTTGTCCTTTAAAAGTGAATAATAAGCATACTCCATTGGTGACGTAACCAACGAAACAGTGCCGGCCAATTTATAGGATTTTGTTTGATTTATTAACGTCTTAACAGCCAGGGTCATGTACGGCGATCTCCCATATATATGGTGTATAGTGTGTCTGAATTGCGTGTTGTGTGCTTTGGGAGACTGGAGTAATTTCGTGTTGTGTCTTGAATAGTGGAACTGTTGCCATTTTTATAGTGCTATATCACTGAGTCATGCCACAGAAGACGCCAAGCAACAAACCCACTCGGTCAAAGTATGCAAACAACGTGCTAACCAGTCGACCAATATATAGGAATGGCTGTCAGTAAAACAATAACCAGACATACGAAAAGGATAACCACGATTTTATATGATAATCGATGTATTTGTTTGTTTAACTCATCAAGAAATTGTTATTTTAATTTAGAAAATCTTAAGGATGCCGTTATAATACATAATATATAGTAAATCTGAAGTGGAAGAACATTGATTGAACTATGTCTGTAATCACTAATTCCAAATAGCCTAGACATCAAGAAAAACGAAACGATTACTACTATTGCAATTACTTCATTTGCCATCGAAACTTGATTCTGTTCACTTGGTTCACAAGCAGTTATAATTTAAAGATATATATTATTATTGTCTACTGGTGTTTTGTAAATTGGCTTTTAAGATGATTTCGAGCACTTAATTAATTGGACATAGAAAATTCCGAGGGTTTTTAATAAAATTAAACTTTGTAATGCAATTATTTTCTTATCCTTGGTGTCATATCGACCTTCAATCGACAAAGAAGAACCGCACGTGGACGGCACGAGACCTAGTGACATTTGAAAAAGGTATACGATAAAGACCAATTAAGGTCGACTTTTGTCTCTTGGGTACTGGAAAGTCGTCATGAAATTAGTTCTTGCATCTATTATAAAATTCCATTTACTTTTTACCCTTTTGTCTTTTGTTTAAGGATTCAGATAAATGTAAGATGCTTTTCGTGACTAAAGGTTAAAGGATTGTGGTAGAAGATATAACATACAGCTTTTTGTCTTTCGAGGATTCAGAAGTGGTGTTGGGGACACATACATTTTGTTGTCTTGCAGAGCTAAGATTCGCCGGTGCTATAGGGACACTACACAGATGTTAAGTACATCTAGGACTGGTAAGTGATGTTAGGGACGTCATAAAGCTGCCTCTTCCTTATATGGCATACCAGTGGTATAGACATGTTTTAGGAAAATACACGAACAATGAAATAAACGTACAGTGTATTAAAAAATTGAAAACAAATAAATGCAATATTGAAAGATCGCAAATAAATATTCATCTCAACGGCATTATTCTTTGTTTGCTTGTTTTATTAAATCAATGTCCTATTAATGGCCAGGGTCATGTAGGACGGTCACCCATGCATATGGTGTGTTGCGTATATAAAGTATTTTGGGATACTGCGGTATGTTCGTGTTGTACCTTTTTGTATAGTGGACCTCTTGCCCTTTTTATAATGCTATATCACTGAAGCATGCCGCCGAAGACACCAAGCAACAAACCCACTCGGTCAGATTATACTGACAATAGGCGAATCAGTCGTCACATTTCCTTAATACTAAAATACTGAGCGCTTAACAGGAGCAGAAAGTACCGCTTTTACGGTGTGTCTTGACCAGGGAAAAAACCCCAGTGTCTACCTCACAGGGGCGAGCGTTCAACTAAATGTCAAAATTGAGGTGGTGTCAAGACGTTAGAAAAAAAGTAAGTTAGGAAGAAAGAAAAAATAGCATAATGAATTTAGTCGTCATTCAATGGGTGAAGCAGGTACAATTCTAACGCCCTACCTGCAGAGCCACAGCATTACTCTAACAAAAAACAAATCAGGCAATGTGTGAAAAAAATAAGATGATACTTCGGTGAGTTTGTTTGGGTTTCTTGAACTATTTATCTTTTTCATATCGATTGGTGCTAAAGATGATTAAAATAACATAATTACCGGCGTGATGATAAAAAAATATTAAGTTGAAACCTGCCTGAAATGATGCTAACATTGTCCCGACAAAATGTTATTATTTTTTGGGTCTATCTGATATCCAAGATGGCCGCCACAGGCAGCATCCAGAAAACCGTTTTTGAAGTTCTACCGGTGCGGTTTAGATGGAATTTGCTTGAAATTATCCTGACATGGCTCCAACAAAATGTTGTTATATTTTGGATTGATCCGAAGTTCAAGATGGCTGCAACAGCCGCATCGTGAAAACACATTTTGAACTTCTTCTTCCGGTGAGGTTTGGCTGAAACAAACTGTTAAATAGTACGTTCAATAGCAGATGTTTTGTAGTTATGGAAAATTCTGCATGACAATGCTATCTCAACAGATTTGATTAATTAATAGTCATAATAACGCGTCCTTACGAAAACAATCATATCCATACAGTTATCAGCCAGACAAATAAATAACATACCTTCTGTGGTTATTGTCTGGCCCCCAATTATTGCTGTAATGACCCGTGGAGTTACACGTGGACCCCAATACAAACAGACGTGGTTTCATACGAGGTGACATAATATTGAAAAACTAATTAGAGAAGGAACTGCTACCCTTCATTGGCGAGTATCGGTTATTAGCTCATAACTGGAATCCTGACTAATCAGCAAGAACCCCGATAAATGACTGATCTACCGGGGCATTATTGGGTTGGCTTAGTTTGATCATAATTACCTTCTCTTAACAGCCAGGATCATTTTAGGACATCCTCTCGCCTATGTGATGTCTTCCGCGCGTGAAGAGAGAGGCGAGTGTTTTTGGAGACTGCGGTATGTTCGTGTTGTGTATTCTTGTAAATGCTTTCCCACTGTAACATGCCGCCGAAGACATCAAGCATATCTCACTCTGCCTCATAATAAAGAAGGCATAGGGAATTTTGCAAACAATACGCCATGTCTTTTGTCGGAATTGTACAGAGGAAAACAGCGGATTAATATAGGGCACCCAGTGCGGGGTTCTAATAACACGGTGTTTATAAAAAAGTTTAGGAATTATCAGGGCATGCTTACGATACCGTCTTTTGAGCCTCGTTCGAGTAGCTGTAAAAGGTTCCGGGTAAACTGATGATTTATTATATCGCCCTGATATAAAAGTAAATAATTCATTAGGTGTATATTCTTTGTCACCACTTTTTCTCTATTTTTTGTGTATACCTCGTAATAGTGACATTCTGCCTGCTATTTTGACACAGAGACATGACACATTGTATTCGCCGTTGCATAACTGATAAGGCATTACTGGGAAAACAGCAGTCTTTGAGTACTTTACTATCACAGATACTGAATATTACACACAAACATAGAAGCTTGAGAAAAGTGCAAATACCACCTTAGAATGGCTAAACATAAAAGCTACAATAAAGAGAAAAATGTTGTCTTTACACAATGAGTAAAATAATAGCTCCTTTGATATCTTTATTCAAACTGCCATCCAAAAAACTTGTTTATCTTTATTAGTTCTGTTCATTTATTTTATGGCAGATTTTTACACAGTTTTTCTTTATTATTGCGGACTACATTCTTCGTGTTTACACTACAGCACGTTCTGACATACAGGGGACAGGTGTTTTATTGAACACTTGACATGTTGTCTTGAGTTCTAGCTAAGCAGCACGTGTTACTACTGCTGAGATGTGTTATCACATACGCACCATTGCCGTCAGGGTAAGTTCCAACTTGAACTGTAAGCCAATGACTGACATGTTGTCCGGACAAATTTTAACTTTCGTATATTAACCTAAAATTTTGACAAAGGAAAAGCTGCATGCCCATTTACACATAATCCCATACAATACTGTCAAGTTTCATTGAAATCAACCTAGTAGTTTAGAAGGAGCTGTTCGGACAAATTCCAAAAACTGTGTATATTGACATGGTTACCATGGCAACCAAGAATTCGACAAGCGAAAAGCTGCATGCATATCTACACATGGTCCAAAACAATACTGCCAGGTTTCATTGCAAATGACCCACTTGACTAAAGGAGATGTCCTGACAAAATAAACCTTATTTCAACAAGCAAAAACCTGGATGTACAATAACATATTGTCCCCAACAATTTTTCAATGTTTCATTGAAATCGGTCCAGTAGTATAGGAGGAGTTGTCCAGACATTTTTTCTACGGACGGACAGACAGACAGATCCAGACATTTTTTCTACGGACGGACAGACAGACAGACAAACAAACAAGCAAGCTGATTCCAGTATACCCCCTAACTTCGTTCCGGGGGGGGGGGGGGTATAAGATTTTGTAGGCTAGAGTCTCAAGCTACTTTCTGTTTTTGTGGTTATATCATGCACGCAACTCTATGTTACCATAGCTCTGAATACCACGTAAAGGTGTTCGAAGCTTCTGCACTCAATAATTAATTTACATATCCATGGTCTAAAGTAAAGTAAAACGTCTAATGGACAGATAATTCTTACAATATACGCGGAATACCTTAAACGAGATTAAATGTTTATTTGTCATACAGACAAGACGTTACAATAATGTAGGTTGTCCTTATCACATGATCATAAAAGGCGATTACATTTTGCATGTAAACAGTTCATTTTCCCGAAAATTCCCTGTGACATAACTTCCCTTTCGGTGTTCTGGGTTCTTTCCCCTGACCAAGACACACTATAGTCTATGAAAGTGTTATGTTCTGCTCTTGTTCATCGCTTATCACAGAGGGGAGAACCACAGGTGTGTCTGCTGTATAATGTGATCGTTCGGGGAGAACCACAGGTGAGTCTGCTGTATAATGTGATCGTTGGGGGAGAACCACAGGTGAGTCTGCTGTATAATGTGATCGTTCGGGGAGAGCCATAGGTGAGGCTGCTGTATAATGAGATCGTTCGGGGAGAACCACAGGTGTGTCTGCTGTATAATGTGATCGTTCGGGGAGAACCACAGGTGAGACTGCTGTATAATGTGATCGTTCGGGGAGAACCATAGGTGAGGCTGCTGTATAATGTGATCGGTCGGGGAGAACCACAGATGAGGCTGCTGTATAATGTGATCGTTCGGTGAGAACCACAGGTGAGGCTGCTGTATAATGTGATCGTTCGGGGAGAACCACAGGTGAGGCTGCTGTATAATGTGATCGTTCGGGGAGAACCACAGGTGAGGCTGCTGTATAATGAGATCGTTCGGGGAGAACCACAGGTGAGGCTGCTGTATAATGAGATGGTTCGGGGAGAACCACAGGTGAGGCTGCTGTATAATGTGATCGTTCGGGGAGAACCACAGGTGAGGCTGCTGTATAATGTGATCGTTCGGGGAGAACCACAGGTGAGGCTGCTGTATAATGAGATGGTTCGGGGAGAACCACAGGTGAGGCTGCTGTATAATGAGATGGTTCGGGGAGAACCACAGGTGAGGCTGCTGTATAATGTGATCGTTCGGGGAGAACCACAGGTGAGGCTGCTGTATAATGTGATCGTTCGGGGAGAACCACAGGTGAGGCTGCTGTATAATGTGATCGTTGGGGGAGAACCACAGGTGAGGCTGCTGTATAATGTGATCGTTGGGGGAGAACCACAGGTGAGGCTGCTGTATAATGTGATCGTTGGGGGAGAACCACAGGTGAGGCTGCTGTATAATGTGATCGTTGGGGAAGTACCACAGGTGAGGCTGCTGTATAATGTGATCGTTGGGGGAGAACCACAGGTGAGGCTGCTGTATAATGTGATCGTTCGGGGGAGAACCACAGGTGAGTCTGCTGTATAATGTGATCGTTCAGGGAGAACCACAGGTGAGGCTGCTGTATAATGTGATCGTTCGGGGAGAACCACAGGTGTGTCTGCTGTATAATGTGATCGTTCTGGGTGTCTCTGTATGCTTCAGTGAGATAGCATTATATCAAGGACAATAGCACTACTCTTACATGGAGACAGCTGAAATAACTAACAAAGGGAACACATTACATTCAGTGCGGACCAGCCCTTAAATGAACCTAGATGACAAAATAAATCATGTTATTAAGGCCTGTCACTATTTTAATTTTTAAAATAAAATGGTGAGCCTATTTTCACTGCCGACTCCAGCTTTCACAACACACTGGCATATCAGACACCAGTCAGTATTACGTTCGGGCAAAATTCTGATAAGATGTATTATTCTTCAATACACATTTTGTTATTTGAAAGTTCAACTAATTGTCAATTCCATTATTAACTGCGTTTACACTATCCCAAATATATATCAAAAATTGTTTATGAGATGTCAGATTGGATAAATGAAGCGCATCACTAAAGCTACGAGAAAACCGGTGATCTGCAGAATTTACCATTCATCCGAAGATGCATAACGGTAGATATGCCATTTCACGGTATTTATCAACGCTAATATGTTGGAGGTGATGGGGAAGCTAGGCGTTGGTAGTCTTGATGTCTGATTTGTTTCTCATTCACATTTAGATTTTATTACTAGAGATGATCGTCTTAAATATCACTACCGTTATCGAACACTCTTGTCTGATGCACTTTCGTTTTAAGCTCTCACTCGAGATGATGAGCAAAGATTTAGGATTGTGTTGCCGCTTGTTTTCATTCCTGTCGAATATTGATAAATAAGGAATGCGATTGAGAATGACAGGGTTGCACTTTTATTAAGAGATACATTCGCATGTCATTAAACGAGAAATGCGAATGAAAGTAATACTAGGCGGTCATGTCTTGACAGTGCAATTTCGTTCTGACATGGGGAATACAATTTAAGGATTTGTTCAAATTGATGCAGACGACATCTCTACAAAAATAATTTATCAGTCATATTAGTAAAACTTGAGTGATCTCCCTTACAGTCTCTGAAACATTGCTTGTTTTGCAAATGCATCCTAGTTTGATGTTTTCATTATCAGAGCAGGCTCTAATGTCAACATCAAAAAATACAGTTGACGAAAAACACGAGAAATTGATGATAAAAAGGAGGAATTTCCTCCCGTCACCAAACAGTAAAGTAAACAAGCACAACAATTAGTTTGTTAGAAGTGCACATCTGAAGAAGAGTAGATCTAAGCGAGATTTCAAAAATGACAATAAAACTGCTGGGACAAAAACGCATTGAATCAATGGTCTGAATCAGCAAATCGCAAAAAAAGGCCTGATGCATTTGTGTAAAAGTAACAACATACAACGGAAATTTGTAACACGATATTAAACTCACATTTAAAAGTATAGATATATTGAATGGGTTGCTGTGAGTATTCCGTTATTCAGGAATAAAGTCCAGCATCAACATTTATGACAACACACTTGACAAACGGTTGTAAACTCATTACAGTAAATTGGGATATTTTGGTGTCAAATAAATGTGACGTTTATATTCTGTGATATTGGTGTCTAAATTTTGGCTTTTCCGTAAATCTCTCTAAACTTTTCGAAATGTGTATTCTGAATGAAACACTAAGATGTTTTTTTATAGTCAAGGGACAATTAATTTTGTCCGTCCGTTAACAATCACTGGTATCTCTATTCCTCAGAAAGGTTTAGGACCCTTGTTGTGCATATTGCATTTTGAGACCGATAGGTCAACAAGATGGTTGACAGGCAGCCATCTTGGACTTGTGCATGCTACATTATATGACCAATCAGTCAACCTGATTACCGACAGGCGGCCACCTTGGATTATGATAGTTCAAGATTACCGCTATTACGCATAAAATACTGAATGGATCCAATTCCATACATATAGGCTCCACACAGGTCATTGTCTTAGGTTTTGGTAGTTGAAGGTTGAAAAGCAGAGAAAGAGAAAAGATCCTCTTTCCATTTTCAGACATACACCAATCTTTGGTGGATCCTGTTTGTTTGATTAAATTAATGTCCTATTAACAACTATGTTCATGTAAGGATCCAATGTATTTAGTGTGTTGCGCATATGAAGTGTGTGGTGCATCTTTGGGAAGGGTGTGGTGTATTTATTGCCCTTTTTGTAGTGCTATCCCACCGACGCATCCTACCGACGACACCGAACAAGCACATCTGACCTGATCACATTATACCGGCAAATCAGTCGTTCCACTCTTCCTTTATGCTGAACACTATAGACAACGGTGTATCTTGGTCAGGGGACTAAACCCAGAGCTTGATTTACAGTGGCGAACGTTCTACCGGAGACCAAACGTGAGGCGACGTCAAAGGAGACGTTAGGAAGAAATCAACCCTTTAGTTCGTAATCACGAAAACATATCATCAATATTGAAAAGGTCTGAATTTTACTATATTTTCAAATACACATTACAACATTTAAAAGTTAAATAATCTGTGTATATCTTTATAAAACCATTATTATAAACTTTGCATGTCCTGACATATACATCTATGTTTTAACATTTTGAGATGTACACTTGTTTGCACCGATCAGTGCGGCTGCCCCACGACTAGATGTTAAGTACGGATGACAGATGTCATTCTGGAGAGCAATCAGTGTGAGATGGGAGAGCTAGGCGTCTAATTGTAACACAACAAGATCCACTCGTATCTCCACGTCTAAGTAACCGTCGCGGGAATGAGAAATAACAGCAATACAATTTGTTCTCAAGTCGTTTGATCAAACGGATTGCTTGTCCCGATATTACATTACTTGTTTGTATCAAGTAGCCTAACATGTGTCCGTCTGATTATTGTATTGACATTTGTTGGCAAACAACAATTTATGACCGATGAAGCAAGCCATCAACACAGGGTCATACATAGGTCTATTTGTATACTGATCTAGCGTCTGCTGTTGTCAGTTCTTCACTCGAACTTTCTGATCGTCGTCGTTAATAAACGGCTGAGCCACGTCCTCACACTTCTGATAATGTCAAAGCCTCGTACATGTACAGGACATCGATATCGTATGTTTTATTGGTAATAGCGCCATCTGCTACACATTTGATAGGAAATTCATAACATCAAAACGATTTCTTTCAAAATGATAAATATTGTCAATACATTGTGCTTGTGAAAGTGTAATAAATCCTTGAATGAATTGTAAATCTTATACGTCTTTAATTCAAAAGAGATTTCATGTTCTTATAATTAATAACTTCCAACATATGTACTGTTTGCAAATAAAAAACACTAATCTATAACGGGTATCATAATAAGGAAATAGCATTTGTCAAGGAATACAGACAAACATTTTCTAAACACTATTTCGCCGGGAACCCATTCAAAATCAAACAAAATGATGCACAAAATTGAATAACATTATAAACACATTGCACGATCGATGCATCTTCCCGAAGCTATTTCCTCCCTAATATTGTCTTAAACTAGAGTTGATATGGATGTTTTGTGATAACCACGTGACACGACGTACACCGCCAACTGCCACCACACGGTTTAGTTGGGGAATGGTCCAAAGATTTCGCACGTGCCTCGTCGATATTATTCAAAGGCTAATACATCAGACGAGGTCTTGACATGTGCCAATTAACGACACACAGTGTGATGAGTAGCAATCACGGTTGATTTTGGACATTCAAGACACGGTTATAACAGTAATAAGCCAAATCAACTAGCGGGTAATTAAATAAAAGACACGGTGGATAGGTTTGATACGTTAAATATACATCACGTGGATTATAGATTAGCCTGATCTGCTGTTTGGAAGCTCAGTTAGAGATTGTTTTGTTTTGTATGTAAAGGTATCATCCGGAAACCCCTAGAAAAGGTATTCTTACTACAGATTTATACCTTTATTTATTTCAGCGAGTACTAAAACACTATTATATAAATACTACCTGCATTAGAGGGTGACAGTGCCTAGTGTCACCCCGAGGATATCACTGTCACCACAGTGACAGTGATATTCCGAGGGGTGACACTAGGCACTGTCACCCTCTAATGCTGATAGTATTTATTATATTATACCAAAAGTCTAGAAACAAAAGTAGTTTTCAAGTATTTGCAATCTATTGAAACATTTTAACTGATTTTAGCAAAAGTCGAGCAATCAGCGTCGGCAGTAGAATATATAGCATATCAGCTTCTACTCAGTAGAACTAACTATCATTGCATTATAAAAAAAATAATACTCACAATACGCATTTAGTGAAAATTCTTGTTGTCTTGTCTCCTGCGTTTGTTTAAATCTTAACGTTTTTGTAAATCTCAATGAATTTTGGTTTCGTCCCGTCGTCTGTTTACAACATTAGCAACGTCACAACGTCACGAAGACGCTTGAAATCGCATGTCTTCCGTTCACCTAATCACCGACGGGTTCATAAAAACCAACATATAGCGCTTTGACAGTAACCGAAAAGAATTTTGTCACCCCTCGGAATATCATTGTCACCCTCGGCTTCCCCTCGGGTGACAGTGATATCCTTAGGTTGACACTAGGCACTGTCACCCTCTTATGCAGGTACAGTCTACATCAACCTTTTACCATTTACCCAAGTCTTTCCATCAGCAGAACATATTTGTAACATAAATATAATTACCAAGCTATTTAATCACACACATACATTCACAAGTAAAAAAGTGTAGGTTTTGAATGCAGTGATGTAATCAACCAGATATTTAAGATAGCTAACAATTTTGTGGCATTGTTTTTTCTTACGAAATTGATGTCGATTGTCTTCACCATTGGCAGACAGCGGGTGAAAATTGTCAGTGTGTTGCGATGTGTTAAGTCTAATTGATACATGTGCATAACGGTAACTTTAATCAAAGAAATGCTCTCTTTTCTCGGATAGTTTCATCTTATTTTTGTCATTCGGCCCATATCAATTTTCTAAAATTGCGATTATCCACTATACTGATTACCCTTAAATCTACTTGTTCTAACTGAACACCAATATCTAGACTATCTATGCTCCAGTAAGTAGCGCGTATTTGTTTATCGCATTAAGAATAAGACTTATTTGTTTGATTAAAAATGCAGTCAAAACATGTAATTTGCGAAAACGCTTTAAATTCATTAAAATATATATGATAACTTTAACATGTGTCCTATTGCCTCTAGTTTACATTCTATAACATCGATTTGTATTATTCTTTCTTGACAATTTTATTGTGTTATGGAAATAGTCAAACTGATCCCTTTTGGCCCCGTCCCCAGGCGGTCAGACACTTGTAAATCCTCACGGCAGAAGGATAATAGTTATGCAATATAAGCCCAACCTGATCCTTAGGTTTATTAGTAAATGTGGCACGTGTATCAAACATTAGATATAGTGTATGACCGGATATTACCCCCGCCGTTCCTCTGGGTAGGACAGTACCACATACAATATAAACAACAACTCGTTACTCAGCGTCATCTGTCCAAACATGCTAGTCATCACAGGTACTAGTGTAGCCTTGGGTATGTCCTAGTTGTGTATTATAGACCAACAGTAGATCCAATCATATTCCCTACATCTCGTCAGAGGCTTGTCCTAATTGATCATGACCTATCTCTACAAATTACAATAATCATGATAATAGGCCATATTTTTTATCATCTGGTAATAAGCCGCGGAGGAATATCAAATGTTTTTGGGGGGTTCAATAAATATAATTAAGGAGACGGCTCCTTATGCATATTTAGTACCAAAATATGTATTGGTACTTTTAATAACGTTTACAAAAGCAATTCATGACTTTAATAAGTTAACAAAACCAATTCATGACTTGGGTTTTTATCTATTTTCATATGCTATTTCTTAAAACCTTAATATATCTGATCGTTATGATTGGTGAAACTGAATCAGATTGCCCTTACGGGACGTCACTTTCTCTCTCCTCTTTGCCATACATTTTACGAGTTATAAATTTAAACGGTACAAGATCTGAATTATAATTCTAACAATTACATTAAAGATTGTCAATGATGCTCCACTAATGATTTTCATAGCCAGATTATGTATTGCCGATATTATTGAATATTTACCTTTACTTGTATCTTCTATTATATAACACGAAAAAAATGATATGCATGTTTCAGGTTACACGACTGAAAATATAGGGTAGGTCGGTCGGGAATATTTTTTTTACTTTATTTTATTTTTTTGGGGAGGGGTTGAGTTGCTTTATTACTATATTACGAAGTAATTTGTCTTTCAGGCTGACTAGAAGTCTTTTATTTCTCATAACCGTATACGTAATTGAACTTTATCTGGATAAACTTAAAGCAAGCCTAAAAATCTCTGCAGGGTACAATTTTTTTTTTTTTTTTTTTTTTTTTTGGGGGGGGGGGGGGGGGGGGCCAAAGTGAAATCTATGAGGGTATAAATGATAACAAAACGTGACCATTATTACGTCACTAATGTTGACATAGTAACGTCAATTGATCACCGTCCAAATTAGCTGTTTCATCTTGTGTAATATATTGACGTTGCTAAACGGTTTTCCTTGTCTCACTTTGATTATTTAATGCAGCGACGCCTAAAATGAGTTGATAATGTTAATATAAGCATTAAACTAGCCTCCTATGGCTAAACAATGCCAGAGTTTTGCAGACAATGGCCTATTACGTATTATTAAGAAAGTTTGCAAAGTTGACATAAATACCACCCATAGTTCTATATGAAGATAATTTATTGCTTGATTAGACAATTGTGAAGGACTAAACATAGTGATTGGAGGCTTGGCAAGACCAACTTGTAAAAGAATAACACATTAAAATTGTAAAGGAATCGATTTGTTATAAAAATTCCGATCAGGGTATTTCCTAGGTTTGGTTTATATTTGGCCCTGCATGATCGTAAAAGGCGACTAAATTTAGGATTATATTTGGCCCTGCATGATCGTAAAAGGCGACTAAATTTAGGATCTTATCTTATCTTTTCTCTTCTTCCTAACTGACTTCATCTTTCCTAATGCCTTCCTTGGCACCGCTTCAATTTTGGCCTCGAGTTGACTTTTTGCCCCTGTGACGACGCTCTTGGTTCTGTCCCCTTGCCGAGACACACCAAAGTCTATAAAAGTGGTAGTTTCTGCTCCTGCTTAGCGTAAGGCATACAGGGAGTGGGACGACTGGTTCGCTCGTTGTCAGTATAATGTGACCGGGTGGGGTGTGTTGCGTGGTGTCTTCTACATTGGAGGCCGTCCTAACATGACCCTGGCTGTTAATAGGACGTTTAAATAATCAAACAAACAAATGGTTTATATTTATATCCTATACACAGCCACGGTCCTGTAAGGACGGCCTTCCATGCATACGATGCATTGCGTTTGCATGGGTGCTTGGTTTGGGAGACTGCGTTATTTTGGTGTTGTGTCTTCTGTAGAACTTGTGGAATTACCTTGTTGCCGATGAGTAGAAACTACCACTTATATAGACTATGGTGTGTCTCGGCCAGAGGACAGAACCGAGAGCCTACCTTACAGGGGCAAGCGCTCAACTGAAGACTAAAGGCGGTGTCAAGGGATGCGTTAGGAAATAGAAAGTTAGTTAGTAAGAGGCGAAAAGATTATATCCTAAATTTAGTCGCCTTTCACGATCATGCAACAGGAGAAGCTGATACAATGCTTACGCCCTACCTGCAGTGCCAAAGATATTTTCTTACATGTTACATGTAATTTTATCACCCAATGGATCCCACATTTATTTAGAGTTCTCACTGGCCAAACTATAGAATACACCTAAAACATATGATCATTTTCATTTAACTATTTACCGAAGACGTATGCACTATATAATCGTTTTAATTTGGTGGAGTGTGGTAGAGGACCATTTCCAGTTTTCCAGATACGGTTTGTCACTATTTAATCACCTTGAAATAGCTGTCAAAACCTTACTGTCAGAGTGTTCTTTTCTGTACTCATTTGTTGAAATAGTATTCCGGTAATGGTGTTAAAAATTAAGGAACATTTATTTATCATCATACGACGTTTTTTAGGACGATTGGGAAGGAAAACGCTATTTGTGCGGATGTCTAATGTGTGTTGAAGCTAACAAAGCCTTGAGCTAACGTAAGTAGAACTATGACCTAATTCCGTAATAACTTGATCAGGTCTTATTCTAGGCAATGAAATAATAATTGTCTCATTCTGTGTCCGCGGACGTTAAACTCATTGCTGTTGTTTGATTCATGGATTGCTCTTTTCTATTAATCACTGATGTGTAGTTGACAGACCCATTCAGACGTCCGCTGTAACAAATATAATTACTCTTACAGCCGTGCTTATCTCTATCCCCTAACACGTTCGGTGGCATGAGCTGTCCTCTAGAGCTAGACCACAGAAAACGCAGACAATGATTTGCAATTATTTTCTAAATGAGCGTTGGGATGGGTAAGAGTATTAGAAACTCCGAGATTATTACTTGTATAGGATTCCGTAAGGTGCTAATGGCCTCAAGTCAATTTGTACCAGAATCGATACTATATTTGTGACAATACCGATATGGTTACTTTTTAGATATTTAGGTCATCCGATCCAATCACACCTTATCAGGTATGGGAGAATTCGGTCTAGTGCAAATACTTAATGCATATAAACGATATTAATAGTCATAGAATTAACTACATCGCGTGCAATGTACGGAAACAAAATGAATCTTCAATTTTTCATTGCTCTCAAATACATGAAGTAAAAATATAATAATTCAAACAGATATTAGGGAAATTACAAATTAATTTGGAAAAGAGAAATAAGTCATTGTGTTTATTTTATTTATTTGTCCAAACAAAGTTCATGTCCGTTTATACATCTTATAGAAGAGATGTGTTTTACCAATTAAAGAGTTGTCGACATTTCCTGATTGTGCGCTGGTTAAGCCTGTAGAAAAGTATTGCCTCAATTACAGATAGGAATATATCACTATTAAATTGACAATTCGATCTTGTAAACATATTTGCGAGGTCTTCTGATCTTATCACATTTGATTACGTAAAACTCATGTGTGCAGGCCTTAAGCAAATTGGAAGTACAAGACGTATTTCCTATAATAGTCAATGTGATTGAAATATAAGAACTTATTCACATTCTCAGTCAGAACAGTCACAGAATATGGACAGAGAGCAGTGAGAATACAGACCTTTTTAAAATAAAGAAAGGATATAAATTACTGCAAAGATATATCAGCATATCTACTCAGTTCAACTATAGATTCTGATTCTATTTAAAATGCATTCGACGCAATTATCAATATTTTTGTTTTAAAATAATGCCTGCAAAGTCAGACTGAAAATACAATCTAGAAGGCAACCGAGTTTCTGATCGACGGTACTTCCGTTGTATTAGTGTACAGTTTTCAAAAAGGCATGTATTTCAAGGGACATCAATTGAACTCCCCGATTGATTGACTTAATTTGAAATCATACGAATCCATCAAAAGAACTAATACGAGAATCGGTATCCGGTAAAATAGCCGACGTTTTGGTCTGTAACTGACAACATTCTATTGATTATGATACTATTTTCTATCACAATAGGCGGTGTTATTCAAGTCCCAGGACAATAAATAAACACTGCAGCTGTTGTACAAACTCTGTACGCATTCTGATTGGCTGACACGGTGAACTTATACCGAGCTACTTATTTCTCAGTGTCACGTCATAATCGTCAACGTCATCAATAATCACATGACGCCATTCTATGTTGTGATCGCCGTTTGACGTCCAAAACTGCTGTTGGAAAGAGTATGCGTCGTGGTCGTTGGATAAAAAAACGTGACGTTTTCATACATGTTAAATTGACCATTAGTACTAGTAATACATCTTGACGGACAAGAATGTTACTGATTAGTTTGGTAGATTTAACGTGTATGAAACAAACCTGATCTTAATTGTAATGGCTTGATGATTATCTGGCGGGAAATAGACGATGCCGTGTCGTGCGAATGCTTTTACCCGTATACATGTTGTCCGACATTGAGTTTTATTTTCTGGAAGCAACTATTCAGATTTGAACTCAATAAGACGTTAAATGAGTAGTATTAAACCCTAAATAAGTTCCCATTTAAAATAATTTGTTATCGATGGATTCTTTATCAAACCTTGACTTTTGAATACTTATTAGTGTCTCTTTGCTGATGAAAATATTGCTCCACCTTGTTTGCATATTTCGGTAAATACACGTAACCGTATCCCTGCCGTATTTCTATCGGCTGAAACGAATGATTGTGGTAGAAATAGGTCACACTACTTGTGGTTATTGAATATTGAATTTATTCCACACTCGTGAGTTATTTTTTTAAAATTACAAAAGTCATTCGTTAAAGCTCGTGTTCTTTGTAACTTTTGAAAAATAACTCACTCTTTGGAATAAATTCAATATTCAACAACCACTCATTGTGTAACCTCTATATTTCTTATTAGAGATCGAGCGCAACACAGACTATCCAAAATAAGAGGTACTTTGTAGTTTATCATTATCCTTTATAACACTTGATCCGCCAGGGCCATCTTGTCACTCTCCTGTCTTTTGATTTCCTACTTTTAAGTTTCCATTTCAGAAGAATAGCAATATATCTTTACTCTGCACCAAAGGTTCAGAGAAAACATAGTTGAACCGATATCGTTCGCATATTTCAGATTGCTCTAGCTCGAAGACGGTAAAACTTGAAATAGTTCGTGTATCCCGGTCATCTATGCCAGAATACCGTAAATAAATATAGTGCTAATGTTGGTCAGAGTCTACTAAATAGTCATCATGGTCATCAAACAAATGAATTCGAGGTAAAGATAATCAACTGTTTACCGTTTCCATGATCGATATGAGGTTATAGTCACAAGTGTTCTGTGTTTCTTATACCAATGCAATTTTGGGTTTGGTCAAGTGCCCTGCGGGAAGGGCGTTAAATTGTCCCTGCTGTCCCTATTGCATGATCGTAAAAGGCGACTTAATTCAGGATCTTATTTTTTTCCATATTCCTTACTTACTCTATTCATCGAAACGTCTCCCTTGACACCACCTCACTTTTGACCTTGAGTTGAGCATTTGCCCATGTGAGGAAGGCTCTGGGTTCTGTCCCCTGGCTGAGACACAGTAAAGTCTATAAAAGTGGTAGTTTCTGCTCCTGCTTAGTGCTCAGTATAACGGGAGTGGGACGACTGGTTCGCCCGTTGTCGGTATAATTTCACCGGGTAGGGTGTGTTGCTTGTGTCTTCTGTTGCAGCCCTTGTTATAGTGCTGGATCACTGATGCGTTCCACAGAAGACACAGAGCAACACACCCCATCGAGACATATACCGACAACGTGCGAACCAGTCGTGATACTCCCAGTATCATCAGCGTTTAAAGACTATAGGTGTGTCTCGGCCAGGGATTAGAACCCAGAAGCACAAGAGCATGCGCTCAACAGACGGCATAAATTGTTATGTTGTCAAGGGAGACGTTAAAACGAAGAGATCATTTTAGCCGTCTTTTACGATATCATGCAATAGGGGCAGCAGGTACAATTGTAACGCTCTACCAAAGCTCAAGTTTTTGGCTATAGCAACTGTGAAGTAAATAAAAAATAATCGCTATTTACAAGTGGACTTCTTATAGAGGTTTTAAATTTGAATAAAAAACTTTAAAGCAATCTGACATAAATCTTATTTTATTGCGATCGAAACTTGCAATGTTTTTTTTAATGCCTACCTTATTTAGAGCGATATCTGTGCATTCTTACGCATCTGTAAAACAGACGTCGACATTTCAGTTATAATTTTGAGAAAAACCTCCCTTGAAAAAACAAAAGTCTCATTCGAGTTAGATCAACGCGATGAGCTCAAACCATGTTAAGCAACCTGTAACACACACATAACGAAATATAATTAGTGATAAGTGTTCATATGTAGTTTCGCATTTATTGTTTTTGTGTGTTATCTTTTATTTATCTTTGTCTTTTAATTACTTGATCTAGAAGACGTTCATCAGTTTTATGGAAGCTGTAAGTCGCTTAAACATGTTTTTCGCTTTTTTTACGTCCGCAATTACAACAAAAGCACGCATCATCACGCTGAAACTGTTTATTTGGGACAATGATGATGGGGACAGGTTTATATAGGACGGCCTGGCCTTGTAACAGACATTAACTTTACATAACCATGACCTGGAACATACGGAATGTATGTAGACAGTGTTTGATGTTTATTTATCTGTTTCACTGCCGTAGGTTATTCTAATTGTTCACTATCCAGGATTTATCGTGTCTGGTAGTAACCTTGAAATCTATGTCTCTGACGTATCGAGTAGTTAATGCTTAACTTACGCCAAAGTAACATACCGATATCAGAAGTGTTTTGTTATCAATGTGTCTAATTCAGCTTCTTGATAAGAGGTCCGAAAATAAAACTATTAATGCCTCACCTTTATTATTTCAACATTTAAAAAGACAAGCTAGAAGTATATTCATTAAAAAAACACAGTCTCGACCACTGATGAATGTGATTGTATATGTTATGCCCATTGATCTGCCGTTTTTACGAAGTTATATATAATGGAGACAGGAAAGTCAATGTAAGTAGGAGCGAAAAATATATAATCTTGAAGTTAGGGAATGTATAACGAGTTTAAGTCGATCTACCATATCATTAGTGTCAAATTATCTCTGATTTCCCATTTGTTTTCTCCAGTGTTCCTAGTGCAAACAATATTAAATGTTATATATGGTAGTACAGCTATATAAATTCACCAAATAGCTATATATACATCGGGCATTTGTATACCTATTTTGAATATATCATATGAATCATGAAAATGCGAAAAAAAATAAAAATGGATTCGAAGAAAAAATGCAAAAAAAAATAAAAATGGATTCGAAGAAAATATTTACTAAAAATAAGGACAGGAAATCTGAACTGCTTTAATACGCACGCTGTTTGTGTGTAAGCACTTTCGTAACCTTAGAATGTGATAACGTCTTCTCAAAGGCTGGTTATTTTATCATTGGCCTTCGAAGTTTCCTTGTACACCAAAATGTCTTGACAAATAAAACGAAACTTATGCAACAATTCAGGTTGTATTAAACTGAAGTCAACTAACAGTAGTCACACCAGGAACTTCATTCCTTGTGATGGTCAATCAGGAAATATGACCGTGGAACAATAAATGTCCGCCTACTAAAGGACCATCCGGATATACACATCCAATAAATGTAAAGTGAGGAGAGACACTTTATTAATCTCCATACGGCCATGGTAATATGTTCTCTCCATCTCGTGCCCTAGATATCGACAGTTTAGGCAGGAGGCATACATTGATCTCGCGGATATCGATCGTTAGCAGATAAAATGAAATAAAACTAATTTACTTGGGGAGGATTCAGTGACAGTGAATTAATCACAGAGTCGGTTCTAAAGACGCAGAAATTGATTCCGATATATAAACATTACATTGATGAAACGCAAGGTCTCCATTCATTACTTACGGCAAAAACTGACACCAAGTAGACAACGGAAATATCAAGGTATAAAAAAACGTCGCCTCGATCTTGTGTTCGAATTCGACTGACCAGGTCTGATGATTTCAGTTCAATTGAAGTACCTCTGTGAACTGCTGTAAATCGAGTCCTTGTCTTCAAATGTGCGCATTGATTTGCACAAATCATAGGAAGCCTTCGTACTGTTCCTGCTGTCCTATTGTTTGACTGTAAAACCGAGTAAATGGATCTTATATTTGTTTTTCTTCCCTTAACATCGCCTCACCTTTAGCCCATATAAGGAAGTTTATGGGTTCTATCCTCTGACCGAGACGAATCATAGTCTATAATACTCGTACTTTCTGCTCCTGCTTCGATATACTCCTTGCTCGTTGTCATCATAATGTGACCAGGTGGGATATGGCCAGCTTCCATAAAATATGCCAATCCCACTGTTATAAGGAAACACAACCAACAATATCATAGCTTCCAACCTCAATACTTACATATATCCACATCAGATTAATTAATGCTAGCTGTTCAAGAGGCTCCACCGCCGATAGAGCATAAACAAAACATCATTTATCATTTGAACAATAACTAATTTTTAGTGGTGTATATATGTATCTAGTTAGTTAGCCCTGCAGGAAGGGCGTGAGCATTGTACCTGCTGCCCCTATTGCATGATCGTAAAAGGCGACTAAATTTAGGATCTTATCTTTTCTCTCCTTCCTAACTAACTTTGTTCTTCCTAACGTCTCCCTTTACACAGTCTCACTTTTTGCCTTCTGTTGAGCGCTTGCCCCTGCAAGGTAGGCTCTGGGTTCTGTACCCTGGCCGAGGTATATCAAAGTCTATAAAAAATGTAGTTTTCTAAGCGCTCAGCATAACAGGAGTGGGACGACTGGTTCGCCTGTTGTCAGTATAATGTGACCAGGTGGGATGTGTTGCTTGGTATCTTCGGCGGCATACTTCGGTGATATAGCACTATAAAAAGGGCAACAGTTCCACTATACAAGAAGACACTACACGAATATACCGCAGTCTCCCAAAACACGCACCCTCGAACACATACATGCAACAGATCGCATATATATCATACATGTGAGGCCGTCCTTAAAACCAAATTATTGTTAATATTCTTATTCTGAAGTAAAACAAAAAGAAGTTCCAGATGTTCAATGAGGGTAATAATGTAAAGAACTTTTACGACAGAAGAAAACGTCTATTTCATCTCCTCCTGTTTTATATAGAAATACCACTCGTCGGCGGTATAGCACCTTCCGCGTTAAACCTACTCAACATACCCATTAACATTATAGTATTAAGGTCCTCGCGAAAATGTCAAATTATCAAAATAATACCATCTAGCCACATGTATTGTTACTATATAGTTCACAATTTTATATTTACATTGATAATATATATGATAGATTGTTTGTCCGTTTTAAGTATAATGCAGCAGGTTCTGCTGCCTATTGTCTTTATAGATTGAGGACAATGACAAAAACAGATCCATATAAGGAGTAACCCTATATAAAATACACAACAATAACTATCAGTGAAGTCTATCAGATGCTCCAGATGAGTCCGTTATTATAAAAATCACTTCCAATGAAAAACATACAGGCACATGTCTCGTTGTCTTCCCGCGCTTCGACCTCGACAAGTTGTTGTTGTAGAGGTACTTTATTTATAGGTTTCAGTCATATGGTTGAGTGTCGTCTGCCCTTGAAAGACGAGTTCCCGCGCAATTACGCGTCACGACTGTAACATTAAATTACATTATCCCACGTTGAACGCGAGTGAAATGAGCAAATGATGACATACATCACACTTCTAATGCAGTCTATTATAGCTCTTCTCTATCAACATCTTCACAACCCACAAATTTGATACGTAGAATCATCACACTCCGTTATCAGACCTATGTGTCACTTCGCCTTTCCTGTATCACACTCTAGACACAGAACATGTTTCTAACAGTTCTCACAGTTCATGTTCAGGGTATGGCAACTAGGCACGTAAAACGTCCTACACGGCTGGGTAACATCATGTATTACATACCTGCTCTGTAACCGTCTGTAGGTTAAAGTTGTATGGTCTATAACTTTCGCTCTTTTTGTCATAGTGAAAACTGTTTAAGTGTTATACATATTTTTCTCCGTCTGCCTGAGTTTTAAACTTTCTAATTTTACCACTTTTTATCAAGTTGCAGCACTGGAAGTATCTTTAATCATAAAAGTAAAATATCTTTTTAACGTGTACACGTGAAAAATAGGCTCGAAAGATGCCGAATCATTCCGAACTTTTCCAAACATCGTCGCGACAATCTCGAAGTAAAACGAGAGTTGTGAAACCAAGAGAAAACATCAACAATTTTTCATAAACAAAACATGTGGTCGACCTCATCAGACTCTATCTACAAAGAAAATAATGCTCGCACATTACTATATTTTGATACACACAATATTTTACGGTAATGTGTAAATTGGATGTTTCAA
This sequence comes from Argopecten irradians, assembly GCF_041381155.1. Taxonomy (NCBI): domain Eukaryota; kingdom Metazoa; phylum Mollusca; class Bivalvia; order Pectinida; family Pectinidae; genus Argopecten; species Argopecten irradians. The sequence continues at coordinate 3,393,779 of NC_091134.1, read as the reverse complement.
ATACTCTATCTGTGGACATATACCAGCATGATTTGCTCATATAAGCCAGAAGGAAAACGTAAACAAACACATGTGCGCTTACGCTAGTTATCTGGCTCACCACGTGCAGGTCGTGTCGAACGTCAGTCACGTGATACGATTCGGAATCCGAAGTCACTGAACATGGCGGTGATTGAAGGCGCTTTATTCAAAACCAGGAATATATGATTCCTAGATTTCGGCTCTCTTATAGGCCGACATATGCTTTTGGGGAGCTAAATTATCAAGTTACATTTCAATGTTTAAATATCAAATGTTTAAGTTACATATCGTTACAGTGAAATTAGCAGCAATACAACTTTAATCTAAACACTGAGACACGAAACAAAAGTTTACGCCAAATTCTCAAAATCACCTTCGAATTCAATAGATCAAACGACAGCAACTGCTTAATTATTCAATATATATATTTTTTCCACATTATTACAAGCATTTTTAAAATTGGTGAAGTAACCATTCAGTTTATACTCGAAAACCGTAGTAAGTTGTATCCTTGAAATGAATGTTATAAGGACTTTGATTTATGACTTTCCTACTTTTAAGATAAGTTTGTCATGAGTACCGATAATAAAGGAAAAGGTACATTACTTTTTATCGCTTCCTGAAGCAACGATAGTGAACTAGAAATTGTGATAGTTTGTTATCCCCTTTTACCATTTCGCCCTTTTTAAATCCGCTAATGACGCTACCATACTGCGAGTCACCATAAACCCGTTAATTGATCTTGTAAGGACGTTGAAGCAATGTTTACACCGTCTTACACCTGTCCAGCTGCAACCATTAACTCAAGAACCAATTTAAGTCTTCATTTCTACTGGAATTCATTTATTTTTCAATTAATTCTAACTAAATTTGCCGAGGAACATAACAGTTGACCTAGCGATATTTAATTTTGAAAATAGAACTGCTGTCTGTCGTTTGATTGATAGATACACGAGTTGTTTATGTGTTTTAAATACAGGGTTACACCGTTAACTCAAGTGCCTGTAGAAATTGATTACAACAAAAATCAGAGAATCCATTACACTCAAGGCTAACGGACAGCTGTTTGATCTCTTCTCAGCCATTTTACACACTTACTTATCTATTGTTCCAATGTTAATAAAGACATAAACACCTTCTGAAACAAAAACTACAAAAACATATCTTAAACATACAATACAACACAAAGTGGGTGTCATCAATCATTATGAATAGAACGAGTGAATGCAGAGTTCTCATAAATATTTCCAACCATGGAATAAATTACCTTAACAATTACTAAGACTATTTTCGTCGCCGTTGTTTCTGATGTCTAATTTACGTTGTGCTGTATTTTATGTAAAATTGTGATTTTGTATACGTCATTCCAGCTAAACATTGTATTATATTTGCAGCAGAAAGTAAAATAGTTGAGCTCTAATGCGAGTTTTCCTTGTAAGATATGGCTGTTATAAAGATGTTTGTTCTCGACCTAGAAGGTGGAAAATATCACCAATATCGCATTATGGAGTTAATTTCACATATGTATTAACATTTGTAAGTTCGTTATCTTGACCCATGCGTACTAGGTAGTGATCGTAGACTCGGAAATGCCAGGTGTGGAACTTAATAGCTGAATACTTGTCAATATCTTAAGTATTTCAACTTAAAATCAAACGACTTGCAGACAGCAATCTTTAACAGACATACGTGTGAATTCCTTTTGTTTTTCCGTTATACTCACCCATTTATCATTTTCAGTTTTAATACTATGGCAGGAATCAGTGTTCACGATGCAGATTTGAATCAGTGTTCACGATGCAGATTTGAACACGTGACTGATACGTTTCTCGGAACAGCATCAGGCACATCCAAACACCTCTTAACCTTTCTAATCTTTACATCTCCACTCATAGCAGCCATGGTATAGAATACTCACGTTTGTGACAGCACATACAGCTTTCTCAGCGATAAAAAAACACTTGTTGCGATCGTTCATTCTCCTGTCTTACCTGATAACACAAAATAGAGAAATGTCTTAGAAGTTTCCTTGATATCTTCAGCTAACTGAAATGTCTAGGATTAAAGATTAAACGGCTGTATTGAAACAATCCATGGGTAATTGAACGAAGTCTTTTTGGGATTATGAAATTTAGTCAATTAGGTACTAACAGCCGCGTGCCTTCTGAGTATTTTTAACACTGTCTACAATCTTTCCACCAAAGATAGATTAGTTCTGTCTAATACTGTTTGTACCAAACATGTTTGGTTTTATTCAGAAAAGTACCGCGTGATTACAGAACAGATTCCTTGATTTTTCTTTTTGTGACTTAACTATACATGTATGAGTCGTGTTACAATGTACAGTGGTTATCTGAAGACTGACAGTATGCGGTGGAATAAATACATGGGACAGTAGAGGTAAGATATAAACACCATTAATCATCAACAATCATTGCATTTTAGTCTGCAAATCATATATTTCGTTGCATTTTTTCTACTAATTAACTATTCTAAAAGTGTCTCTGTATTCAGCTTGAAAAAAACCCGGAATAAAAACGACGAAATAGAGCCTTCAGATCAACTATATGCAATAGACTAATTGCTTCAATAATGATACTTCGTGCGGTTATGTATCCCGGGTCATACCAGCACAAGTGGCAGCGTACGTACTTTTATAACTCATGCCAAACCAAGTCATCTGACTCGCAATAACTTATACCACTACAAAGATTCTGCTGTTAAATTTCCTCATCAACAGTACGCATATTAGATTACACAAAGGTGGTTTGTTCAATGTATGGGAGTTAGCGATATTGAACAGGTGATATATATAAGCCTAGTGATATACATAATGTCAGGTCTAAGTGTGGACAAGGGAGATAATGTTAATAATCTCTGAATGGCACCTGTTACAGCGCTGAGCTTCTAACTGCAGCATGTGCACACAGCACCACGTGTATCGGGGTAGGGTAAAGGACGCAGTGATATATCGTTAAGTAGGTTCGAGGACGTATAAAAGGCATTGTTTTATCTGTCGCCGGCATGGTAATAGATACAAGATGTAGAGGTATAAACACCCACTCTCTGATAGCTATTCATCATCATTGTTGAAATTTCTGTGTTTACTGCATAATTCTGCATAACATGTCGTACATCAACTTAATTTTAACCACAGTCTTAGCAACACTGTTTTACATCTGCAACACCCAATAGCTCACACAGCAGAACTATAACAGTAATTTAAAGCATGGGCAATCCTTTGTAACTTTCAAGTTTTGTTTTAATGGGTCAACAATTGAAGTTTGCAAATCCTTTGACTGAACATATTTGTAAAGAGAAAAATTGTATGTTTTAAACAAAATTAATGTTTTGTCAATAACGGTATTATTTGCATGTATGGAATGGCATTTTGAAAATATTCGGTAGTTTGATAACATATGTTACGATTTTGTCACATTTGAAAAAGAGTCTCGTTTGATATATAAGGAATACAAATAGCAATTCAATATCGTCAAACGAGAACTCATCTTTTAATTATTGGTATAAACTACCAAACGAAATAAAATAGTCTTAAAGCTTTCATTAGTGTAGTTTACATTGTATCCAACAGTCACAGTAATGTCTGAATCTCGCTTTGATCTGTCTCCTGCAGTTCTCAAAGTATTTTTTCTCTTACGTTGTGAAGTAACAACTTCTTTCCTTTACCAGTACTATGGCGTCAATAATGTTTTAATTACTCCTGAAGCAATGACAACAACCCTTGGCTGTAAATTTATATCAATGATATTGAGGTATGACAAATCGAGATGTTTATAAGAATTATAATTAACAGATCTCGATCATTGTTAGATTAATTAGCAACTATTAACACAAGTTAAAAGCACTTTTTTTCACAAAATTCTTTGTGATATATATCTGGTAATTAATAGACAATTAACAAAAAAAATATATTACTGCAGTTATATTCTGGATGTATTTAAGTATATTTTTAATCATGTGTATCATGGATATATCGTATATTTAAATGTGTAGATCTATTGTGTATAGGATTAAAAGCTACGAAATTGTGAGCAAGTTTTCAGCTGAAGGAAATATTACTGATACTGAACTACATTTGAATATGCAAGTGACTTACCGTAGTTATTATTGTTATACATGTACGATAAAATTCTCCACTTTGTATGCATTTAACTATTAATAAACAACTTTTCTTTGTCATTATACGTTTAGATTTAGTCTTATCCTCAATAGAAAAACAAAACAAAATGAAGTACAGTGGAACTCGGTTAATACGAACTCGAAGGGACCGAGATAAAACTTCGAGTTATCCGAGTGTTCGAATTAAGCGAGTTCTCATGTCTACTGACTATCTCTTTACTTGGTATATATAGACTAGTTTCATGTCGTAAAACGATGCGAAAAAGAGAGATGTCAAAATCACCGATGGTAGTTGCAAAATTATGACAAGAAAATTTAGATATATGTTTTGAAAAGCCGTTCTACGGCAGATGTATGAAAAAGAAATCGGCATTTTCGGCGATCTCGTTGTCCAAAAAAAATCTCATTTCGAATTATACGAACGTTTTATGTATGATTTTTGTCATTCGGACCCAAAATTTACTTCGTATTATCCGAGTTCTTCGAGTTTTCCGAATTTGAATTATCCGAGTTCTTTAAACAAATATAAAGAGGAAATTCGACCGGGACCAAATTGCACTGTATGTTTCAATAGTGATGTTAATGTAGATTTTAGCGGAAGTTTGTGAAACCATAATGGGACTTTCAATATTGTCGGTAATTGTGATGTACTTAGAGCCAATAAATCACAGAATGTCGGTGTAGTTTGTACGAACAAATTATACACAGTACCTTCATCTCGTCATCTTAACCTTTAAAAAAGAAAGATAGTAAAATGTATCGTTGTAACAGAGCGAGAGTAGTGTGTCGCCATCCGGGTTCGAACCCACGACCCCGGACTTGCTGGTCCACGCCCTGCCGACTGTGCTAAAGGGAAATTCTCCTACGCGAAGGTAGAAGCGACCGTATCTCTATCTTCAATTGAAACCTGCTACATTGTTATTGTTTCATTTTCATTGTTTTATTATCGACACACAAATACAAGCTGTAAGGCAATATCACGTTTTACCTTGCACACATCTTTTCTGTCTGTGTCGAAATCTGACTGATGTATTCCTCTCTATCATGAAGTTCTGTATTTATTTCCGTGATTATGTAATCTGAGTCAGATTTACAAGCTTGACTTCAGATGGCATGAACAAGATGGGATAAAAAGAAATATTAGAAAACCAAGCAGTAGTTGTTGCCATGACGACAACTGTTATGTAAGAAACAAATGAATGTTTACGTCAGATAGTAACATGGCTTATCAGATAGTGGACAATCAATAAATATATAATGTAGTGGATTTGTTTTAAAATACATGTGTACTTTGCTGTAATGTGAATAAATTATATCTTTCATATATATCGTATTAAGATTGTTGAGTAAAAAAATTCAAAGGTCAGTTGAGGATTTAAACCAAAGAATGCAAGAAACAAATAGGATAATTTACTAAGATAAGATTAACATTTTCCATACCAAAGACTTAAAAAAACACCGATACAGAATATTCAAATACGGCCATTCTATCCTATGAGATAAAATCTCAGGATTTGGTTTGGTTTCTTATATTGACGTGCTATTAACAGCCAGAATCATTTAAGAACGGCCTCCCGTGTACAGCTATGTCTGTGGTGTATTGCTTATGTGAAGTGCAAGGTGCGTGATTTGCTGGACTGCGGTATATTCGTGTTACCTTTTTGTAGAGTGGAAGTAATATCCTTTTTATAGGGCTATATCACTGAAGCACACAGCAAAACCCCCAATCCGGTCACATTATACTAACAACGGGCGAACCTGTCGCCTCATTCCCTTAATGTTGAATGCATAAAATATTTTATTTTTATATTTCAAATGTTTCAATTTCGTAATCTGAATGTCTTTGTACTGTGTAGTTATTTTCACGGATACAATCAATATCAATATGTCAGACAAACAATGTTATCCAAACTCAAACTCATTTATTAAAGATTTGTAACATAAACAGGAGGCCCATGGGCCTTTACGGTCACCTGAGTTCAGGTACAAAATGAAACAAAGCCAAATAATACTATGTATTGGCCATCAGGCCCTTGAAATCAGTCAATGATTTGGTACTGACTTTTTAACCTATTTCGTTCCATCACATTTGTGTATTCAGAATATATTTGAAGTTTAAGCCATTTTGCTCCCGACCCTCTGGCCCCTGGGAGTTGTCCAGGACCAATATGAATATGATCTAAAAATGCTCTCTCAGGTTAATGATTCTAACGCACTTTGATTAATTTCCTATGAAAACTAAGCAAATGATGTTCATAAATGTTTTTTTTCTATATTAACTAGTAAAATTGACCCCCTCCCCAGGGGAAAATTTGAGATCCCGTGGCCATGCAATTCACATTTTGTAAAGGGTCATTATACCTTTCAATCTATGAAGAGTATCTGGTTCCATCAAATACGTGAATTCAGAAATGTTTTGAAATTTTAGCCATTTTGACACCTTTTAGCCCCGCCCCTCCGGCCCTTTGGGGTCATGAATGTTAATAAATTCATGAATGTTCATAATTTCATGAATGAAAGAATGATATTCATGAAACATTTTTCCTAAATTATAAATGAAGTTTTCAGTTCATGAATTGCATGAAATATGAATAATTCATGAGCATTCATGAATTATTCATATTTCATGCAATTCAACGTCTCCCAAGGGACGCTACACACCACATAATTTTGAGGCAGTCTTTAAATGACTCTGGTTCTTAATAGGACGTTAATTAATCGAACAAAATAAAAATAAAATGATACGATGTTTCATTAAATGAGTCAAACATTTATAGAAAAAAATTGCCAAAAGAGTCTTAAATTCCGGATGATTTTCATAAAATCTCCTATAAAATTAAATTAAAGTTCTTTTTATCGTAAACTATAACAATCTACATATCAAAGAATCTTACGTCAAACTGTTTTGCAAAAATTCAGTGAAAGCCGCCATTTTGTCCCGCTGTCCTCGAGAACCTGATGTCATGTCATTTTCCCTAACATCATACTATTGTTTATAATGTTACAATGAATATCCATCCTATAAAAATAGCTCCAGATCATATTACACATAGGTGACATATCCATATATATGACACAGACAAAATTACTGGATGTCCGGCGGATAATGCGATACATTCATTTGTTAGGTTTGCTTTGGTTTGCTTAAAGTCCTATTAACAGCCATGGTCATTTAACGATGTGCCAGGTTTGTTGGGGGAAGAAAGCCGTAGTACCTTGAAAATGACAGCTGCCCACGTGGGATTCGAATTCACAAACCAGAGATGTTGGACTTGTGGTAATATTCTTATGTTTGCTCTTGAGGTAGGATCGTATAGCACCAACATTCTCACTAGAGTGCGTGATCCGGACAGCAACAACTTTTGTCTGCTTAATTTACAAATATCACATAACTGATTGTACATCAATTTACACCCAACATCTGCTATTCTTGAAACATTATAACATATGCTTTTGTTAAAGTATGTGTTATAATGTTTGGTTCATGCACATTTTATATCAAATGATATGATTAATGTAACCATCAATGTAACTAGTATATATTATGTTGTGTATTTAGTTCTAATTGATCGTAGACCAGTTTGCTGACATACAATCAATACTAAACATAACGTTTATCAAAGACTGATGTGGAATTTATTTATAACTGGTTGGCAACTACTGAATTCGCAACCAATTTGCCAAGAAATACGGATTGAAATATGAATGGTTCTGAAAACATCCATACAAAATTAGGTAAACCAACGTGATAGAAATATGAACGGCAATGCACATTATAATCACAACCAACATCACATTCTTACCTAAAAGCACGTGCGGGTAATTGAAACATGTATATTGATTAAAACCATACCGAAAACACTGAAACTATCAATAACGATGTTATGATCAAATCCCACCAGAATTGAATGAGTATAGAAACACCTCTTTCCTTTATTGATATTATTTTCATCTTGTACGATTTTTATACACTAATATGCCATAAACAAAATATGTTTAGTGATAGGATTCATGGGTTCTAACGACGAGTCTATCTGCGTCTAACAATGTATTGCTTTATCACCGGTACGTTTTTAAGACCATGTCCGTACGCACGTCCTTGATCTTGATCACCGGTTCGTTTTAAGACCATATCTAAACACACGTCTTGATGAATCGACCCAAATGCTAGGGCAATGTTATTTACACCTGCCAAGCCTACCTAGATATCTACCATTCATTTTAAAATCGAGGTTTCCCATTCGTTATCCCTGACTGATCTGCATTTTACCTTCGGTAACGTGATGATAACAATTGACGTTTTGTTACCACTGATAGCATAACACTTAAAATGTTTCAATCCATATTTGGTTTTGCTTTCCGTTTCTGTGCTGAACATGATTGCCAAGTATTGATTTGTTCATGCAACTTGTCATTTATATTTATATGCTTTTGTAATTATTTAATACGCGAAGGGACCTCTACGCTTTGTGCTTTAAATATGTAAAAAAAAAATAACCAGTGACATTTCAAAAATTTAAGATTAATCATATTCCGTTTGTTACCAATCTATATACTTCTGACAACTTCAAGGGTTTCAATGCATTATTTCGTGCATAAGGTTAACAATGTTTTAAGTCAAGGACATATCGGCTGAGTGTCTCTGATAGTGTTAATCCTTTAACAAGAGATCTATAACTCTACTACGTACCACACCTCCTCAGCCTATTTTCCAAAGAGTCTTAAGAAGGAAACAACTCGACATTACTCATGATTTTAATGTTTTTGTTTTCAAGACTTTCAGCTTTCTCTCCACCAGTGAATTTTTGACCCACTCTATTTCTGTATAACATAATGGTAACACACCGACAAATAACGTTGTAAGATGGCTGTAAAAATGTCAAGGTTAATGGTTACTGCTTTGGAGGATAAACAGCATAAACGAAAGGATGAAAATTGATACGTTTCCTTGCATTAAAGCATTAGAGGCATTACATCGAGATATTGTCCAAAAATATTTCACATTTGTTTTATCTATGATTCATATGATAAGCAAATGGTCCGCTCCAATAAGACGCACGTTGACCGATGAATGATGTAGCTTTGAACATAAAACATGTACATGTCTATAAACGATGTTATGAGGACGTTCGAAAGCTTTGGTTAGTAGTATTGTATGTATTTTTACAAGTATTTTTTAACCTTTACGTTTTGGAAAACATTTAGCAGTACAAGAAGTAAAATCAACCTTCAATATATTGTCAGAACCTGGTCAACCTCCAACACGGAACAGAAACCACAACAGTAGGAATCGCAATGGCTAGTGTGACGCACTTCTTGTCTCCCTGTACAAAATTATGATATACTTCCTTCTTCAGACATTGGTCCATTATATTTACGTCACCTCAACAGCCACAGTAACTTCAGAACAATCTCCAGTTTATGTAGTGTCTTGTGTGTGTGAAATGCGTGGTTTGGCATTTTTATAGTCCTATATCACAATAGCCGAGTCTCCGAAGACACCAAGAAACACACAACACACTCCATCCGGTCACATTATACTGACAACTGGAGTAGGAACTACTACCTGTATAAACTATGATGTGTCTTGGCCAGAGAACAGAACCCAAAGTCTTTCTAACTGGGGTGAACGCTCATCTGAAATGCGAGGTGGTATTAATGGAGACGTAAGGAAGAAGAAAGTAAGTGAGGAAGAAAGATAAGATAATATCCTAAATTTGGTCGCTTTTTACGATATGCAATTGGGCTGCAGGTACCCGATGGACATTACATAACAGAAGGTTAACCACAACACGGCTGTTAAGTGAAATTAATGTGTTTTTTATCTACTTACATGTATTGTCTTTTATATGATGATAATCAACATGCACTTTGCAAGGTAGATATATTGAAGTGAGAAGACGACGAATACCCTTTTATAGGGTATGTTCACCAAACTTTCGATACATATATATTTGATTTGAATCTAGGTAAGCACTCGGTATATCAGTGCTCTTCATTGTATCTTCATAACCAATCAGGAACTCAAAACCTTTCGAAATAAGAGTACATTTCTTATTCCCTAGCAGAATTAGTACTTTGGCTCTCAGCTTTCATCATGAAATAAGCAATTATTAATTAACGTAAAGGGACGTGTTCAATTATCTTTCAAGGAACGAGTACATCCTTTATCCGTAATCGATAAATGATAAAAACCAGGGAGGAAAAGACAACATCCGTCGTGGACATTACTCTCCATCAGTTAAGTTTAGGTTCTAGGTTTTACGACCAAAGAACTGACCACATAAATTGATAAAGCTTACATAAATGAAAGACGTGGAGATTAATGGGGAGGCAACTGAAAACAGCTTTGGAATCCCCCTAGATGGATTTTTTTTTACATGAAAGTCCGATTTGTTGCGGCCTGTACGTTTACAATAATACTCCATGTTGTAGCATTGTGCACTTGTGGCAAATAGTTGTTCGATGTCTATTCTTTTATCTTAATTTTTCTTTATCTGTTTAGTCTAACTCTTCGCTCTAGCTATTAATAAATATACTGTCGGTACAGTGTGTGTCCTGTTGAATGATTCTACAGTGGGGTCACCTTGTATCTTTACAGTTACTACTTTCATGCAGGAACAATTTCGGAACTTAACGGGAAGTGTTTTAGAAATATATTTAACCGCGATAACATTAACGAAATTGTATTGCAAACCTTTGGTACCTTATATTTAATTCCATTAACTGAGAACGAGATGCCAAATTACTGACCACTGTCATTATAGTCATTATTTCGACATGTGTCTCGATCTATCTTATCGACAATGGCGTGTCTCGGCGGTAGGACAAGCAGAAAAACACAATTGTCGATATAATGGCAATATATGGCGTGTCTCGGCGGTAGGATAAGATAAGACACACAATTGTCGATATAATGGCAATATATGGCGTGTCTCGGCGGTAGGACAAGCCGAAAAACACAATTGTCGATATAATGGAAATATATGGCGTGTCTCGGCGGTAGGACAAGCCGAAAAACACAATTGTTGATATAATTGCTATATATGACGTGTCTCGGCGATAGGATAAGCTGAGACACACAATTATTGATATAATGGTTATATATGACGTGTCTCGGCGGTAGGATAAGATAAGACACACAATTGTTGATATAATGGCTATATATGGCGTGTCTCGGCGGTAGAATAGGATAAGACACACAATTGTTGATATAATGGCTATATATGGTGTGTTTCGGTGGTAGGATAAGCCGAGACACACAATTGTGTATATAATGGCTATATATGGTGTGTCTCCACGGTTGCCCTGGAGGTAGGGCGTTTTCTACCGGGTGGGTGTGTTGCTTGGTATCTTCGGCGGCATGCTTCAGTGATATAGCACTATAAAAAGGGCAACAGTTCCACTATACAAGAAGACACTACACGAACATACCGTAGTCTCCCAAAACGACACCTCGCACTTAACATCCTTACATGACCCTGGCTGTTAATGGGAGTTAATCAATCAAACAAACAAACAAACACCTAGAGCCTTCCGGGTAAGGCGGTGAACGTAAAGAAGAAGGTAAGTAGTCTTTTACAACGCATCAGTAGCCACTGATTTTGACCTAAGCTATAAATAGATTAAATCAATAGTTCATTGAGATAGTGTAGGCTGCATTTATTGGAGGCAAATAATATTCTTCGTAAATAAAGTATGTTTTTAACAAAACAGAAAATAAAATATATAAAACCGAAATTATATATTCGTCCCGCTATAGATTATATCGGTTTCCAATTCACGCGCATCAGTATGCAGCTGCTATTTGTATCCAATTTATCTGAAATATAGGTTTGAATAGCAAATAACAAACACAATAAAATGACCTTTGTTTCTATATACTATGAACACATTCCAGGTCGAATCACATATGGAATATTTTGTCTTAATAGATGTCAAAAACATTTTACGCCATAATCTAGTGCATTTTTTTACATAAATATGACGTGTGTGTTTACATCTGTAGACGAAAATAGCAGATACCGTGACCAACATGCAGTTTATATCGCAAGGTTATTGAAAATAGTCCGAAAAACATGGCATGTTAACATTACCCACAGCAGATATAGGTTTCATCATATATGTCGGTCATAACGATGAAAATAATAATGCCATTTAAAGATGCTCCACCGCTGACAAATGTTTTTTTTTACAATCAAAAACAGGAACAGACGATTTAGTACTTTTCTTCAGTTATAAAAGTTACTTACTTTACACCATTACCGCCACTGTAAAGTTTGAGCTTCTAATTTTACTTCAAGTTAGAAATATTAAAAAATAATTAAATGCATCCCAATAAAATCCCGTGGCACTATATCCTATATGAAATGAAGTACTGATTGCGCATGCACCAAAGGCAAAATAAACTATTTCATATTATTTTTTTGTGTTAATTAGACATAAATATACACGATTAACACCAATTATTGTTCAAGTAATGAATATCATTTATGCTCTGTCGGCGGTGGAGCATCTTTAAACATTATTTGTTTGTTAATTTTGCATGGCAGTTAAATAATTAATTTTAGTGATAGCCTCATCATCTTTCAAACAAAACCACTGAAATGTTCCTTCGGAATTAAATGAGCTGCGCCAACCGTTTTTACGTGAATATCATGTCAACAGAGAGTGTGGTTTAAGGACGACCAGGTATATAGCGTATGTGAAATGCGTGCTCCGTGGTTTGGGACGGTTCAGTTGTTTCGTCTTGTAATAGAGAAACTCTTGCCCCTTTTGTAGTGCTATCCCACTGAATCACACCGACGAAGACAAAACAATCTTAATCAACATGGCCGTTTAGAGTTCATATCATCATTATACTTGTGATTATGTTACTATGTATAAATGTGACGTCGTAAGTTGTATCAAAAATAAAAACTGTCAGAAGATGATACCCGCTTTTACAATTTCAAATACAGCAACATAAAGGAGTAGATATGATATGAAACGGAAAAAAGAAAGCCACCTTCTCCAGTTCCTGTCTTATCTCGAGTGCACATTTACAATCTGAAGAGTGTCTTTAACGTATCACAGGTGTAAATTATTCTCTGATAGAGGCGATGAAACACCCGTTAAATAAATTCTTTTGAAAATACGTTTTGTAATAAAAGTGTCTGTCAGTGACCGTATCTGATGTACGAGGTCCTTTAGAAGTAACACCTAAACATGTGATATCTCTTTATAAAGTATTTGTTATCGAAGTGATATCGGTTTATAGTTGGGGAACTGGATTTGAATTAAAACATCACACATGTAATCTGGTGTATAGATGATATCTGTTCGTATCATATCCGCTGATTTCTATCAGGAGATTGTACTATGTCTGACATCTCTCGTCTAGCATCACTTTCTATGTCGACAATCTTGTTTCGCAGTGTAGTCTATAATATATAGATCACACGTCTTTGTTGCTATTTCAGGAGACAATATCTCTATGTGTTTTACTAAATAACAATTCCGCTTGCAGGAACCGAAGCTGTACACAAAAATGATAAAGTACATGATAATATCAAATTATGTACGAAATCGTTGCATTAATATTGTTTATTACTTGACAATGATGTTTTGAATTCTAATAAGATAGTTATCTACCGATGAAATATTTACAAGAGAAATAAATTATCTATTACCAGACCTATTCTTCTCGCCAAAGGTCAGATCGGTATTATCGTCCACACTCCGTAGTTCTCGGTCATATCTATGTATCAAATGTGTCCTGTAGTTGTTATCAAACGAACATCATTGTAAGTTTATTTTTGTATACTTCTTAAGACCCTATATTTCCATTGAATGATAATATAAACACTGTTCTAATTGCATTAGGAAAAGCACAAAAATGTCGGATCTCGATGGTATTGCTGTAGTTATTGCGAGAAAGGTGTTGCCAACAGAGAAACATACTATGTACCGATGTCTTAATGGCGAAACGCACTTTCTGTTGGCGGTAATGACGGAAATAAAAACACGTCAAGATGACAACTGAGAATTAATAAACACTCGACAAAGTATTATATTGGCGTCCATTGATAGCCGTGGGGATGGTCAATAAATATTACGACCAATCAGTGAGGGAGTTATTATCTGTCTGGTACGATGTGTTCGAGCGCTGTGACCCTGTGTACCCTACAGGGGCATGTCTACATGGCGAAAGTGTTGGTGGGAAGGTCGGCATTTGTTAGCAGCGCACGTGTTACTCATTTGGCGTTGGTAATTAGTACTCTTATGTACAAATCTGATAATTCTGTTTATACCAATATCACGTAAAAATATAATATTACGTGAAATTTGGCTTAATTTTGTGTTTATGAATCCGCATTGTCAAAACGTTAAGTTTCTGTGAGTGAGGAACTTGTATATCAAAATGAAGATATTGATATAAAGATTTTAAGCAGTCATATCAACACTATCCGTGCAACTTATGCATGTATCTTTAGAAAATGTCAGGCGCAGTCAAACAAAATAATTTAGGTGCGTCTTTTAACATGAAATCGATAAAACACAAATTTATACAATCCATGTCAACTTACGACTCGTATATCCTTCAGTAAATTGAATCATTTCGAATTAGGATCATCCTCCCCATCTCTGTTTGTCACTATGTTACGCATTTCACAAAGGTGAACTGATAAACCAATATGAAAACAAACGGGCTATAGACATCTTACTATCGCCATTTTCGTAAAGGAGATATCTCAAGTCAGCATCAAATTCATTTTCTGGTGGTTTTGGAATCACTGATCCATGCTGGAAATCGTTCTTCACTGCAGTATGCAGACTATTTGCATGGTACATCCATATACTATGTTATCTTAGGAATGAGTGTTCTAGTCGCTGTTTAAAATGTTTACCAACAAAGGAATTATGATCCTTGTGAGCATATACACAACACATCGCATACATGGAAGGTCGTCCTTACATAACCCTGGCTGTTAATAGGATGTTAATTAATCAAACAAACAAACATATATGAGCCCCCAGTAGTTTCATCATTCGGATGTCCCAATTTTGACTTACGCTTCGTGAGTTTAGTGGTTTCGTCGGCGCGAGTCTTATTGATTTCGCCGACGTGAGGCTAATGATTTTGTTGATGTGAGTCTAGTAAATTCGTCGACGAGAAGCAGTTCCAGATTATCGATATTGTAACTACAGAATTGTTTTTAGACCTATATTTTCAGCAGTCTTCTCTTTTTTTCACTTCACCATGTATTTGTTATTCTGATTCCTTTCCATGTTTGTTTTATCTGTTTACATTGTCCTACCGTATGTTCTAATACCGTACCACATTGGTAGCGACAAGCTGGAGAAACTTTTCCAAGCCAGGGCGATGCACTTTTGAGTTATTTTCTGGGTATACAGTTATAATGTCATGTACTTCTCATATTAGTTCAAATCTCATTTTATGTCGAGAGATTTAAAGCATTAAATTATAGCATGAGAGTGTTGCTATTCCCTATACACCTTGGTATAATCACCGGTGTTCAGCCAACAGCGGTCTTTACTGGACGCGTTTATACTTCATATATCCATATTAAAGTTGTTATGATAGGTTTCGTTTTTCTCATTTGTTGTACAATAGTACACATACAATGAAGATGGAGTGTGAATTGTTGACCCCCGTCATGTCCGGACATTATTATCCGTTTATGTCAGCCATCTCAACGGATCCAGGGTATTCCAGCCGTACCTCCGTTAACAATCAAATCCTCGTTGATCTTGAATGTAAAACGGAATATTCATATGTGACAAAACCTTCGATCACAGAAAATTAAAGCAGACACGAAGAAGTAATACTTCACTAAAATAAAACAACGCAAAAACGATTTATTTCGATCGCTTAATGAGCACGGAGTTTTAACTGAATCGCGGAACCGAGATTTTTATTCCGTAAGAGTAGAAAGTATTCCAGACAAAATATCTACCCTAGTCACTATAGAATGTTTGTTTTAACGCGAGAGATAGTATACTTCATTCCTATATATTTTGATGAAGTATGAATTTCAGCGATAGAAAGTGCGAATACTTCCGGTATAAATATCCAAACGCCATATCGTTAATGTCATTTCTGTCTCCCCCTGTTAAAATCCATTCGGAGTACTTAAACATTAATTTTATACTATTGATTATTCAGTCTGATTAACTATGCCATCATCAGCATCAATCTTCTCACACGTGCCTCGTGCTATCATAGGTTACGCTTGTTTTCATACACAACAAAACATACCTAATTGTTTTGGCAAGGCGAAATTGCACATGATGTTTTATCTTGTAAAAACAAAGCAGCACTAGACAAACTAAATCTTGCGGCAAACCGATAAGATGTTACTATATTGAACGTGAATAGATAATACTCCAGCATATCATATTTCTAATAAATGTCCTGGTAGAGTCTATGTGATTTGAAATCTCTATTTTAAATCATTTCGACTATTACAGACTCATCGTTGGTGGGCCGTCCTTACAACTCATTCAAAATCTTGGCCGTCCTTACAAGGGCCGTCCTTACAACTCATCAAACAATCTTGTGGTTATCAATATACTTTGTTAATATCAAATAAAAAGTAAATTTTAATATAGTGAACATTTAACAGCTTCGTAACCACTTATCTATATTTGCTTTTATTTTGATTAATTAATAAAGGTATGAGAAGTTGTCTAGACGATAAGTCAATATAGAGTATTGAAGGTATGCAGAATCGGAAAACCTGGCGCCGAGGAATGTTTATCATAAGTGGTATAATAAAAGATCGACATAAGTTACAATATTTTAACTAGTTCAATGCGTCAGCGTGCATACTTTTGTCCGGGGGATATAAGCTGTTATAATTAAACCTGTCATAATTGCATGAGTAAGTCAAACACGACTATTATCTGATATATGATGTAAATACACAGAAATGCAGGTTTTCACAGACACCAAAACAGAACAAAAATGTTTTCGATTCAGCAGCTTATTTAAAAGCATATTTATTGATAAAAAAGTCACAGATTTACAGATTATACTACATGATCCTGCGGTTGAATAATTAGTTACATTGTTATACCAATTATTATATCGATTGCGATGGGGTGTGTTGCTTGGTAGCAATGTCGGCTTACTTCTGTGATATAGCACTATATATACAAATGGAAAAAGTTCCACTATACAAGAAGACCCAACACGAATATACCACAGTCTCCCAAAACACGCGGGAGGCTGAAGTTGGTTCCGAGTTCCGTTTAAGCTAAACGGAACTCAGTTCCGAGTTCCGAGTTCCGTTAAAGTAAAACGGAAACCAGTTCCGAGTTTAAGGATTTTTTTTTATCCTTTTAGATAAAATAATTATATATGCCAAAGACATATGAGAAATGTTGCCTCTTTTTTCATGGGTTACTAGTTATGAATCCACTTTAATTTTGTTTTCGATCAACTACCATTCCGAGTTAAGGAAATAAATTAGCTATAACAACTAAAAGAGGCTCCTGAAGAAGTCACACACTCCTTACATTACTTGATTTCTAATTGTATCAAGTACATGTAAACTACCGCATTGGCTTCAACTGTACCCAGTTATCCCAAAATACACAACCACTTGTCTACAATGATGTTATAACCGAATAAAAGTGGGGGTTTTGTGAAATTAAGCAGACCGACCGGATATGACAAAGTGCAGAAGCAGACACGAGATACTGCATTTTTGGCTCTTACAGAAATTTGAATTTAGAATATATCGAAATTTGTTGGTAACGGCGCAATCTTGATACCAAAATCTCAAAGCTGAGGATACAATCTCTGAAAGTTCTTACATCCTGCAAAGTGTTTTATTGGTCAACAGGGCGCATTTATCCAGTCCCGACACTTAACGATATCTAAAGAATAAAATAATATCAAAACCAATCGCGATAATAAGATGCTCTATCTTTAATCATTCATTCCAATATTTAGAGAAAATGGCGAGAATTCTGTTTCTTCTGAAAGGTTACATGATATACGAGACGCGATAGCCAAATTAAATATACTATATGAAGTATTTTCTTTTCTTGGTAAGTGTTTCGTAAGTGTCAGTGTAGTTATCGAATCAGATCACGTCGAGATTCACGTGGAGTTTGTAATTTATGATGGACAGCGCGTTAGGAAGATATGGCGTACTTAGAGAGGAATGTAACTTTAAGCTCTGGTTTCTGTAAAGAATCAGGTAACCCATTGGTAAAATATAGAAATGTGGAGAAAATAATATCATCAGTATCAGTCACTATAGCTTTTCGGGGTATTGTTTTGGTATAAGTATGTTCAATTTGTAAAGTTAATGATATGACTGAAGGCAAGGCCTTAAAAGGCGCAGCCAGATGTTTTAATGTGAATCATGCACGACATAGGAAGAGCGAAGCTGCTCTATTTGTTTATTTTATTTCCTATTTCATGCAGAAGACATAATTTAGAAATAAAAGGACACACTTTAAACTATAGAAGTATATGATGTAATAATTGTCTAGCATAAACTCGAAGAAATAAACTCAAAGATTAGGATTTCTCTGTATCCATTCAAGGCCTTAACTGCTGCGTATGCGTATGCATTTGCATTAGTTAAATATATATTTACTGGGGAAAACAGTACCGGAGCAACGCACAACCTCCCCATATTTATGAAAAAATGGCGGCCGCAAACTGAAGCTGTCAGTGTGTAGGATTGAATTTTGAAGATTGTGTTTTTTCTTACATTTTCGTGTATCTGTTACCTTAGAAGTGCTTCGCACTTCGTGCCCTTATTAAATGTTATTAATATCGTATTCCAGTTTGTGATTCATTGTATGGAGTTGAAATATTAAGATAAACGATACAATTAGGCAATACAAACTCCGACGTTGTAGAGTTTTTGTTATGAAATGTTCTGTAATCGAAGATTTTAAGATAGTAACTACTTGATATCATGGGACACGAGAATCTTATACACATTTTGAGAAACACTGATTGTGTGATCGCTACATTGTCGTAGAGTAGTAGATAATCTATATCGATGAGGAATTGGAAATACTGTTATTCTCATTTTTTGTACTCGCGTGCGATCATAGCACTTCCTGGTCTGCGCCTCAAACCTGATTGTGGTGGATGTGGTCGTATACATGTACCGTTTATTAACTACATCTAGCCACAACATGCATATTGTTGTATTCCCTTAGCAATTGGAGATAAATAACTCCAGACAAGTCAAAATGAATAAACTAAAATAAATGAGAATCTCTTATCTAATACCAACCCGAATCAATCCTAGCAATCGAATTATTTAATGAGTTGTGATGTACTCCTGACCGACTCGTATCGACAACCGGTTCATTAGCCTCTTTAAACAGTGTTGTTCACGACACGATCAAGGTCTATATTGTACTTTCAGTATATCACAATTACCTGTCTATTAATGGAAAAAACAATCATCACAAAGATGTGGATGGTTTATTAATACCAATCACATTTCGGGTCAACAATATACAAATATTGCCTTTTTGTAGTTAATACGAGAAATTGTTAAACCTGAGAAAGGTGATATTCCCCGAGGCCGAAGGCCGAGGGAAATATCACTTTCCAAAGGTTTAACAATTCCTCGTATTCTACAGAAAGCCAATACTTGTTTTGTAATATGAAACAATACACTGATACAAGTTGAAACAATTTTGAAATAACTTTTGAAACTGGGAACAATTTTGAAGCAGGGACAGCGCAATGGTTAATTATTCAAGAAAATCTTCATCCACGTATCCGCAGTAAGTTCTTTTAGTACTTCTGCTGTACTTCTAATAATAATCACTTTCGAACATATAGCTACATTTAAACATGTGTAAAAGCATCTTTCCTAATCCTACCTCACTGTTGTCTGCCATGTTGGATTTGGCTATTGCCTGATGATCGGCAATGCTCTATTTTTATTGGTCAAAAATATGGAAGAGACAGGGAATTCCCTGTGTCTATTTATAGCCAGGTTACCCGATTTGCAATGTCAACTTCTGAACAGGTGTTCATCGGTCTCAGGTTGACATTACATTTTGTCAAGACCTGTCTGGGCGGTCTAGACCAATCAGAATGAGATGTAGGCACGGGTTTACCAGTTTACATGTAGAAAGGTATGTCAAAACGTGATGAAGGCACGGGTTTACCAGTTAACATATAGAAAGGCATGTCAGAACGTGATGTAGGCACGGGTTTTCCAGTTTACATATATAAAGGCATGTCAGAACGTGATGAAGGCACGGGTTTTCCAGTTAACATATAGAAAGGCATGTCAGAACGTGATGTAGGCACGGGTTTTCCAGTTAACATATAGAAAGGCATGTCAGAACGTGATGAAGGCACGGGTTTACCAGTTAACATATAGAAAGGTATGTCAGAACGTGATGTAGGCACGGATTTACCAGTTAACATATAGAAAGGCATGTCAGAACGTGATGTAGGCACGGGTTTTCCAGTTAACATATAGAAAGGCGTGTCAGAACGTGATGTAGGTACGGGTTTTCCAGTTAACATATAGAAAGGCATGTCAGAACGTGATGTAGGCACTGGTTTACCAGTTAACATATAGAAAGGCATGTCAGAACGTGATGTAGGCACGGGTTTTCCAGTTAACATATAGAAAGGCGTGTCAGAACGTGATGTAGGTACGGTTTTCCAGTTAACATGTAGAAAGGCATGTCAGAACGTGATGTAGGCACTGGTTTACCAGTTTACATGTAGAAAGGCATGTCAGAACGTGATGTAGGCAAAGGTTTACCAGTTTACATGTAGTAAGGCATGTCAGAACGTGATGTAGGCAAAGGTTTACCAGTTTACATGTAGTAAGGCATGTCAGAACGTGATGTAGGCAAAGGTTTACCAGTTTACATGTAGAAAGGCATGTCAGAACGTGATGTAGGCACGGGTTTACCAGTTTACATATAGAAAGGCACGTCAGAACGTGATGTAGGCAAAGGTTTACCAGTTTACATGTAGTATGGCATGTCAGAACGTGATGTAGGCACGGGTTTACCAGTTTACATGTAGTATGGCATGTCAGAACGTGATGTAGGCACGGGTTTACCAGTTTACATAAAGAAAGACATGTCAGAAAGTGAAGTAGGCAAGAGTTTTCCAGTTTCCTTACAGAAAGGCACGTCAGAATGTGATATAGGCAAGGGTTTACCATTTTACATGTAGAAAGGCATGTCAGACCGTGATGTAGGCACGGGTTTACCAGTTCACATGTAGAAAGGCATGTCAGACCGTGATGTAGGCACGGGTTTATCAGTTTACATGTAGAAAGGCAGGTCATAACGTGATGTAGGTACGGGTTTACCAGTTTACATGTAGAAAGGCATGTCAGAACGTGATGTAGGCACGGGTTTTCCAGTTAACATATAGAAAGGCATGTCAGAACGTGATGTAGGCACGGGTTTTCCAGTTTACATATAGAAAGGCATGTCAGAACGTGATGTAGGCACGGGTTTTCCAGTTAACATATAGAAAGGCATGTCAGAACGTGATGTAGGTACGGGTTTTCCAGTTTACATATATAAAGGCATGTCAGAACGTGATGTAGGCACGGGTTTTCCAGTTAACATATATAAAGGCATGTCAGAACGTGATGTAGGTATGGGTTTTCCAGTTTACATATATAAAGGCATGTCAGAACGTGATGTAGGCACGGGTTTACCAGTTTACATGTAGAAAGGTATGTCAGAACGTGATGTAGGCACGGGTTTACCAGTTTACATGTAGAAAGGCATGTCAGAACGTGATGGATGTAGGCACTGGTTTACCAGTTTACATGTAGAAAGGCATGTCAGAACGTGATGTAGGCAAGGGTTTACCAGTTTACATGTAGAAAGGTATGTCAGAACGTGATGAAGGCACGGGTTTACCAGTTTACATGTAGAAAGGCATGTCAGAACGTGATGGATGTAGGCACTGGTTTACCAGTTTACATGTAGAAAGGCATGTCAGAACGTGATGTAGGCAAGGGTTTACCAGTTTACATGTAGAAAGGCATGTCAGAACGTGATGTAGGCACGGGTTTACCAGTTTACATGTAGAAAGGCATGTCAGAACGTGATGTAGGCACGGGTTTACCAGTTTACATTTAGAACGTGATGTAGGCACGGGTTTACCAGTTTAAATATAGTAAGGCATGTCAGAACTTGATGTAGGCAAGGGTTTACCAGTTTACATGTAGAAAGGCATGTCAGAACGTGATGGATGTAGGCACTGGTTTACCAGTTTACATGTAGAAAGGCATGTCAGAACGTGATGTAGGCAAAGGTTTACCAGTTTACATGTAGTATGGCATGTCAGAACGTGATGTAGGCACGGGTTTACCAGTTTACATATAGAAAGGCATTTCAAAACGTGATGTAGGCACGGGTTTACCAGTTTACATTTATAAAACGATCGTATATTCATTGTTTCAAAACAAAATGCATCACATGGCTCTCAGCCGCTTACCACTATATTTATGTGTTTTCTTTAGGTCACCTGACCATAGGTCATGGTGACTTACTGCGATAGTCTTTTATCCGTCGTCGTGCGTCGTCCGTTAATAGTTCCTTGTGATAACTTGAGTAAATATTCACCGAGTTTAATGAAACTTTGTGTGTGGACTAACATTGGAATGATATCGGACGAGTTCGAAAAACCGCATGATTCGACGGTAATGTACGGAGTTACTGCCCTTTGCACTAATAATTACATTTGGATCTCGTGTACGAGATAACTTTAGTAAATATGAACCAAGTTTATGGAACTTTGTGTAGACTAACATTGGAACAATCTCGGACGAGTTCGAAAATCAGCTTGATTTGACGGTAACTAACGGAGGTATTTCCCTTTGCAATATTAATTATTGAACCTTGTGAACACGATAACTTCAGTAAGTATAAACCAAGCTTAATGAATTTTTTTTATGTAGACTGACATTAGAAATATTTCAGACGCGTTCGAAAATCAGCTTGATTTGACGATAATTTGCAGAGTTGTGCCCTTTGCACTAGTAATTATTATTGGACCTTGTGAATACAATAACTTGAATAAATATGCACTCAGCTTCATGAAACTTTGTATTTAGATTGAAATTGGAAATATCCAGGACAATTCGAAAATCGACCTGATTGGATCGTAACTTACGAAGTTATTGCCCCTTATAATTATAGTTAATGAATCTTGTTTGTGAACATGGTAACTTGTCAATGAGTAAATATGTACTGAGCTTAATGAAACTTTGCAGACTAACATTGGAAAGATCTCGGACGAGTTTGAAAATCAGCATAATTCAAATGTAACTTACGGAGTTATTGCCCATTGCGATTATAATTATTAAATCTTGTGAACATGATAACTTGTGTAAATATGATCCGAGCTTATTGAAACTCTGTATATAGACTAACATTAGAAACATCTCGAACAACTTTGAAAATAAGCTTGATTTTACTCTAACGTATTAACGGAGTTATTGCCCTTTGGAATGATAATTATTGAACATTGTGGACGCGGTAATGTGAGTAAATATGCGCCAAGCGTAATGAAACTTTGTATGTTACTATTTCGTGAACAAAAGACATCAGTTGGATAGTAAATTACATCTCTAATTTGCATCAAATATTAGGTTAGAACGAATATACGTACCCGGCCTACTTTACCTTTCGACCGTTACAGAGCCAACAACATGAAAGTTGTGCGATATTATGTTTTCAATTTCCTTATTGTAAGATTTCGATTGTATTATTGTAACAAACCATCTAACAGGAAATTTCCAAAACCTTTTCTACGGCTCTCAAATGGTATCAAAATCATGATTTGATTCTACCAGAAACTCTGGTGGTTTAAACCAAGTAATGCTCTCAACTAATAGCATCATGATATTCGATATACACATGGAAATACTCCCCTCTTACGGCACAAAGTAAGGTTTGGTCGATGTGATCTGTGCTATTAATTTAATCGTTTGTTACTGCCAAATATTATGATATGAACTAACCATAACGTAGACAGGGGCGCTTCTCCTTGCTTTTCCTTTGTCCCCTGGTCTTGTGTATATGTCAATGTTATTTACCTTTTTATATAGCTTTTATGCTAAAATAAATGTTATTTAGCGTAATATTTAATTCATATCCCATCCTTAATATTGACGTTGTGTTGTTACTATTTTAAAATGTTATTTGTTTCGTATTTTTTATATTAAATTCTCCCCATTATCGTTGTGATGTATTGCAGATGTAACTTTTGAGACAATATAATAAAGACCGGGGATTTAGAGGAGAATTGAGAGTCAGAATCACCTCGTTATTAAGTAGTATTGATAGACTTTATATACCGCGGACAGATATACACGTGGTTGTATTGGTCACGAGGGAGCCGTTACCGTAATAGGAACAGATAAGCACATGGCGAGTGATTTAGCTATATGTCACCCCCACAAATAAAGTCTGGCCGGTATTGAATTATTTGGGGTCAATGAACTCACTTCCTTACATCTTGTATAGTTTGTAAATGTGGAGAATGATAATTCCTCATATGTCCTTTGCACTTCTTCCATTTTCTTGATGGTGTGTGATTTTTTCATCATATTAGCTTGGTGTTAACGTTTTACGTATATAATATTGGCGCTGTACTTATTGATATTTGTACCTTCCTGTCTGAGAGAGTTGTATCATCAGCGTCTGTCGTTTTGTCACTGAAATATCTCGCGTTATTATGGCTTACGTTTTCTTATTACGAAGACGCCACGACAACACAGCGTCCCGTAGTTGACGGCATTTCCGACAATCTGTCATATAAGGCATGTCTATTTCTGATTTTGTACTGGGAACCTACAAACCATTTCGTCATACTAGATCCGCTGTTGGTGCCACACTCCATATATGGGTGATGTTACACCTTTGACATGTGTTGGTATTTGCCATTGCATGTACATCTGAATTTTTTCACATTTCTTTAAGCGTTTCGATATAAAATCTCCAACAAGCTTTCAATCGAGACACGAGACTCTGCAATATGGTATAGGTAACAGCGAAGTGAGGTCACGCGCTTGTTTCAGAGGCATCTGATGGAATCATCCTATCTATACTTACTTCCATTGTTTTGCATTTTTACGTACATTACGTCTTTCGTAACTTTTTTTTAAATTTTGAAATTTTAATCTGTGCTATGAAGGAGAACATAGTAAAAGTCGAATAAATTGGAAGCTGTGCTTCTATACTGGGAAAAACTATGAGATAAAATATCAATTCATGAAAACATTCCACACCACCCATTGTTGGTGTTCAGGGCTATCTGGAAAGGACCAGTGTTCATGGCACGATTAAGACAGACATGTATATAAGTTTCTTTCTGTTTTTTTGCGAAGCTGTTACAGATTTTCGTGGGGTCGGATCGACACACAAAGGCTACTAGGGTATTTATAGAAACGACCTTATTTCTTTACTGGGTTCATGTTTTATTTATGAGTCCTGAAATAATTGAAATGCTGATACGTGTCCTAGTAAAATAGTATTGACGATGTGTGCCTGAAGTACTCAGCAATACTTTTAGGTTATCTCAGGATGTATACCTTATAATTATAACCATAATTAATGCAACACCGGAACTATCAGGAAACGCTATCGACAACTATCGTTTTCTACTTACACGACCGTGGGCTATTCTTAATCAGAACAACCTAAACAGCCAATCAACAACCGGGTAATTGTACGGAAAAGCGTTTCCTTGATTGGGATGTGAGGTTAAGTCTTTGTCACCTGCACGCTGTGACCAGTCGGTATGAATTATTAAGCCTCTAATTTATCGTGACAAGACACATGCGTGAACCATATATTTCTCCCGCATAGTAAACAGCGTGCTAGGCCTTATATCTATAATTCAGGGGACAGTTTCTAAGGACGACCGATTCTTTCTTGTCCTGTCTATTTTGGAACAGAGTTAATCAGTAATGTTTTGTAATTGAAATAATACATGCAGCATAACTGTTTTCATCTTATGGCGGCGTGTGTTTGTTTGGTTGGTTAGTAAAGCCTATTAACGGCTAGGTCATTTAAGGAATGCGTCTTCTGTATGTAAGATGTTTTCTCAATAAAACATACCACCAAACCCCACCACTCCACCCGGTCATTTTATACGGATAACGGGCAAACCAGTCGTCCTATTCTCATTATGCACTATACGCTAACACTTAGATTATGGAAACGTTTGCACAGGGCACGTAATAATGTTTCAAAACAGAACGATCGTACAGGATGAATCTAGAATCAAAGAATAACACGAAACTGTTCATCAATCTGAACAATCGTATGTGATGATTTTTATATCGCGCGTGAATGTTTAAAAAAAAATTATTTTCGAATAAGAACAATTTCACGTTCAGGAACGATCTAACGTTATAGTCTTTTAAACAAAACCTATATCAACATGAATAACTAATTTGATCATAAGTGTTGATTTCCCTGTTTGTAAATGGTTGGTTCCTGTTGGATACATTACACATTATGTGATCACTACAAATTCTGTAATCACTACACGTGTGATCACTACACATTCTGTGATCACTACACATTCTATGATCACTACACACTCTGTGATCACTACACACTCTGTGATCACTACACAATCTGTGATAACTACACACTCTGTGATAACTACACACTCTGTGATAACTACACACTTGTGATCACTACACACTTTGTGATCACACATTGCAACATCTGTGATCACTACACACTCTGTGATCACTACACACTCTGTGATCACTACACACTCTGTGATCACTACACACTCTGTGATCACTACACACTCTGTGATCACTACACACTCTGTGATCACTACACACTCTGTGATCACTACACACTCTGTGATCACTACACACTCTGTGATCACTACACATTCTGTGATCACTACACATCTGTGATCACTACACACTCTGTGATCACTACACACATTCTGTGATCTACACATTCTGTGATCACTACACACTCTGTGATCACTACACATTCTGTGATCACTACACACACATTCTGTGATCACTACACACTCTGTGATCACTACACACTCTGTGATCACTACACATTCTGTGATAACTACACACTCTGTGATCACTACACACTCTGTGATCACTACACATTCTGTGATCACTACACACTCTGTGATCACTACACACATCTGTGATCACTACACACTCTGTGATCACTACACATATCTGTGATCACTACACACTCTGTGATCACTACACATGTGATCACTACACACTCTGTGATCACTAATACACTTCCTGTGATCACTACACACTGTGATCACTACACACTCTGTGATCACTACACATTCTGTGATCACTACACACCTGTGATCACTACACACTCTGTGATCACTACACATTCTGTGATCACTACACACTCTGTGATCACTACACATGTGATCACTACACACTCTGTGATCACTACACACTCTGTGATCACTACACACTCTGTGATCACTACACACTCTGTGATCACTACACACACTGTGATCACTACACATTCTGTGATCACTACACACTCTGTGATCACTACACACTCTGTGATCACTACACATTCTGTGATCACTACACACTCTGTGATCACTACACACTCTGTGATCACTACACACTCTGTGATCACTACACACTCTGTGATCACTACACACTCTGTGATCACTACACACTCTGTGATCACTACACACTCTGTGATCACTACACACTCTGTGATACTACACACTCTGTGATCACTACACACTCGGTACTACACACTCTGTGATCACTACACATCTGTGATCATACACACTCTGTGATTACTACACACTCTGTGATCACTACACACTCTGTGATTACTACACATTCTGTGATCACTACACACTCTGTGATTACTACACATTCTGTGATCACTACACACTCTGTGATCACTACACACTCTGTGATCACTACACACTCTGTGATCACTACACACTCTGTGATCACTACACACTCTGTGATCACTACACACTCTGTGATCACTACACCACTCTGTGATCACTACACACTCTGTGATCACTACACACTCTGTGATCACTACACACTCTGTGATCACTACACACTCTGTGATCACTACACACTCTGTGATACACACACTCTGTGATCACTACACACTCTGTGATCACTACACACTCTGTGATCACTACACACTCTGTGATCACTACACACTCTGTGATCACTACACATTCTGTGATCACTACACACTCTGTGATCACTACACACTCTGTAATCACTACACACTCTGTGATCACTACACACTCTGTGATCACTACACACTCTGTGATCACTACACACTCTGTGATCACTACACACGCTGTGATCACTACACACTCTGTGATCACTACACACTCTGTGATCACTACACACTCTGTGATCACTACACACTCTGTGATCACTACACACTCTGTGATCACTACACATTCTGTGATCACTACACACTCTGTGATCACTACACACTCTGTGATCACTACACATTCTGTGATCACTACACATTCTGTGATCACTACACACTCTGTGATCACTACACACTCTGTGATCACTACACATTCTGTGATCACTACACACTCTGTGATCACTACACATCTGTGATCACTACACACTCTGTGATTACTACACATTCTGTGATCACTACACACTTCTGTGATCACTACACACTCTGTGATCACTACACACATCTGTGATCACTACAAGCACTCTGTGATCACTACACACTCTGTGATCACTACACACTCTGTGATCACTACACACCTGTGATCACTACACATTCTGTGATCACTACACACTCTGTGATCACTACACACTCTGTGATCACTACACATCTGTGATCACTACACACTCTGTGATCACTACACATTCTGTGATCACTTATTTACACTACACACTCTGTGATCACTACACACGCTGTGATCACTACACATTCTGTAATCACTACACACTCTGTGATTACTACACACTCTATGATCACTACACATTCTGTCATCACTTCACATTGTTTGATCACTACACACTCTGTGATCACGTCACACTCTGTGATCACTACACACGCTGTGATCACTACACACGCTGTGATCACTACATATTGTGTGATCACTACACACTCTGTGATCACTACACACTCTGTGATCACTACACACTCTGTGATCACTACACACTCTGTGATCACTACATATTGTGTGATCACTACACACTCTGTGATCACTACACACTCTGATAACTAAACACTCTGTGATCACGTCACACTCTGTGATTACTACATACTCTGTGATCACTACACACTCTGTGATCACGTCACACTCTGTGATTACTACACACTCTGTGATCACTACACACTCTGTGATCACTACACATTCTATGATCACTACACACTCTGTGATCACTACACACTCTGTAATCACTACACACTCTATGATTACTACACATTCTCTGATCACTACACATTCTGTGATCACTACACACTCTGTGATCACTACACACTCTATGATCACTACACATTCTCTGATCACTACACATTCTGTGATCACTACACACTCTGTGATCACTACACATTGTGTGATCACTACACACTCTGTGATCACTACACATTCTCTGATCACTGCACACTCTGTGATCACTACACATTCTCTGATCACTACATACTCTATGATCACTACACACTCTGTGATCACTACACACTCTGTGATCACTACACACTCTGTGATCACTACACATTCTGTGATCACTACACACTCTGTGATTACGTCCCACTCTGTGATCACTACACATTCTCTGATCACTACACACTCTGTGATTACGTCACACTCTGTGATAACTACACACTCTATGATCACTTCACATTTCGTGATTACTACACATTCTCTGATCACTACACACTTTCTATGATCACTACACATTTCGTGATTGCTACACATTCTCTGATCACTACACATTCTCTGATCACTAGTATTTGTATCTGTCTTCTCCTGTGTTATGCACAATATTACTTATAGGCTGAGGACCATTTCGTCTGTTATTAAATGAGCGATAATTTCTATTATATGTTTGATGGCTTTGGGAAGAAAACGGAATTTAAGATGTTTAATATTTTGTCTCTCGGCTCTGGTTGATCTATACCTGTGCTATTTGTTATATACAGCACAATTCTTCTTACAAACATCTTTTACATTCAACATGCAAAAATCGTCATGTTTGGTTGTGGATTCTGTTTAAACCGATTTTAAAACGCTTAGTCTAAGTTGCAATATTTGTTTTTGCATTCGTTGTTACAGCGATATAGTGGTTGATAGTTTATTCTTTATATCTGAACTGGAAGTTGTTTCCGTGGCACAACCGGTAACGCGCTAGTCATTTGCAAATGATGGGTCCGTCTAGACAATCAATTTTAGCTCGAACCGATTTTTAGATTTTTCTTAACAGGGAATCGATGTTTTTTTCCACAAATGTACTGTTTGTATAATATTACATTAAAAATACAATAATGGAATGTGACAATGTTTGGATGGCTTTTCGCGGAAACTTTTTTTTGACATAACAGGTAAATCTATTTTGTACTTTCTACATTTTGTTTTGATGTCACAAAACAGTGTTTTCATCAATGGTAAATATTTACTTATAAATGTATTCAATTTTTTTAAAATGTGAATGTGTGCCTCGACATGAGAATTCAAAGGATCATGACATAACCGAAGCAGTTATGTTTCTGATGATGCAAACTTGACTCTTTTTGTAAAGCATTTGTGTTAATCAATTTTGAAAGGCCGGATATGCATGAACATCTTTGTGTTGTTCGTGAGTTTTATGAAACCATTATTGCCTTACATTATGACCTTACAGTATTAACTATATACATATGTATTTAGCTCTGTATCTCAGGGAACAGTTTTATTTTGAAATGAAGCACTAGTGTTGTTG
Organism: Argopecten irradians; assembly: GCF_041381155.1. Lineage (NCBI taxonomy): Eukaryota > Metazoa > Mollusca > Bivalvia > Pectinida > Pectinidae > Argopecten > Argopecten irradians. Next base: position 3,362,667 of record NC_091134.1, on the reverse strand, counting down.
ACGTGAATCTTCTGTAAAATGAGGATTTTATTATAAGGTGAATCCGATTTTGTACATAACAGAGACTTTAGACAGATTGTAAGTGGACTCGTTATGAATTTAACCATGCCTTTTAAACATATATGAAGCCTATTCACAAAGAGACTGATAGTTCAATAACCTTATTGTCCCACACGAACAGTTTAGGTGTTAGCAATATGGCCAAGTAATATAGCCTGTACTCCGCAGCAAGAATACTAAAATATTAAATAAATGTTACTTTATTGTGCCTGAAGTTATCTGGAATCCTCCACGGCGAACTTCACTGTATTGATTAATGGAAATGCTCATTTATCGCCGACAACATGTAAAATTGATCATCATTTTACGTTTAAGCATGCCGTTACCTGTTAATGTTATTAATAAATTAATGAGAAAACGTGAATCCTCTTCTATATGACATGTACTTTTACCGTTTATAATTCAAACCATAACTACCTGTATATGTTCTACCGGCGGAGGAGACAATAAGATCGAGATAGAACTTAAGGTGAATCCGCAATAAGATACACTGGATATGTATAAGCGAATACTTGTACCGCTCGTTATTACGGCGCGTGCCATTGCTGAACAAGACACGCAAGTTTTTGTCGGTTATATATCGGCGAAGATGGGCACATATGTATAAACAGAAGGAATTAGTCAGTAATGATTTTTACACCTGAACAGTTTTGTATTAATGGCGAGGGAGAAAGGCAGTAGATAGACGTTATTTGACTTAGTGTTTTGGGATTGTGTGTTCGTCTGCCGATAACATTTGGATTGATACGTCGTTAGCACAGACAGCGCACGTGCATGTTACACCACCCCAAGGATCGGTACGTATCGCCAGCATCATGGTTACGTTATGAAAACGCAGATTATCCATGTACATCTTTTTTGCTCTTTCTCTCATATCACCATCGTGTTGTCAGGTTTTTTTAGCTAGTATCTATAACATCATCCCTGTGAACCTTTACGTTTTGCGGGGTTACTCCTCAAATGATCTATGCATGAATTTGCAATGTTGACATTTGAGCTCGTTAATGATGCTGCAGATCTACTGATTGAAATGCCAGACACCCCCAATAGAGAAACCTGGCATTCAGTGTCTTATAATATCGTATCATAATTCCGTTGTATAATCCACGTGTACTGCTGCAGCACTAGATGTTATAGAGTAAAATACCATTTGCCGGATAAAGCCGGTCTGTTGACACGGGTACGTAGATTAACAGATTGACATCACCAAGTTACGATGTTGTTTCCTGAAGAGGTATGGGCTAAAACAATGAAAATTACATGCAATGAAGACTTTATTACTGCAGTCGTTTCAACATTGAAGTTATTTTCTACTATCGTGCAAATTATATCACCTTTGGTTTTTCGTTTCTGATTTCTAAATATAATGGCGTGATAACTTCCCTCAAAACCTTTTGTGTGATTAAATGTTTGATTTATGAAGCAACATATAACGTCATCCCGGTAGGGCATAAAAACGTATATATATATTGTCTCATTATAAAAAAGGATATATTTTTTTATCTTTATTTTGTTAAATTATGGTCTTAATGTTTTGAGTTGCCTCCTGTATAATAAGGATCTATGATCTCTCTCAGCGACACGCCATACTGAAGTGTGTTGTTTGGTGTTTTTGACAATGTTTCATTGCGATAAAGAGAAGAATCTACTGCAGCCTCAAACTACATTTCATGTCACACACACAACACATTAGATACAGGGAAACTAAATTTAGGATCTTATCTTTTCTCTTCTTCCTAACTGACTTTTATCTTTCCTAATGCCTCCGTTGACACCACCTCACTTTTGACCTTGAGTTGAGCATTTGCCCCTGTGTGGAAGGCTCTGGGTTCTGTCCCCTTGCCGAGACACAACAATAAAGTCTATAAAAGTGGTAGTTTCTGCTCCTGCTTAATAGCGCTCAGCATACAGGGAGTGGGACGACTGGTTCGCCTGTTGTCAGTAAAATGTGACCGGGTGGGTTATGTGTTTCTTCGGCGGCATGCTTCAGTGATATAGCACTATAAAAAGGGCAAACGTTCCACTATGCAAGAAGACACATCACGAATATACCACAGTCTCCAATAACACGCACCTCGCACTTTACACACTGCTACACACTGCATACATGTGAGGCCGTCTTACCTGACCCTGGCTGTTAACAGGACGTTAAAATAATCAAACCAAAACAAACCTCACACCTAGCACATCACATACAGGGAACTGTCCTTGGACGTAAATATGACACCAACACATTTACCACACCTCACACACAGTACATCACATGCAGGGAAACTGTCCTTAGCCGTAAATATGACATCAACACATATACTTCACCTCACTCACAGTACATCACATGCAGGGAAACTGTCCTTAGACGTAAATATGACACCAACACATATACCACACCTCACACAGTACATCACATACAGGGAAACTGTCCTTAGACGTAAATATGACACCAACACATATACCACACCTCACACACAGTACATCACATACAGGGAAACTGTCCTTAGCCGTAAATATGACACCAACACATATACCACACCTCACACAGTACATCACATACAGGGGAACTGTCCTTAGACGTAAATATGACACCAACACATATACCAGTCCACACCTCACACACAGTACATCACATACAGGGAAACTGTCCTTAGCCGTAAATATGACACCAACACATATACCACACCTCACACACAGTACATCACATACAGGGAAACTGTCCTTAGCCGTAAATATGACACAACACATATACCACACCTCACACACAGCACATCACATACAATGACACTGTCCTTAGACGTAAATATGACATCAACACATATACTATACCCCACACACAATACATCACATACAGGGAAACTGTCCTTAGTCGTAAATATGACACCAACACATACATGTATACCATGCCTCACATACAGTACATCACATACAGGTAAACTGTCCTTAGCCGTAAATATGACACCAACACATATAACACACCTCACATACAATACATCACATACAGGTAAACTGTCCTTAGCCGTAAATATGACACCAACACATATAACACACCTCACATACAATACATCACATACAGGGAAATTGTCCTTAGCCGTAAATATGACATCAACACATATACCATACCTCACACAGCACATCACATACAGGGAAACTGTCCTTAGCCGTAAATATAACATCAACATATTCCGTGGAGCGCGTTTGCGCTCCTCGGGAGATATGTAGATAGCTTCTACTATTCATAGCTGCTATGAAAATTAGAAAAATACATTCAATCCATATATTTACATTAGAATAATTTATGAAAATAAACATTATTGAAAGGTTATTATATTACATTTAAAATTATGACATCCATATACGGCGAGAAACGAGATTAATGGAACAGCTGGATGAAAAACTCGTTCCACAACGTCGCGTTTTCAAGCTTCCGCCTTCCGGTCGACCTTTTTTTTGCAAATGACAAACGATAAACAAGAAATATAGTTAATATAAGATTTGATTGATTTATTACAGTAAACTGTAGTTGTTCTACATAAAACAACGCATTAAATATTATATATTAAAATATTGTGGGGGACTATTTTTTATTGATATGAAACTGGCGTAATGTTTGAAATCAGCTGATCTGTGCACGAGAATCGTTGTATTCATAGTGTTTTCATAGGCAAATGTTTATTTTCGTCATTTGGTTGATTCACATAGTGACAAAACACTCAGAATGTAAATATATGTGTTTGACATAGAATCTTCCTCACAAGGGTATGTTATACATGTATTTGGATGACATATAATATGTTAAAATTGGTAGTGATATAATGCGATTCGTTACACAATGGAATACATGTACTATTGTTTGTTTAAGTACACAGACGTTAAAGATTATCATCTAAACTATACCATAATGTGAGACAAAAGCGTATCTTAATTCTTAATTAATTTAAATGAATAAATGATATCTGACACCAGATGGCATTTTCCACTTGCTGGACAGGAATTGTCTGCTTACATAAATTCCTTGATTATTCCTTCAGTCCCCATGGACAACGCATCGCTGGAAATTTTCTTCGACTTTATGATATATTTTTTATGTATAAATGGACCCGCATCTGGTGTCCCTCAAAACATATGAACCTGGATATTCCCTAACATCAGTGTATTAGTGGCTAAGAGTCATTTTATTTTGTCATGGCAAAATACCGCTAGTTACCCACCCTGTGGTTCGAGTTCGAAAGTCACAAAGACAGAGAAAAGAGAAAATAAATACGATCTACATATATTTGACCATTTCCTATAGGCTGTAGCTGTGCTTTGTCAGACATTTGGGGAGTTCTAGATAAAAATACAAAAAAAAAATAAAAAAAAAATTAAAAAACATCTGTGTATACATGTGCCATCACAACAAATAACAGTATGCCGACTATTTGAAAGTCAACAATGTAATTAAGAAACACAGAATTTGATATTTAAACTGACCGCTGTACGGCCGAGGTCGTGTACCTGTCTGGTAGACCAGATGGGACTTTGATTAACTTTCTGAATAGCCAGACAAATATCTATAGGTCCGAGGGTACAACATATCAGAATTCCCATTCCGTATCAGACTTGATTTAACTGTAAATTAGAGCCTGTCTTACGGTAATGTCAGTCGATGACGGACGGATTCCTCTTCTCCCCGAATTCTTCCTCTCCAGTAGATATACCCTAAATAAATTTGGCTTAAAACAGCAAACTTTGGAACATTGCATTAACTTATTCAAAAGTACATTTCAGGTTATGTGTCTGCATCGTATACATATTACATATAAGCTGACTTTTGTCCATCCTTCTAAGAGCATGTAATATCCCTGCCCATCGCTCCTTCTCAACTCTCGTGTACCTTATCCGTCCAAAGATGTCTCCAATCCCCGAAACCTTTATGTACTCATTACCCCCTCTGAAAACTGCACAATCCTATCACTTAGTTCTAGTAGTGTAATCTCTATGTAGCGACTACTTTGTTCTCTAAACACTTTTACTTATTTTTACCTTACACCATCATATAGTCTCTTTTTAGCTCAACTGCCCAAAGGGTACATCCGTCGTCCGTCCGTCAACATTTCCTTTAAATCGCTACTAGTCATAGAGTTCTGCATGGATTGTAACCAAATTTGGCCACAAACATCTTTGGGGAAAGGGAAACAGAACTTGTATAAATTTTGGCTCTGACCCTCCGCCTGGGGCAGCAGGGGCGGGGCCCAATAGGGGAAATAGAGATAAATCCTATAAATGACTACTTGTCCTAAAGTTCTGCATTGAATGTAACCAAAGTTGACCAAAAAACATCCTTGAAAAAAGAGGAACAGTTTGTATCAATTTTGGCTCAGATTGTAATTGATTCTGATGAACATTTTATATCTTCAGACTTAATTAGAGTTATCTTCCTTTAGACATTACAAAAAATGTAACAGACTAAATAGCAGCATATTGATAAGTGTTTTTAAATAATACTTTGCAAAAGTTGAAAACAATGTCATATATTTCTAGACACTTACAAGTTGTCAATGCACGCATTGACCTTTACCCATACTCTGATTGTTAAGCAAAACATCAGCATATCTCTTTATCATTTTGTCTACGGTAGATAAATAAGATATTAGCAGGTCGTTATGTTTACTAGATAGTAACATTCCTCAGGCACAATCACAAAATATTAATCACTTCGTTTTGCTTGTAATTGCTGGTGAAAGTTCGATCGAGTACGGACGTATTGGAGTGTCACATGCGTATTGATGATATATGTTAATGATAAATAAATGTTAAGCTAATTTACCTGTTTGATCTCTATACAGATTATACTTGTTACATTTTGTCATTACTGTATCTATTTGAAGTTTTATCAAATATCGACTACCACCGATGTTCTAATACATAGGTTTCAAATTTTTAAAACGTCTTTTGAGTGGACTCCAAATAATCCATTATTCATATCGGGTATTGGGGAGAGTAATCGCAATATGTATTAAGTGCCGACTACAAAAATCGGTATTTAGTCATGTAGCCTTCTTATAAATTATGAATTACTCATTTTCTCTTGTAGAATCCCTTACTGTTTAATGGTGCTAATTGACGTAATAATGTCTGCTTATAATGTAAAAATTATAAATTCCCTTTCCTCTGGATCCTACCGAGAATGAAGTAATAATAGATAACGTCATGACAGTCTGATAATCAGCTTGTTTACAAGATTAATGTCTTATAAACAGCATGGATCACCCATATTGTGTACAATGTGTTGCGGTATAGTCGTGTTGTTTGTTTGTAATAGTGAAGCTCTTTGCCGTTTTATAGTGCAATCTCACTGAATCACGCCGCCGAAGACACTTAACGCATCGAGGTGTCCTGCTGTGATAGCCCTATAGATAGGGCGGCGTAGGATCGTAAAAATATACTTCTACATGTACATAAAAAGAAAACACAACTATAAAACAGTTTTTTCCTCCCTAGCGCTTTCTCGGCTCATGCCGGTCTTCAGGGGTTTGAATTCTTTTATTTGTAAAACATGACGTCATATTACAATGACGTCATAACATGGTACATGAAGATATTGTGAATGGTTCTGAAAGAAACTAACAATAACATGAGGACAAAATAAAAACTAATACGAAGTTCCTTTGTCCCGTTCTGAATTTAGCACAGGTTTCATAAGTTGAATGAAATACATTTCTTTATTTTCTCTTTTTAAAAGATCTGAATTAGACATTTGATATATTGGTAAAATAAAAAAAGTTATCATTACAGTAGACATATGACAATGTTCGTTTACTATTAAATATCTGAGATGATCTGTTTTGGTATGTTGTCGGTGTAATGTAACTCTCTTTCTCAATTCCATTCCTGTTTGACCAATATAAAAATCTGAGCATTTGCTACAAATAAGTGCGTATATGACATTTTTGGATGTACAATTCATATTAGTTTTAATTTTGAAATTAAAACCATTTTTGAATGTATAATTTTTACACTCTATAATAATATCACATGTTTTGCAACGCTTTTGCATACATTTAGTGACAGAAGTATCTTGAATTTTCGAATCAAATTTTGACGCACATAAAATATGTTTAAGGTTTTTAGGTTGACGCTTGCAATTTATTATTTTCTTGTTAGATAAAATCAATTTCATTCTGTCGCTATTTTTCATGTTATCTTCACAACCTTTTACAATTGGAAAAATATTGTAGTTGTTTGGATTAAAAGTACTGACAAAAGGTATTACATTGCTTTTGGATTCCACTTTATTCTACATGTATATAGATGCATATAATCATGTGGAGAGGGCATACATATAGGCTTTGTCTACTGCCCGATCCAAATCAAATCTTTTGATTAAATAAAATATTTTGAAATGAAATGAAATCGTAAAAGGCGACTACATTTAGAATTTTTGTTTCTCCTCTTCTTAATTATCTTCTTCCTAACATGTTCCTAGCCAACGCATCACTTTTGGTCTTCGGTTGAGTGCTCGCCCCTGTGAGGAAGGCTCTTGGTTCTGTCCCCTGGCTGGGACACACCAAAGTCTATAAAAGTGGTAGTTTCTTCTCCTGCTTAGCACTCGACTTCATGGGAGTGGGACAATGCTAGAGCTTCCCTATACAAGAAGACACAACACGATATAGTATCCCAAAATACGCACCACACACTTCATACCCGCAACAGCCAGCATACATGGGAGGTCGTCCTTACATGATCCTGTTAGTGGATTTGTTTGAGGTTTACGGCCCATCGACAACTGGGGTCATTTAGGGCCAAACTACAAGTCAGGCATTAATATCAGGATATAAATAATAATTGCATCTAAAAGATCAGGATAGGTAAAAGGCAAAAAAGAACTGAAACAGTTACACGGGATAAAGTAGTTTTTGCTACAACATAAAGAAAACTCATGTACAATGTTGATAAAACGTTTGTTTGTTTGTGTTTTACGGCTCATCGGCAACTAAGGTTATTTAGGGCAAAACAACAAGTCAGGCGTAAAGATCAGGATATAATGATTGCATCTTTGTTTGTTTGATTAATTAACGTCCCATTAACAGCTAAGGTCATGTAAGGACGGCCTCCCATGTATGCGGTGTGTTGCGTGTATGTTATGCGAGGTGCGTGTTTTGGGAGACTGCGGTATATTCATGTTGTGTCTTGTATAGTGGAACTGTTGCCCTTTTTATAGTGCTATATCACTGAAGCATGCCGCCGAAGACACCAAGCAACACACCTCACCCGGTTACATTATACTGACAACGGGCGAACCAGTAGCCCACTCCCTGTATGCTGAGCGCCAAGCAGGAGCAGAAACTACCACTTTTATAGACTTTGGTGTGTCTCGGCCAGGGAATAAAACCCAGAACCTTCCTCACAGGGGCGAACGCTCAACTCAAGGCCAAAAGTGAGGTGGTGCCAAGGGAGGCATTAGGAAAGATAAAGTCAGTAAGGAAAAAGAGAAAAGATAAGATCCTAAATTTAGTCGCCTTTTACGATCATACACTAGGGGCAGCAGGTACAATTCTAACGCCCTACCTGCAGGGCCATGATTGAATTTAAAAGAACTAAAACACAAATTGTTAGTGTTGATTTTATAAAAAAAATATTGCATGGGCTAAATAGTTTTGGCTAAAACACATGAGAAAACTCATGCACAATGTTAGTGAAACGATAAAATGCTGAGTTGATACGATAACGTTTATATTTTGTTTAAAATGCCGATTTCTTTGTGATAATTGAAAATACGATTAATCTAATTGAACAAAACAAACAAATTTTAATCAACCTGATTTGGCACAAATGGACGCATTTTTCGTCAGCGTCACGTGAAAACAGCCCTGGTGACACATACGGAGTTTGAGTAACAGTTTCGTAATTAGAACAATATTGACAACAATGATAAAAAGCGGAAGTTTCCATTATTAAAAACCGCTTTCGGCATGATTGATGAGGAAAGTGATTTCTAACCAGTTTACAAGTAATTATTTTCCCATTAATTCTGGAAGTTGTGCCTATTAAAACATGAGTTCCACTCACCACAGAATACCAAACCATATAATTCCAGAAGTCATGCATCTCACTTCACACGTCTGCTATAAATGCCCGGAAATGTCACATGGTAAGATAGCATCGCGTATTTTCGATCAATTATCCAATTGCGAAACATAGTCCGATATAAGCGACGTAGCTTTGAAGCATGAGATGGTCTCAATTCCGTTAAAAGGACATGGATTAAATAAGAATCATTTGAATAAATGTATTCATAGAGATAAATTAAACAATAAGTAAAAACAAAAGCAAACTGATGATGAAAAAACCCACATAGCCCCAATATTACTGTAATAGTGTTTAATCTTTCAAATCATGAATGTCAAGGCACTATCAAAACATATTCTCCAGGTAGATTCATATTCACAGGTACAATATGAAATATGTAAGATCATGAAGACTAAAGTTTAAATGTGTTTGTTTATTTGATTAATTAACATCCTATTAACAGCCAGGGTCTTGTAGGGACGGCCTTCCATGTATACGGTATGTATACCGCGCCGCGCATCAGCATACCGGATCCGAGCCCTCATCCGTTTTCCGTCAAGCGGAGGGTGTTTCCATATTATCTTGGAACATATGTCGATCTATTTCTAAAAAAACCAAAATATTTCCCAGGGTGCATTGTAAAGGAAAATGGTATTGGTTTTTTTTTTATAAAATTACCGCTACACGTTTCTGTAAAGTGGTTGAGAATATGGACAATAATATTGTTCTGTTGGAATTATCTCGAACATATTTATAAGACAGCTGCGACATAAAAATTTTCACTTGTTATTTTCCACCTGTCATTAGTATATTCTAGTGTGATATTAATCTTTTTGCCTGCCTTGAAGATATAGTTTATAAGTATAAAGATATTGGTAAAATTATTGTATGCGGTGATTTCAACAGCCGAACGGGTAAACAAAAAGATTATGTAAGCGATGATAAAATTAGTGATGTTACTGCTGATACTCTATGTAATGTAGAAAATTATAATCCTGACTCTGAATTAACTGTACGTGCTAACTCAGATCCAGTTACAAATCAGTTAGGCAGACAACTCATAGCTCTATGTAAAACTACTGGTCTGAGGATTATAAACGGTAGACACAAAAACGACTCTATCGAAAGTTTTACATTCTTTAATAATCGAAGAACCAGTCTAATCGATTATGTTTTAACTTTTGATGATTTTATGTCGAATATCATTTATTTTGAAACTGGGATTTTTAACTCATTCTCCGATCACTCTCCAGTCTGTTTAACTCTAAAAACAAGTGTACAAGTGACAAATGTTTCGACTGATGAAAATGTCTGCAAGAAAAATATAACCAAAGTAAAATGGAATAATGATAATATATATGACTTTTATAGAATTTTGAATGATAATAGACCACTGTTGTTGAAATGCTGCACTTGTAATGACTTTAGCCAGACTTGCATAAATTATTGTGTTGAAAAGTTTACCACTTTTTATATAGTGTGTTTACGTGTTTTGGGAGACTGATATATTCGTGTTGTCTTCTTGTATAGTGGAACTCTTGTCCAAGTTATAGTGCTATATTACTGAAGCATGCTACCGAAGAACCCAAACAATTTAGCGTCAATTGGAAAATAATTATTACGTAGACGTCTATGTCCAGTGCTTTTCTATGTTTTAATTGTTGTTCTCTTACCTCATTAGGCAGTCTGGCCTACCATGATTGACCTTATGGATTGATGACGAGTGTTTGATACAAAGAAGGCTTACTTCCGGGGAATTTGATGTAGTCTTCCTGTTTTCTAGAGATATCCTATTATTACAAATGCCTTGAGATTCGTACCTTTTAGTATCTATAAGTTGTTCTTTTCGACTTCTTCAATGAATATAAAGTGATTACGCTACCTAAGTTAAACTGGCAATACCAATTTTACAATCTTTTTAAGATTCTTATGAACTCCATTCATTACTAACTTGCTGAGTCAGAGAAGATAAAATCACAATTTTTGCACTAAATGAGAAACAAAATTTCACTAATCATGTAATTAAGCTAATCATGCTTTAAACAGGGTCCTGTTGTTTAAAATAGATGACTACCGCCAAAAATTTGAACACATTTTATACCTAATACAATGTACATTATTGAATCATTATTTTAATCAATCATGTTGTTTTTTTCTGTTTGATAATGGATTGATGTAAAAGCACATTCTGTTACTCTATACATTTTCTCACTTTTCCATGTTTTGAACGGATAGAGATACCAATGTTTGCCGATGCCTTTATTATTACAATACAATACACCTAGCCCCGTAATGCTGTTGGGCGTAGCTAACAGTGTACAGGTGTTTCCATTACAGACCAATTTCTACCACAATTCGGTTTAATACAACATGTAATTGACAAAAACTTAGGGTTTCTACTTTTTAATTTTCTGCTTTTTATGTTGACATAAAATCGTTAACAAAAGCATAATTTACATTTCCGATTATGAACTATGATGTTAAATTCCATCGCCTGTGTATAATTTACTTTCACATATTGCTGTTAAAATGCCATTTTCCTGTAACATGTGCAGAATCACGAATAGTTATTATCGAGCGGTAAAGATATTTGCCATGACATGCTCCAACATTTCAATATTAAACTTGATGTTGTTTTATTTTGCGAAATCTGCCTTTTTTTTTGCTAATATTTTTTTTATAATTTTAGGTTTAACATCATATTAACATCCAGGACCGTTTTAAGATGACTCCAATGTGTGCAATGTTTGAATGTGTTAAGGACTACTCGAAAAATAAAGAAAAAGTGAACTGTTCGATAAAATAGAATTATGTGATTACATAGCTATCAGAAAACATGCAGCTTGATTGATTTATTACTGATGTTATATATGGTCTTCACCAGAGTATAATCTGCGTTGACGTATATCAGAATAGTTAATTCAATATTGTTGTTTTTGTGTATATTCCACTGTTTCAAGCTTTGATGTTTGCTGATGTAAAGCGAAGCTTTTTCCCTTCGGCTGAGGAATGTTTACACAAATGATAACAATACAAATATGGAATGTTCAACTTTAAATAGAATATAATCGTTAATGTTTTCACCATAATTTTTTTTAAATCGTAGGTACAGTTGTAACATCTGTTTGTTCTGGTGGGTGGCTATAGAATCTATTTGCATAAGAACACATTCGTCATTAGAGAACAATCTTCTCTACACGCAGTTTTTATTCTATATCCTGTTTTAATTCTATGTTCGCAAATTTCAGCTTTTTTGTTATAACTTCAGGGTTCTTTAAAATTATCTAATCTAATGATTAGGTTTTATTCAGTTTTGACTAATAATGAGCACCAGTGTCAATTTTAAAGCGGGCATACTATTTTGTTTGCTTGGTTATTTTATGTGCGTCGTATCTACAGCTAGGGATATTAATGAGATCATCCCCTGTATGCAATGTGCGTGCGTGAATGTCCGTATATGTAGGAGGTTGTGATTGGTTGTGTCTCTTGAGAGTTGTGGAAACAATTTGCCCATGTTATAGTGTCATCTCATTAGAGCATACTGACAGAGACACCAGGTAAACAAACCAGTCGTCCCTTTCCCTATATGAACGCTAAGCAGGAGCAGAAACTATTTTGATAATTATATCATGGTGCGTCTTGGCCATAATACCCGATATCCAATGATGTCTTTTACGTCGATATCTAGATGAGGAAAAGGAGTAGAAAGCCTTTGCTATGTTGGTGTGTTTAGATATGGATGTTTCTAGAATCAATAGTGGACCTTTCCTATCGAAGATGTTTAGATATACGTTTGTGAGGTATCCCTGTGAGACCGTTATTTACCCCGTAATGATGTGTACACTTGTACGTATTATCTCCTTATTGACACACGCGTTGACGGATAGGACCACAATGCAGATATAACGGCGCATAATGATGACCAGAATTGCACAATCAGACTCTCCGCATCTAACAATATCTTCGGTGCGGCATAACATTCACGTTAGCGTTGGACCTCAGTTCGGAAGTTCTAAAACCTAAGATGCTATTGATAGGGCATGTGATATACACATACAAAAATTACAAGTACATCAGAAGACATTGTGTAAGAGACATGAGGATTAAGTCGGCTTCTTGTGAGATATTGACGATATTAATTTAGGATTGATATGTCGCTATACATTACACATAATCAGACCTAGAAAACGTCAGACAGAAAACTTCCCAGACCACTATCGTCTGTCATTTAATAAAGGCAATGACTATGTAAAGGTCGATATATAGCCATATCGACCTGCTGACTTTGCAAATGCCTAAATCCATTTATATTTTTTCCAGTATTCATTAAAACATCTCGATATTAAAGAGTTCCATGAGATTTTAGGGTAACTGCCTTTTCAATTTCAATTTCAACAAATTTTATTTCAAAATATTATTTGAAAAAGAATTGAACAACAGGCATAGCCTATACAAGTTCTCTCCTTAAGAAACAACTAGTACATAGCAAGATATATAAGATACATACGTTAAGTTACGCAGTGTTGTTTACAATATATAACAGTATAAACATATTATAATTATCAGATATAAGATTTGAATGTGGAAGTTTGTCGTTACGGATATTTTTTAATCATATTTAATTGCTAAAAACTGTATGTCTATAGAAGATAATTGCCAGGTTTAAAAAGGTTATTGGTACTGAATACAGTATTCCTATTAACAGCCGGATTCATTTAAGTGTTGCATTGAGTTACTTTTGTATGTTTCGGGAGGCTGCGGTATATCCGTGTGTTATAACCTCGAAATAGTAGATGAACTCTGGTCTTTTTGTAGTACTATCGTACCGTACTGTCGACGGATTTTTTTTGAATCTTGATGCTGCATCTCTGTAATTAACTTCCCCCTTTACCTATGCTGTGTACTCGGTGAAATTATATAGGTAACGCCACAGAAGTATTCCCTCTAGACTCCAATTATATACACACTTTACCAATTTTCATTATTTATACAAAAAAAAAGAAACTTTATACGAACGTTATGTAAATGGACATTTTGTACCAATTATGCTTGGAATGATTTAGTGTTGTTTCCGTATACATATACCTATTACAATACAAATACTTTATTGACGTCATTGAGTTATTCAGGGGTTCCGACTACTCCTGTCGCATTATATAGATTTTCCAATCTTTCTATCGGAATAATAACGCTGTGTTATGTACATGTAAGTTTTATCCACAAGGTATATCTAGACTATATAATGCTAATGACTACCCGTTGATACGCAGGATATGGCAAATCTACACATCCATAGATGGCCACCAATACATTTAACAAGGCTAATGGAGACAAAGTAATGCATTATGTCTACCTACAGAAGGAGATATGCAAATAAGATGTTAACCCACTTCATTAAAGCTACCAAACAAGGCCTTGCCCGAGTTTTATCTGCGTGTTTCTCGCGTCAAATGAGCACGATAAATTCTGCTACATTGAACGTGTAATTATAAGGCGCTAGGGCACACGGCTCAATAACGCTCCGTCTGGTCGAAGGCGGTAATGTGCAATTTATTATCAAATATGTTCAGCAAAAAAACATCATCTAATATCAATATTACCAAGCCGTGATATAATCTAAATATGTGCACTGCCAAATTTTTATCCGTGGATTATTGTAAATGAAAATAGCGTACGTTTCTATACAAATGCTGTTTCTTATTATTAGATATATAGTCAGTTACTGACCCCCTATACCGCCATTGAGGGTCAATTGGATTTAGAGGGGGCAAGCAACTGACTAAAAAAACTAATTTAGGACTCGAGGACCATTGACTTGTTTCACAAGGTCTTTGTTTACTATTTGTTGTCAAAAATCTGACATCAAACTTGAATCATGCTGGCGAAGAATACAAACAATCGCTACCATTAATATAATCGGTCTAGGCCTACAACTTTATAAAATTTATGCACTTCTTTCCGGAATCTGCAAATATTCTACATCAAGAACATGCAAAAAATACGGAATAACTCATAAATCAATAATTTTGACATTTCTAGTGCACAGTAGGCCTAAACTGGCTGTATATTGAAAGCATCGCAAACAAAAGTGTCACAAACATCCGTCCAACATTTAAAGGGCAATCTTCTTGATTATCTCTGCATTTTCGCCGTGATAACCACTTAAAAGTTATGCCGATAATTGATTGTAGAGTGATGATTGATCGGCACGAATCCCACGATTTGTTTATAATCACAGTCGAGAAAACGCTATTTATTTACGTGTTTGACTTTCACCGCGTCATCAACTTTCAAACTGGCATAGGTGAAGCAACTCGTATTTAAAAAAATCCTGTCGTTTAATTTTAAGTATTAAAACGACTTTAATTTAATTAAAAGTTAATTTTACACAGAAAATAACAAGTAACATATTTTTACTATAACGAAATTACTAAAACTATTTAGTTGAAGACAATGCTAGAGCGAGAGCCGCCATATTGCACGGTGATAAAATTAACTGATCCCTTATATAGTGTTAGGGGGTCATCACGTGACGGTTCTCTGCCAATCGTTTTGGGACATTTCTGTCCATGGTACGATATCATACAATGTAGGTTTCACAAAAGCTCGTACACGAAGGAGTATTACAGTATTGTCTATATAATAACGTGAAAACAGAGTTTCAAATGACATTACTCATGAAAAACTTTCCACATTATATCTAACTCATGACAAAAATATACCATTGAGAATTTATAAGTGAACGGTCGTATTATGTGACGAATGTGAGAGCAAATGTACTTTTATTTGATACGTAAGTAATAGAAATAGTCGGGTATTACCATTAATTAGCTACTGACACATCCAAAGTGTTACTATCCATTAAGGGACCGGCATTCTGTTGGCTTAAATCCTTGGCTGTGTGTACCGCTATAAACTCGGGAACACGGAAATATTCATAAAATGGCATAGGAAGAATGAGCATAGCGTGCGAGTAGTAATAAACAAACTGTTGATGAAGGGAAATAAAGGGACCAGTAAAGATCTTCTATCTGTGGGGATCATAGAAAGCTTAACAGAAACTTAATTCCAATGCGCCAAAACCGTCTTATCAACTATGGGACTTTCAGCAAGAAGTCAAATACATGTAATTATATAAATTGTTTACGGAACAACCACGCAAGACGAAAATTCGAAAAATAAAATTCGGTGGTATTAGTGACTTTATTTTAAGTCCTTAAATTTTCGAAGAAAAGGGAAATGGGTATAATCTCGAGTAGAGTTTGTATCCAAAATCCTTACTATAAACAAACCAAACAAACTCTGAATTACAGAAAGTTGATTGTGAGCTGGTACAGAGAATCTGTAAAACTTGCGCTTGGACGTTCCGAACAATTAGAGTGAATGTATCATCGGTAAGTACAAATAACTTTCTTAGCATGATAAGAAAGTAAGGCATTGTTTTCATAAATGTTTGGTACAGTTAATCTAGGGCATGTCTATTCCTGCCGCCCATGTAGCTTATTTTATTCCACCGGAGTCTATGTCACTTAGACTGTAGCCGTTCATAGTTCGCACACTATTTTGCACGAAATCTGAAGAATATCATGGTACATTGAAATACTTAATTATATGCTAAGATGTAAACGATGGTTTATAGTCTGTACGCAGAACGCAATATCGACTTAACGAAAGACACACACATTCCCGAGAAACTTTCTATAAAGTAAAGGTAGGTGTTTTGAAACGTAAGACACTCATAAAATAGTTATACGATTCGTAAAGTGGAAGAGCAAGTTATACCACGTTTTGTATCGAGTTTTAGGTATTAATGATTTAATGAATGGAAAAGTGTTACTCCTGCTGCCGCTAGAACATATAAATTAGCACAGCTATGCCATAACGGCATGCCTTCTTGTGTTGTGTTATTTGCACAAACTACTAAATTATTTCAACAGATCTTCTTTCTGTAGAAATCTATGACATCGTAGCGGAACGGAATTACAAATCTAATTTCAATTAGATTGTGTGTAGAGAGGTGTTGTGGGCGGCAGAAGTTGGGTTATAATTCGTTGTTTTTTTTATATTCGTGGTAACATAGCAACAAAGAAAACAACGACATTTTATGCTTTCCCAAAAAATGCCATGTTATACAGTATTAGCTGGTGGCATGGAACTTCGATTTGATGTTGGACACATCATATGAAGAATGCTCGGGCTTAATTTCTGCGCCTTTTTTATTCTTATATGTTCATACATTTATGTTCTTTATCATAAATATATGCATTCCCATATGTTTCGTTTTTATGTTCTTAATGTATGTCCGTTTCTTAATATCTTTACTGCACGCTAAATGATAACGAACTCTGGATTTCCTTTGACGCATTGATAAAATGTGACATCTCAGCAATTATGTTGATCCAGACAGATGTTTCCTGGAATATATATATCAAATTGTTTTCCTTTCAGATTGAAACATAACGAACTGTGTATAATGTTTTAATGGCTTTAACCTTTGTACACAGCAAGATCAAAAACTTCTAAAAAATACATATAAACAAATATTCTTAACATATTTCAAACATGGTGACATACTGTCTATTTCTATCTGTGATATAAGAGAAAAGATTGATACGCTTTCCGACGTCTTCCGTACAAATATTACATGTAGTAATTGTGTTGATAAGGTCATGGTATAGGTCAGAATGTGATCATTGCAGCATTAAAATGTCGCTGTCCATTAAGTTTTCCGGAAGTGCGTGTAAATCCATGGGGAGTCTGCGTGTCAATCTAAGATGGCTTCTCTGATATTACTAAATGATTATGTATTTTGTACCATGTTAAGGTAAAAGTGGATATATCCGAACCTTTCTTGAATAAGTTTACCGTGGTTTCTTTAAAATAATAATGTTTTTACTACGAAACTTAACTTTATCTCAACGAATTTGTTCTATGGATTCCACGCAAGTACAGTTTCTTTATATATATATGTTTCAACTTTTCACTGCATTGTTTAAGTGAAAGTGTTATATCAATGTTGATTCTAATCTGGGAAACATATTCAATAAGCACTCTATGTAAAATGAATTATCAAAGACAGAAAATGGATATTCTGGTCGAAAAGATGACTATTCAAAAATATATGAGATCTGCATTCAGATACTGTCTCTAATGTTGAATACACCTTCGAATTCATTTCAAATAACAAAAAAAATATAATGCACTCTCAAATAAATGTCAAATATATAAAAGGATATTAACAAACTATTTAATTAAGTTAAAATCTGTCTGGATACTTGTTTGTTTGTTTCATTAATTAACATCGTATTAACAGCTATGGTCATGTAAGGACGGCCTCCCACGTATGTGGCGTGTATGTTGTGCGAAGTGCATATTTTGGGAGACTGCGGTATATTCATGAAGTATTTTCTTGTATAGTGGAACTGTTGTCCTTTTTATGGTGCTATATCACTGAAGCATGCCACCGAAGACACCAAGCAATTCCAATATATTTTTACTCTGTATCATAATGAAATAAAGGAAATGTAGATCAAATTCGCCAGTTAACACCTTTTCATCGTATCTGACTGAAAATATATCTATAGTAAATCTGTTGTAATAATACATCCTAAAATGAAGGTCAACACAGTATCAAATCTCAATCACAGATTCAACTCGAGTCCAGTAAAATGACTTAATGCCATACGAAGGACTGAATTTGTGTGTCCTCACATTTCAAAGGGAAAACCTTTATTTTCAAAATACCTATTCAAGCCTTTAGTCATGAAGCTGGTTTTATTTCCAGAATGTCTTGTCCGTCTGATGTCAGTATTTCAAACACACACAAAAAACCATTATCTTACCGGAATCACGTGCTTCACAAATACAGCAACTCTTTGTTGTGATGTAATTATTATTTGAGGTCTGACATATATTGTATTTCGAAGTTTTATTAGGAATCAAGATAAGAGATAAGTCATTATCGTAATGCAGATATTACTTTAATCTTAGTAATGCCTTTTCACCGCATTGTAATAATCGAAATTTATATTAAATTGATGTCTGTGTTTATCGTTTGTAGTTTCCTTGCTAATGGACCTTATATCAAATGCAAAATCTGAAAGTACAAAAGTACAAACGTTATGTAGGAATTAAAATAGTGGAGTTGCTTTCGTTGCTTTAATGTCTCAACACGTAATTTTACTTGCCCTGAACAATTGAAGACATATCGACATGTGAGTCAAATGTTTAATTAAAAACTCACCGGTAGTGATCTCTACTCATGAACAATTCTAAATTAGGTTTTATTTTAATCACCTCTCGTTCATGGTCATGTGTCCGTAAATCAATTAACATTTTTGTTGTTTTCTTTTTATCCGTAACCGTTGAACGAAATACAATCGAAATGGGCAGACACATTCCATGGCATACGGTGAACTAAAGTTTTTCATTATATTGTCCCAACCCCCTGGCTGTCTGAGGGGCGGGTAAGATTACCTGATAGTAATAACTTAAAGTAAAAATATATTTCTATATAATAAAAGGCAAACGCATCTTGTGATTTTATTGATAACCCTAGATTTCATTTTTGTTTTGAAGCGAATGTGTAAAGATATTGGTCACTTTTGACATATCAATTTATCTTATTGTTTTGGTCGTGCAACAACGAAGAATGTCCAAATGCAGAATTCGGTCAAGTTTCTGAGATGCATTCTGCATTGTTGTTTTCCTGCTTTGTTGCAATATGTCAGAAAACTAATTTCCTTATGGTTAGCAGTTGTCTGCCAGACAAACATATTTCATGCTTCAAAAGATATTGGTTTCTGATATCTATCCATTCTATTGCAGATGAGAACCTCCAACACGAAACAAAACAAAACACTGAGTGAAGAACAAGATTTACGATCGAATTAAGGTAAGGTTTTGAATTAAACTTTGATATAATTTCAATAGAGGAGATAATACGTTATTTGGAAACAGGCGTTTGTAATTATATTAAAATGCACGGAAAACGTTTTATATACCCCAAGCTATATAATACATGGTGCTGTAGAACATTGATGTTTTGGAGGATAGGCTGATCGCACCCTAGGGATAGCCAAGACGACTTTCCGCCGATAATTGTTTAAAAAAACCTTCCATTTATATCAAAGAGCGTGTTGGAAGGACGTCATCGCACTAAACAATTGTAAACTTTAAAAAACTTCTGAAGAATTTCCTAACATTTATATCGCTTTTTAAGCAAATGAGGTGGGTTTTTTTAACTACATTACATGTTTTACATGTTAAATTTTAGAGATAACCTTGTAGTACTAATACTAGGTGAAAAGGCTTTTCTTTCTTCTATTTTGTTCTTGTATTTTGATAATTCATAATGATGCTTTACTTAATATAACTACGACATTAAAATAATTGGCACATGTTTGAGCTAATTTACCGAAATGTCTGAGCAGCAAATGATACATCCGTACATCTTATCTTCATTTCCGTTTTCAAATTCTTTGGTTTTCATTTTAATTGCAACGAACTTAAACCACCAAGCATCCATCTTCCTGCATACCTGTTATTTGCTCCTTGCATCTGCACTTGTATTTGTAGTGCACATCAACAAAGCTATGGTCAATAATATCAACATGCTGGAGCGCTCCGGATCCTTAATTCGGCACAATGCCATTTCCTTTGTCTAAAGCTACCAGATGAGTTGAATTCCAAGATATAGTGCAAACTCAATCCAGTTCTCTATAAACAACCCAGATATTACGTTCCGTGGTAGAGGAAAAATAAACGTCCCGCAGTAGAGAAAAAAACCTGTGGTAGAGAAAAAAAGTCTGTGGTAGAGAAAAAACGTTCTGTGTTAGAGAAAAAAACAACGTTCTGTGGTATAGATGTGGTATAGAAAACAAACGTCTTGCGGTAGAGAAAAACAAACGTTCTGTGGTAGAGAAAAAACGTTCTGTGTTAGAGTAAAAATAAAGTTTTGTAGTAGAGAAAAAAACACCGTTCTGTGGCAGAGAAAAAAAGTCTGTGGTAGAGAAAAGAACCTTCTGTAGTAGAGAAAAAAACGTTCTGTGGTAGAGAAAACAAAAGTTCTGTGGAAGAGAAAAAACGTTCTGTGTTAGAGTAAAACAAAAGTTCTGTAGTAGAGAAAAAAACGTTCTGTGGTAGAGAAAACAAACGTTCTGTGGTAGAGAAAACAAACGTTCTGTGTTAGAGTAAAAAAAACCATTCTGTAGTAGAGAAAAAAAACGTTCTGTGGTAGAGAAAAAAAGTCTGTGGTAGAGAAAAGAACATTCTGTAGTAAAGAAAAAAACGTTCTGTAGTAGAGAAAAAAAAACCATTCTGTGGTAGAGAAAAAAAGTCTGTGGTAGAGAAAAGAACTCTGTAGTAGAGAAAAAACGTTCTGTGAGAGAAAACAAACGTTCTGTGGTAGAGAAAAACGTTGAGAAAAAAAAGTTCTGTGTAGAGAAAAGAGAAAAAACGTTCTGTGGTAGAGAAAAAAAAGTTCTGTGGTAGAGAAAAAAACGTTCTGTGGTAGAGAAAAAAAAAGTTCTGACATGTAGAGAAAAAAAGTTCTGTGGTAGAGAAAACAAACGTTCTGTGGTAGAGAAAAATTGTGGTAGAGAAAAAACGTTCTGTGTAGGTAAAAAAAGTTCTGTGGTAGAGAAAACAAACGTTCTGTGGTAGGAAAAAACGTTCTATAAAAAGTTGTAAGAAACAAACGTTCTTTTGTAAAGGAAAAATAAAGACTGTGGTAAGAAAAAATAACGTTCTGTGGTAGAGAAAAAAAAATTTAACACTGATATATATCAACATGACGTTCTTTGCGGAGGAACTGACAATGCTTCCAATTTCTACGAAATTAAGTTTTCACTAATGTCGACAATTTCTGCACGGATATACATTAATGTAAGGTTTTTGACAGAGGAATTGGCGATGCTTCACATTTCCTAATTCAAAATATAAAGAAATTCCATTACGGTGAGGAATTATCGCCCGTGGCAGCCATTCTGGCGACGTTTGCTTTTTATGAAACTTCTGCAAATGTGAAACGGTTTAACTCTTGAACAAAAGAATACATCTTGATTGATTCTATTTGCATTGATTTATTTTGTTCATTAAGTCTGTACTGTTAAATATAATACAGTTGCTTAGAATATTTCCATAGTAGCGTCATATGTAACAGTCACTGTACCAGCTTTCCAAATTGGCAGGACAGGACGTCGCCGTAACATTGAATATGGATGTGCATTAGTGCCATATATGTATCGTGATGTCTAATGTACGATTACACCGGGTTTTTATTGCAACACGATTGTTGGTGTTATATTTGGTGTCTTCGACAGCATATAATATACAGCAGTCTACCAAAATGAACACCACGCACGTCATTACACGCAACACATCACGTGCATCGGAGTCCGTCCTTGCATGGCTATGGCTGTCAAACAAACAAAAATGTATGCTTCATGCATGGAAACACGTTAGCGGTTGTCATATATAAATCGCTTTCGCTTCCTTCCTCTACGTCAACACAACAATGCAATTGTTCCAATATCAAAAGGAGAACAAACACGAATATACCACAGCTTTCCAAAACATAGACTTTATCTTACTGCAACACATCGCACACATCGGCGGCTGTCCTAAATGACGCTTGCAGCTAATAGGACGTGAAACAAAATAAAACAAACAGCAATGACAAAAACTTTTATGGGATCAGGTATGGACTAACATTAGTATCACACCGCTGATTCATATACTACGACGGCCGATAGCGGAATGGACAAAAATACGCCTACTTACATATATGTACTTTGTCTTGTACAATAGTAAACATAAAATGCAATTTACCATCAGTGTAGTTAATTTAGTTTGGTACAAAAAATGCTATCGGAGAAAATTTCTTCGTATTTAAGAAGATATATATATAGAAGAGATACAAAAATATCGCATTTGTTTTTAAGTAATTATGAAAAATGTTCTTATTAAAAATCACTTCTACCTTTTATTTAAGAATCATGGTTTTATTTTATTTAATGTAATTACTGTAAATATTAGTTTGTGATTTCTGAGTTATACAAAATTAACAACTTACCTGTTACCCTATTTCCTTCCATTCGTTACACTGAAATAAAGCATATTGGGGCCACGCTACCCCTGCATTACTTTATGCACTGATAACTGGATATGTCAGCACCTTTTTTTTACTGTAATTATTTTTAAACGTACTTGTTAACATGATCTTGAAAGAAAGTAAATCTGTACATGTTACTCCAGTATTTCTTAATGTACAAAAAACTGTTACCCATTGCTTTAATTGAACCTGAAATACAGTTTTTCTTATTAATACAAAAAAGTTATTACAGCACATCGTAATAAAGTCCCGAAATCTTAAATGAAAGGTTTTAACAATGGTTAAAATATTTATTCGGGTTGTATACACATATAGGCTAATACGTATATGGGTTTTCGACTAAAGTTCTATAAAACCCCTTTTAAACCAAAATATTTGTAAATATAATGGAGGTGCCAATATCAATAGAGCTTTATCTAATTATCTTTTTTCAAACAAATCTCTTCTTTTCATCCCCTAAATTACAGATCATTTTTAATAAACATAGGGCATACAGTTTGCCCAAGTTAACTGTCGAAATGTGCTGTGATGTTATGAGACTCGCTCCTAAATCACAAATGTGTATGGTGCAAACAGGCACAACCGTTAATATGTCTACAACATAAATAATCAATTAGCAATATTATATAAAAATGTGTTTTACAGTCAAAGGGATAACTTTTAGATGACAAGGACAACGGATGTTATTGGTCAGTTATGAATAATCATCTGTCCGGTGACCGTCCGAACACGTCCGTTGGGACATGTCGTAATATCTTAAACGTGTCTAGACACTCGTCCTACAAGTCCGTTCGATCGTATTAGTTGCTGCTGTCTCACTCTTTGATTCTTCTCCCGCCACTAGGTGCTATATGCACAAATGCAATCTATTTATCATGTTAGTGATAACACGGCAGGCGAAAAGCGATGTCTGTTTCATCACCATGAAGTATGATGTATGCCTTTTCTATCCAGCGCACGATACTACTTTTTATCACATGCTAACATTCGACGGTTTAGAGAAACGGATTTACTGGATAACGTCTTCTCAATTTGTAAAATAGCTTAATGAATTGTTGTGTCTATCATAATCATACATCTAGCTATCGTTATTTCACATTACATAGTCTAATTTCCTTATGAACAACGTCTCATGATATCTATGATAAACGAGGAATGTGATAAACTAGAGCACCTGTGGAATACCACTATGTTTGCACATACATTACCCTACTCTTGTTGTTGAAAGAAAAGAATATAGTTGAAAATTCCAGAAAGCACTACAGCTATAATGTGGTATATCTATCTACGCTACCTACGGACTGTGACCAGTGGCTGACGAAGATATGATATGATTTTATTGTTCTAATATGAACATTTTGCCTCAAATGTTAATCCTTTTTTTTGCTTTACCTTCAGTACGTTTGTGTTGTCGGTATATTCCTCGCTGTTATTTACATGTATAATCAGTGTTATGTATACTTATGTATTCGTTTGATTAGCTTCCTGTTTAAGCAAGTATATAATCAAACGGATTTTTATTCATATCATTTTTATTACCATCACTGCTTTGCTTCGACAAGATCTAACTCAAATTTTAATGAAAGTAAGAAGATTACATTTGCTCTATCAACATGTAATACGAAATGATGTTTGGGAGAACAAGCTTAGGACGCATTTTAATTAACTGGTGAGATTTTTTGTTGCGAAGTGTAATTTTACTGGTAAAATCGGGTTAGTGTGCCAATCTGAAAACATGGTTTAAAATTCCATGTCATTAATCACAGCTATCCGTGCTTCTAGACATTTAGATTGACATGCACCAACGTATTCAAAATGAAAATACTAGGACGAACTTGCCTGAGCCAGCAGTTATGTTGACACAGAGTAGTGCGGTATGTAAGGCTTCTGACGAAGTCTGGCCTAGATGATGTTCGAGTTGAAAGAAAGTTCCTCGACAAAACCATTTCTATGTTGACTTGTACGTATAAGTATCCTACTGACACAAGTCTCGAATAGAACCATCTCTGGAACGCTTGAAACCTGATAATAAATTATTGTATGTAAGCGTTCCATTAACCTAGATCTTCAACTGAGCCATAGACTGTTGTTTTGGAGATTCATTGATATCATTTAGGCATTAACAGTGGTATTACAAGAAGCTTTAAAAATATAAACAAGGATTATAAAGGACAACAAATGATTACAAAGTAAATATACTATAAAGGATGAAGAAATCCTTCACAAATAGTGTATGCGTTTTTAAATTAAAATGTCCTTTTCCTTTTTAGCTATTAGCTTCACGATCGAACGCTTTCCATTTGGCCACTGAAACAAAAGTATAAAGCATGTCATCTGTTAAAACCTATGTTTACATTTTCTATCGATAACAGTTTGGTCAATGCAAATGACAGAAAATGACTGGTTTCATTTATGTTCTCTTCAAAAGCCGACATGAATTAACATTAAATAGACGGTTTTAAGGCCGGTGCACTTTTAGGGGTTTTTAGTGCTTGCTGTCAATGTTCCATATCAATTAAGATGCCGTATGAGAGAAAACGTCCTGTGTGTTTTGTTTTTGAAATTCCCAGAACAATTAGTTTGAGAAGTTACGATCGTGGAAAGGACAGATGTAGCAGGGACGGTATCCATCACTAACCATTGTACTGATAAAAGTACTTTTAGTAGATTAGAGTTCACCCAGGACCATGTTTTTCCTCCTTTTTTCCCCATTACACTCACTTTCGGGAAAGTATATATCGGCTGATAAAACTTTTTTAATATAAAAAAAATCGCTTCTTAATTTTTAAGAATATAAACTCTGGTTTGCTTTTACTTGTAGCATATGGACATGTATTACTAACAAATCAAGTTATAATTAGAATTATGGTTTAAAATAATATATTTTAAATTACGTGTACAATGTGGTCACGTTATCCTATATTCACATTGTGAAATTGTCTTACAGCTGATCGCTAGACATCATGTGAATAATATGGATAAGGCATAATTTGAAACTAATAACCTGGCTTGTTAAGCAGATCAATTTTATAATTACAAAAGAAGTTTCTACTTACGTTTGGTTACAACTCATGGTTAACTTAAGGACTAGTAGCGATTTTAAGGCATTATTTGTTTTATCTCCCTATCTCCCCATTGAGCCTCATCCCTTCTGTCTAATAGGTCAGCGTAAGGTTCATACAATTTTTCGTTTACAAACTAAAAGCAACATATGTAGTCAAATGCAAATAATCGTCTATGATTGATAACTGGTTGTTTTGGCTTGTTATAGAGCTGCAGGGGTCCATGGAGTTGAATAACGATGTACAAAACTATCGCTTATATTTGCCCTTTCTTCACCCATTTTAAATTAAAAACCAAGTATCTATAGTTTCGTGAAAACATATCCAACCAAGTTGAAATAAAAAAGTATTTGAATTGTAACACGTGCCAACTGGTTGTTGAAATCAAATAAATAAAAGGTGAAATATAGAGTCCGTTCTCTCCGTCTGGTATATATGTTTGCCAAATAATGGCGTGAAATAGCCTTTTAAAATGTCTAATTTAACTAGCAGGCACCGATTCATGTGGTGTGTTGCGCTGAAGATCATTCTAACAGTTCTGTCACTGTAGGAGAAATATATAAATATGTCTTACTATGGCAAAACGGGAGCTGCTATTGTGCATCTTGTAAATGTCTGAATCTTTGAAATAGATATTTATGTTTCAAAATTATACCTGGAGACTGTGTTTACGAAGGGGCATAACAGTTCACTTTCCGGGGTTTCTATGTTAAAATATTCGGAATAAAATTTTCTGCACAGATAAATCAAATTTAAGGTGAGTTTTGTTACGTGTTTCTCACGGCTAACCGAAATTTCGGCTGATAACGTTTGCGATTGATCTGGCGATGAAAGGCTAGCGTAGTAACTTAGCGTGCTTGCTTGTTTGTGCTGCTAGAAATGGCCCTGAATTATTGAAACGAAACGAAACATAAGATGAAAATCGCGATTCTATAATGGCTACCGATCACACCATGTCGTAATGTAACTTAGATCTGTGCCTCAGATTATAATCAAAACAACTGGATACTTGTATGATCATCATGACAACAGGTATATTAACCTCAGATTATGATAACAGGTGTTTTACCTATGTAGAGATAATTAAGGTGCATACCCCAAGATCATCATGGCAACATGTCTATTAACCGTATAGAAATAACTTTCCTGTCTACCTCAGATAATAATAATGATGTTTTCTGGTGCATTTAATTGTATCGAGCTAATTGATCTGTATACCTCAGATTATATTAAGTGTTAGACATTTTAATATCTCCTTATATCCCCTTCTATATATTTTACTCCCCACTTTGATATATCAATAACTCTTAACCTCCTCTCCCATACATTCTACTACCCCTCCGTGACAGTTCAATAACACTTTACCTTCCCTGCCATATATTCCATCCTCCCTCGACAATTTGATAACACTTTACCTCCCCTGCCATATATTCCACTCCCCCCCTGACAATTCAATAACATTCTACCTTCCCTGCTATATATTCCACTCCCCCCTCGACAATTCAATAACTCCTTGCCTCCCCTGCCATATATTTCCACTCCCCCTCGACAATTCGATAAACACTCTACCTCCCCTGCCATATATTCCACTCCCCCCCTCGACAATTCAATAACACTTTACCTCCCCTGCCATATATTCCACTCCCCCCTCGACAATTCAATAACACTCTACCTCCCCTGCCATATATTCCACTCCCCCTCGACAATTCAATAACACTCTACCTCCCCTGCCATATATTCCACTCCCCCTCGACAATTCAATAACACTCTACCTCCCCTGCCATATATTCCACTCCCCCCTCGACAATTCAATAACACTCTACCTCCCCTGCCATATATTCCACTCCTCCTCGACAATTCAATAACTCCTTACCTCCCCTGCCATATATTCCACTCCCCCCTCGACAATTCAATAACTCCTTACCTCCCCTGCCATATATTCCACTCCCCCCTCGACAATTCAATAACACTTTACCTCCCCTGCCATATATTCTACTCCCCTCTCGACAATTCAATAACACTCTACCTCCTCTGCCATATATTCCACACACACACACCCCGACGATTCAATAACACTTTACCTCCCCTGCCATATATTCCACTCCCCCCACGACAATTCAATAACATTCTACCTTCCCTGCTATATATTCCACTCCCCTCGACAATTCCATAACTCCCTACCTCCCCTGCCATATATTCCACTTCCCCCTCGACAATTCAATAACTCCTTACCTCCCCTGCCATATATTCCACTCCCCCCTCGACAATTCAATAACACTTTACCTCCCCTGCCATATATTCTACTCCCCCCTCGACAATTCAATAACACTCTACCTCCTCTGCCATATATTCCACCACCCCCCTCGACAATTCAATAACACTTTACCTCCCCTGCCATATATTCCACTCCCCCCACGGCAATTCAATAACATTCTACCTTACCTGCCATATATTCCACTCCCCCTCGACAATTCCATAACTCCCTACCTCCCCTGCCATATATTCCACTCTCCTTGACAATTTCATAACTCCCTTCCTCCCCTGCCATACATTCCACTGCCCCCCTCGACAATTCAATAACTCCCTACCTCCCCTGCCATATATTCCACTCCCCCCTCGACAATTCAATAACGCTCTACCTCCCCTGCCATATATTCCACTGCCCCCTCGACAATTCAATTACACTCTAACTCCCCTGTCATATATCCCACTCCTCCCTCGACAATTCAATATCACTCTTCCTCCCCTGCCGTATATTTCACTCCCCCCTCGACAATTCAATAACACTCTACCTCCCCTGCCATATTCCACCCCCCCCCCCCCCCCTCGACAATTCGATAAATCCCTACCTCCACTCCCATATATTAAACACCACATTTCCCTGATGTTGGCATATAAAATAACATATTCGGACCACTCGAGCTTTTTTCCATAACTATGAAAAGAAAGAAGACGTGTATTTTTGTGGTAAGAGCTTTTTGTTGTCGATTATTTATGTTCGGATAAAAGATAATATTAAAATCTTATGTCGTCTGTGACGACAAGGTTGTGGAGCATACATAAATCAAACCACTAATGATATCATAACATCTGGTATCTCTAGATGAAGACACAAGTCATAGATAAAAAAAGCTAGATAACTGGTTAATGGTTGAAAACAATCAATCATGTCACTCTTGTATACTTTGCAGTATCTTAAGGCTTTACTGATGTAAACAGTGCCCCATATAAATATATCAGACTCTTAAATACAGTATGAGGTCGGTAAATCCGAGCCTAAGATTTAAGATTTAAGACATTACACAGATTAGGTTTTGATGATAGTTCACATATCTATAGGAATTCATTATAAAAATCAATGACCTAATAAATGGTGTAATCACCGACTAAGGTTGTGTTATGCAATGAGGTCCCAATTTTTTCCGCCTTTCACAGTCTTAATTAATTGTCTCATTATCGGTAATAGTTATTCCAAAGTATTGAATTTATCTACATACTTATAACAAATATTAAATCATTTACCCCACTGGTCTGCAAATTTATTCTCTCATTATGAAAATTGCACCATTCATATGCAAATACCACGGACTGTGTCCTTCAGTTATACCAGTCAGGCGTCTAAAAATCCATAGGACTGCGGTCAATGAGATCAACTTTATGGTGTTTTTTCATATATTTCATTGTTGCTTGTAACATCGTTGTCGTCAAAACTTTCAGCATTATCGTTGCCATTTTTTATTGAAGTTGCAGACGACGTCCACTTATGACCACATGCGTAGCCTCTAATGGGTTATTTAACTGGCGCTATTTCCCTTATGGGTGATTCAATGTCATGTGATCCAGTTTGATCCAATCAGAACATTTTAAATGAAAGTAAAGTATAATTATGAGTAGTACCACCGTTAATATTATATTTAATCTTAAATCGATGATCCGAAAACAGACCAATCTGGCATTGCATGAAAAAATAAGTATACTATAAATGCTAAATAGTAAACTGCATTTATTCTGGAAATAAAATAAGAAGCATTTGATGCCCCTATCGTGAAAGTTGACTAAATTTAGGATCTCATCTTTTTTTCGACACCGCCTCTAGGCCCACTTTTGGCCTTCTGTTGAGCGCTCGCCTTTGTGAGGTAGGCTCATGGTTCTGCCCCATGGCCGAGACACACCAAAGTGGTAGTTTATGTTCCTATTTAGCGCTCAGCATATAGGTAGTGTGATGACTGGTTGACCCGTTGTCAGTATAATATGACCGATTGGAGTGTATTGCTTGGTGTAATCGGCTACATGCTTCAGTGACATAGCAATAGAAAAAGGACAAAATATCCACTATAGAAGAAGACAACAACACGAATATACCGCAGTCTCCCAAAACACGCATCACGTGACATACCTGGGGCTGTCCTAACATGACCCTGGCTGTTAATAGGACGTTAATTTAATCAAAGATGTGGTAGGCACTTCGTTCTACAGTTATTGGCATTTCAATAGCAAAGGCCTTGACCTTGGTGACATTACATCGTGTATTCATAGATCAATTGACCTCCTATCCAAATATTGCGAATAGGAAATGATGTATTTATATGTAATGACATTTACTTTATAAACATCTATATTTTCTAGTTAGTTAGATTCCACTGTCCAGTTCCGTACAACCTAAATTGAATGATGTCAGTGGTTGGAATGGTGTGTGCAAACGTTGTACGTAATTAATGCTATTCATACTAGAAAGACTTGCTTTTAGGAAAGGTCACCTGTTAAGGGTTGGCCATGTTCAATAATAGGTCAATCTGATCCCTTAGGTATCGCCTACAGACGCCAGTAAAAACCAAAATATTGTCGGAAGTGACTTTTCCACGCGTACCACTACCGTTCACGTCATGGCACCACACAAGTAAGTAGAATGCCTTTTACCTTTTTCTGTTATACATCTGCTGTCCCTTGAGGAAACGTCTGCTGTTACACGATAATAAACTGTAACAGTTGTATTTGTTTTTGTTTTGTCATAACAATTCAATGATCGTTAGCTTCCAGGCATGGTATCTCGTATTATTAATGCGTGAAAGTTCCAGTATAAGAATTTGTTCGTTTGATTAAATAAAAGACCTATTAATAGCGCGGGTTATGTAAGGGCGGCCTCCAATATATGTGGTGTGTGTTTTGGGACACTGAGGTACATTCCTGTTCTGTCTTCTAATATAGTGGAACTCTTGCCCTTTTATAGTGATATATCACTGAAGCATGTCGCCGAAATAACACACAATACATTCACGTTTAGTCTTTTTGCGAAAAAACATTCACTCAACTGCCAATACCCAATTTTTTCAATAAACGTATTTTACTTTTGGGTTTAACTCCGGGCACATGTCAGTATCGATAATAATTATATGTCAAACATACCTAGATAAAAAACCAGAACGATCCAAATAAAAAACGTGTGAAAGCCTTTTCCGAATTTGCATATTACAGAGTTATCTGCACGTGCGGGTAGGTATTGATTGTGACGTCATGTGCGAGCGTAACGTCATACATTTCGGAGAAAACGACGTGAATTGCGCTCACAAAATAATGACGTAACAATCGATACCTACCCGCAAAGGGAGCTAACTCTGTAATATGCAAATACGGAATAGGAATACGACCAGGCAGTTCTGAAGATTAAAACTTGTCTGCTTAATGTGATTTTATCTATACGACATGTTTCGCCGAAAATTGATCTTCAAAAAAGTCAGTAATGTATGTAGCCAATACAAGTATCTCAGGAGTAGGACACAGAAGGTTGATTTAGACCAGAAATAATGGATGGATTAAATAGGTAGAACGATGTTTATGTATTAAGAGCTCATTGGCCTTAGGAGAGAAGCACTGTACTTTACAACCAGTAACACCTTTACCGTGGAAGCGAAGATCCATAGTGCTCTCTACGGGCAAATCATTGTCTTACAGATACACGGATAAAAGCTGAGATGGTAATACCTATAGCGTAAAGTATTTAACTGGGTCACTTGCCTCTTAACACTGCATGTTTATGTCTTTGGGGAGTAACGGTAATTAATAAAAGAAAAAACCGGTAAGAGTCTATGCCAAATACTTTTTAATTTACTAGGTCAACAACCCTATGCTACTCACGACTCAAGGTAAAACAGTGTGTCTTGATTCGAAATATGTGTTACGTCAAAGAGGTATGATTTCACTTACTGTACAACTAAAAAGACCGAGTTTAGTTTCTATAATCAGACTAAACGTGTCGAATTAGTCAGATGTTCTAAGAAAAAAAATCTGGCATATTTTGTTAATAAGCCTTGATCACATGTGTCTATCAATACCATACATCGGTAGTGGTGATTATAAACAGGGTACATCAACCCGCTCAAAATGTGGTGTGACATGAAGCATATTGTTGTGCTATATATATCATTATAAACAGGGTACACGTCAATGTTATAGAGTGTGTCATGTGTCTATCAATACCATACGGTAGTGGTGATTATAAACAGGGTACACGTCAATGTTATAGAGATAAGTGTGTCATGTGTCTATCAATACCATACGGTAGTGGTGATTATAAACAGGGTACACGTCAATGTTATAGCTAGAGTGTGTCATGTGTCTATCAATACCATACGGTAGTGGTGATTATAAACAGGGTACACGTCAATGTTATAGAGTGTGAACATGTGTCTATCAAGATACCATACGGTAGTGGTGATTATAAAAAGGGTACACGTCAATGTTATAGAGTGTGTCATGTGTCTATCAATACCATACGGTAGTGGTGATTATAAACAGGGTACACGTCAATGTTATAGAGTGTGTCATGTGTCTATCAATACCATACGGTAGTGGTGATTATAAACAGGGTACACGTCAATGTTATAGAGTGTGTGTCATGTGTCTATCAATACAATACCATACGGTAGTGGTGATTATAAACAGGGTACACGTCAATGTTATAGAGTGTGTCATGTGTCTATCAATACCATACGGTAGTGGTGATTATAAACAGGGTACACGTCAATGTTATAGAGTGTGTCATGTGTCTATCAATACCATACGGTAGTGGTGATTATAAACAGGGTACACGTCAATGTTATAGAGTGTGTCATGTGTCTATCAATACCATACGGTAGTGGTGATTATAAACAGGGTACACGTCAATGTTATAGAGTGTGTCATGTGTCTATCAATACCATACGGTAGTGGTGATTATAAACAGGGTACACGTCAATGTTATAGAGTGTGTCATGTGTCTATCAATACCATACGGTAGTGGTGATTATAAACAGGGTACACGTCAATGTTATAGAGTGTGTCATGTGTCTATCAATACCATACGGTAGTGGTGATTATAAACAGGGTACACGTCAATGTTATAGAGTGTGTCATGTGTCTATCAATACCATACGGTAGTGGTGATTATAAACAGGGTACACGTCAATGTTATAGAGTGTGTCATGTGTCTATCAATACCATACGGTAGTGGTGATTATAAACAGGGTACACGTCAATGTTATAGAGTGTGTCATGTGTCTATCAATACCATACGGTAGTGGTGATTATAAACAGGGTACACGTCAATGTTATAGAGTGTGTCATGTGTCTATCAATACCATACGGTAGTGGTGATTATAAACAGGGTACACGTCAATGTTATAGAGTGTGTCATGTGTCTATCAATACCATACGGTAGTGGTGATTATAAACAGGGTACACGTCAATGTTATAGAGTGTGTCATGTGTCTATCAATACCATACGGTAGTGGTGATTATAAACAGGGTACACGTCAATGTTATAGAGTGTGTCATGTGTCTATCAATACCATACGGTAGTGGTGATTATAAACAGGGTACACGTCAATGTTATAGAGTGTGTCATGTGTCTATCAATACCATAC
The DNA here is from genome assembly GCF_041381155.1 of Argopecten irradians. Classification (NCBI taxonomy): domain Eukaryota; kingdom Metazoa; phylum Mollusca; class Bivalvia; order Pectinida; family Pectinidae; genus Argopecten; species Argopecten irradians. The sequence continues at coordinate 3,328,492 of NC_091134.1, read as the reverse complement.
GGTAGTGGTGATTATAAACAGGGTACACGTCAATGTTATAGAGTGTGTCATGTGTCTATCAATACCATACGGTAGTGGTGATTATAAACAGGGTAAACGTCAATGTTATAGAGTGTGTCATGTGTCTATCAATACCATACGGTAGTGGTGATTATAAACAGGGTACACGTCAATGTTATAGAGTGTGTCATGTGTCTATCAATACCATACGGTAGTGGTGATTATAAACAGGGTACACGTCAATGTTATAGAGTGTGTCATGTGTCTATCAATACGGTAGTCAATACGGTAGTGGTGATTATAAACAGGGTACACGTCAATGTTATAGAGTGTGTCATGTGTCTATCAATACCATACGGTAGTGGTGATTATAAACAGGGTACACGTCAATGTTATAGAGTGTGTCATGTGTCTATCAATACCATACGGTAGTGGTGATTATAAACAGGGTACACGTCAATGTTATAGAGTGTGTCATGTGTCTATCAATACCATACGGTAGTGGTGATTATAAACAGGGTACACGTCAATGTTATAGAGTGTGTCATGTGTCTATCAATACCATACGGTAGTGGTGATTATAAACAGGGTACACGTCAATGTTATAGAGTGTGTCATGTGTCTATCAATACCATACGGTAGTGGTGATTATAAACAGGGTACACGTCAATGTTATAGAGTGTGTCATGTGTCTATCAATACCATACGGTAGTGGTGATTATAAACAGGGTACACGTCAATGTTATAGAGTGTGTCATGTGTCTATCAATACCATACGGTAGTGGTGATTATAAACAGGGTACACGTCAATGTTATAGAGTGTGTCATGTGTCTATCAATACCATACGGTAGTGGTGATTATAAACAGGGTACACGTCAATGTTATAGAGTGTGTCATGTGTCTATCAATACCATACGGTAGTGGTGATTATAAACAGGGTACACGTCAATGTTATAGAGTGTGTCATGTGTCTATCAATACCATACGGTAGTGGTGATTATAAACAGGGTACACGTCAATGTTATAGAGTGTGTCATGTGTCTATCAATACCATACGGTAGTGGTGATTATAAACAGGGTACACGTCAATGTTATAGAGTGTGTCATGTGTCTATCAATACCATAACGGTTAGTAGTGGTGATTATAAACAGGGTACACGTCAATGTTATAGAGTGTGTCATGTGTCTATCAATACCATACGGTAGTGGTGATTATAAACAGGGTACACGTCAATGTTATAGAGTGTGTCATGTGTCTATCAATACCATACGGTAGTGGTGATTATAAACAGGGTACACGTCAATGTTATAGAGTGTGTCATGTGTCTATCAATACCATACGGTAGTGGTGATTATAAACAGGGTACACGTCAATGTTATAGAGTGTGTCATGTGTCTATCAATACCATACGGTAGTGGTGATTATAAACAGGGTACACGTCAATGTTATAGAGTGTGTCATGTGTCTATCAATACCATACGGTAGTGGTGATTATAAACAGGGTACACGTCAATGTTATAGAGTGTGTCATGTGTCTATCAATACCATACGGTAGTGGTGATTATAAACAGGGTACACGTCAATGTTATAGAGTGTGTCATGTGTCTATCAATACCATACGGTAGTGGTGATTATAAACAGGGTACACGTCAATGTTATAGAGTGTGTCATGTGTCTATCAATACCATACGGTAGTGGTGATTATAAACAGGGTACACGTCAATGTTATAGAGTGTGTCATGTGTCTATCAATACCATACGGTAGTGGTGATTATAAACAGGGTACACGTCAATGTTATAGAGTGTGTCATGTGTCTATCAATACCATACGGTAGTGGTGATTATAAACAGGGTACACGTCAATGTTATAGAGTGTGTCATGTGTCTATCAATACCATACGGTAGTGGTGATTATAAACAGGGTACACGTCAATGTTATAGAGTGTGTCATGTGTCTATCAATACCATACGGTAGTGGTGATTATAAACAGGGTACACGTCAATGTTATAGAGTGTGTCATGTGTCTATCAATACCATACGGTAGTGGTGATTATAAACAGGGTACAGTCAATGTTATAGAGTGTGTCATGTGTCTATCAATACCATACGGTAGTGGTGATTATAAACAGGGTACACGTCAATGTTATAGAGTGTGTCATGTGTCTATCAATACCATACGGTAGTGGTGATTATAAACAGGGTACACGTCAATGTTATAGAGTGTGTCATGTGTCTATCAATACCATACGGTAGTGGTGATTATAAACAGGGTACACGTCAATGTTATAGAGTGTGTCATGTGTCTATCAATACCATACGGTAGTGGTGATTATAAACAGGGTACACGTCAATGTTATAGAGTGTGTCATGTGTCTATCAATACCATACGGTAGTGGTGATTATAAACAGGGTACACGTCAATGTTATAGAGTGTGTCATGTGTCTATCAATACGGTAGTGGTGATTATAAACAGGGTACACGTCAATGTTATAGAGTGTGTCATGTGTCTATCAATACCATACGGTAGTGGTGATTATAAACAGGGTACACGTCAATGTTATAGAGTGTGTCATGTGTCTATCAATACCATACGGTAGTGGTGATTATAAACAGGGTACACGTCAATGTTATAGAGTGTGTCATGTGTCTATCAATACCATACGGTAGTGGTGATTATAAACAGGGTACACGTCAATGTTATAGAGTGTGTCATGTGTCTATCAATACCATACGGTAGTGGTGATTATAAACAGGGTACACGTCAATGTTATAGAGTGTGTCATGTGTCTATCAATACCATACGGTAGTGGTGATTATAAACAGGGTACACGTCAATGTTATAGAGTGTGTCATGTGTCTATCAATACCATACGGTAGTGATAAGGTGATTATAAACAGGTACACGTCATCATGTTATAGAGTGTGTCATGTGTCTATCAATACCATACGGTAGTGGTGATTATAAACAGGGTACACGTCAATGTTATAGAGTGTGTCATGTGTCTATCAATACCATACGGTAGTGGTGATTATAAACAGGGTACACGTCAATGTTATAGAGTGTGTCATGTGTCTATCAATACCATACGGTAGTGGTGATTATAAACAGGGTACACGTCAATGTTATAGAGTGTGTCATGTGTCTATCAATACCATACGGTAGTGGTGATTATAAACAGGGTACACGTCAATGTTATAGAGTGTGTCATGTGTCTATCAATACCATACGGTAGTGGTGATTATAAACAGGGTACACGTCAATGTTATAGAGTGTGTCATGTGTCTATCAATACCATACGGTAGTGGTGATTATAAACAGGGTACACGTCAATGTTATAGAGTGTGTCATGTGTCTATCAATACCATACGGTAGTGGTGATTATAAACAGGGTACACGTCAATGTTATAGAGTGTGTCATGTGTCTATCAATACCATACGGTAGTGGTGATTATAAACAGGGTACACGTCAATGTTATAGAGTGTGTCATGTGTCTATCAATACCATACGGTAGTGGTGATTATAAACAGGGTACACGTCAATGTTATAGAGTGTGTCATGTGTCTATCAATACCATACGGTAGTGGTGATTATAAACAGGGTACACGTCAATGTTATAGAGTGTGTCATGTGTCTATCAATACCATACGGTAGTGGTGATTATAAACAGGGTACACGTCAATGTTATAGAGTGTGTCATGTGTCTATCAATACCATACGGTAGTGGTGATTATAAACAGGGTACACGTCAATGTTATAGAGTGTGTCATGTGTCTATCAATACCATACGGTAGTGGTGATTATAAACAGGGTACACGTCAATGTTATAGAGTGTGTCATGTGTCTATCAATACCATACGGTAGTGGTGATTATAAACAGGGTACACGTCAATGTTATAGAGTGTGTCATGTGTCTATCAATACCATACGGTAGTGGTGATTATAAACAGGGTACACGTCAATGTTATAGAGTGTGTCATGTGTCTATCAATACCATACGGTAGTGGTGATTATAAACAGGGTACACGTCAATGTTATAGAGTGTGTCATGTGTCTATCAATACCATACGGTAGTGGTGATTATAAACAGGGTACACGTCAATGTTATAGAGTGTGTCATGTGTCTATCAATACCATACGGTAGTGGTGATTATAAACAGGGTACACGTCAATGTTATAGAGTGTGTCATGTGTCTATCTATACCATACGGTAGTGGTGATTATAAACAGGGTACACGTCAATGTTATAGAGTGTGTCATGTGTCTATCAATACCATACGGTAGTGGTGATTATAAACAGGGTACACGTCAATGTTATAGAGTGTGTCATGTGTCTATCAATACCATACGGTAGTGGTGATTATAAACAGGGTACACGTCAATGTTATAGAGTGTGTCATGTGTCTATCAGTACCATACGGTAGTGGTGATTATAAACAGGGTACACGTCAATGTTATAGAGTGTGTCATGTGTCTATCAGTACCATACGGTAGTGGTGATTATAAACAGGGTACACGTCAATGTTATAGAGTGTGTGTCATGTGTCTATCAATACCATACGGTAGTGGTGATTATAAACAGGGTACACGTCAATGTTATAGAGTGTGTCATGTGTCTATCAATACCATACGGTAGTGGTGATTATAAACAGGGTACACGTCAATGTTATAGAGTGTGTCATGTGTCTATCAATACCATACGGTAGTGGTGATTATAAACAGGGTACACGTCAATGTTATAGAGTGTGTCATGTGTCTATCAATACCATACGGTAGTGGTGATTATAAACAGGGTACACGTCAATGTTATAGAGTGTGTCATGTGTCTATCAATACCATACGGTAGTGGTGATTATAAACAGGGTACACGTCAATGTTATAGAGTGTGTCATGTGTCTATCAATACCATACGGTAGTGGTGATTATTAAAACCTGAAGAGGTGACTGTAAACAAATCAGTGATATCTTGATATCTTTCATTATTGTAAATTGCGAACAGTCTATTGTAAATTGCGAACAGTCTGTTCTTAAATTCATGACATGATTGTTGAATTCTGATATTCTAACTTTTCAAAAAATTTTACGAAACTTTCGAAAAAAACTGTCTTTTGAATAAATAACAAATATAAATCCCAGATTTTGTAATAACTTAGGGAAAATACATGATTCTATTTAAAAATTGATTCAACACTGACACATCCTTTTCGCTACAGTAATCCTCGCTACTGATGTTATAATGTCTTCACAACTACAGCTTTGGTCGGTTACATACATGTTCCATGTTTATCGATCTGAAATAATCAGAAAATATATACATTTTTTCTGGAAGACGACTTCCCTTCGTGTCTGGAAAACAGTTAAAGCAAGATAAATATTCTGATATTGTCATTTCGGATTTGTCTTTACACTTTTTGTTCTGATTCATGTACCATGTATAGACCAAATGTATTTTTCTTATGAATGAAAAATCAATCCTTTCAAAACCTAAACTCTCTTTATAATTAGTGTTCATTAACCTTTGGATAAATGGCATCTACCGACATTCAGTTTGATTCTTTGATATTTATTTGTATTTTGTAATTTACTTTATGAAACGCGTATTGAATTGTTGGTATATATTAGTCTTTACGTAAGAGACATTTTACGAAATGTAGTATTGCAACGCTTATTTAATATTTATACCTATTTCTATTCAAGCTCGCTCCATCGGATGAAATTAAAGATTTTTTTGTACTTTTATTATGAGATGCATTGCATCATTTTAGAATGATTAGTATGGAGCATACATTTATCACAGAACACAACAATTAACATTCCCATGATAATACCACATACTCACGATCATAGGATTAACGAGTTTTTCAATTCCAATCCAAGCATTCGAATTACTTGGTGAACAACTCGTGATGCAATATCTTATCAAATCTTCAATATTTAATGATGTTCGAAGCTTCCCTTACGTGTCATGTCTTTAAACCTGTTAAGGTTGGATAATAAATCCGTCCCATAAGTGTTTACGTTGTTCATTTTCATTATAGCCTTTGCAGTGGTTGATTACCATCAGAGATATAAAATCTCTTTCGATACTTAAATAAACATTGTATTACCTTTAATACGTCTTCTCTTTCTCGTAACATAGATTAACTATCTCCCTCTCCTCGCGAAATAAATGCAATATTATATAATACAGGTTTTAGATTTATAGGCAAAAGCTATTGGTAAATTCAAAGTCTAACCTGAAATATTAAATAAATAGATGATGTACCCAATAAACACATAAATAAGAATAGAAAACAGAACAAAAAGAAAGGAAGAGAGACAGTCACAGAAGAAACATGCACTCAAGTTAAAGTATGAAAACAGTTAAAACATAATTCGTTATTTATAATATAGTATGTTTTAATGTTGATTGATCTTAACATTGAGGCGATAAAGTGTACTTCGTAGTTAAAATTTCGGTGACAAACACGCTCAATCTTCTATTGCCCCAAGCCGGCATTACAAAGAAGTTCTACAGCATAAAAAACGGAAGTAGCACGCTTATTTCCGGTATATGACCACTTCGTTCCAATCATCGCCAGATCAATATGTCTAACTTCCGGTTCTTTCAATTTAAGTTGCCTTGCCGGAAGGGTTTTTTCCCACATTGTAAGATAACAAACCAATACAACTCTTTTATAACACCGATCGCTATAAACCATACAGCCACATTAGGTTACGGGGTCGCGGACCATTAAATGTCTGTGTTACTACGAGTATAAAACAGAGGTGGCCATTTCAGCAGATCTTATTGACCATTTATGCATTGTAAAATTAATTGATCCCAGAAAATGGTTGAAATTACTTTCGTACTATCCCTCGCGAAACGCGTTTGCGGGGGATATTAAATTGAGCTGCGTCCATTTGTCCGTCCACGATTCTTTTCCTGCCTATAACTCAAAACCGTTCAATGCAACTCCTTGAAACGTTCTGTATTCATCAGACAAAATACCAGATTACTTCTTCTTTTTGTTTCTGGACTATAACTGAATAACCGTTCAACGCAGTTCCATGAAACTTTCTGTATATAACAGACAAGTGTCTAAGTTGTGCCTTTTGCTATTGCAAACCTTCCATGTTAGGTGTTTTTTTCCTGTTACCATGGAAACTTGAAAAAAAAAACTTTCTGTTTCTTTTCTTTCCGGGTAGTAACTCAGAAACCGTTCAAAACGGCTCCTTTTAACTTTCTGTACACATCAGCCAGGTGCCCTCGTTGTTCCTTTTGCTATTGCTGACCTTCCATTTTTGAAATTTTCAGTTACCATGGAAACTTAGTCAAAAATACCAAATTACTGGTTTTTTTTTGTTTCCAGTTTATAACTCCAAAACCGTTTAATGCAGCTCCATGAAACTTTCAGAATATAAATGAATACTGTTTCTTTTTGTACCTGGTGCTTTTTAAAGTTATAATTGAATAATTGTTACTTTGACCTTGGTGTATTTGGGTTTTTATACCAATTGCGGGGCGCGGGGGATAAAGTCACGCTTTGCTTCTCCTTGTTTGGTTTTATATAACCGAACGCAAAACCTAGAAAACCAAGATTTTAAAACAGCGTCAACATAGAATAATAGAATTTCCCACAAAATGTAGTCAACGACCAGCAAACCTACTCTGTCACAGCCAATGCAGAAGAGAGAGAGACAAAGTATTTACAGGATCACAACAAGAGAAAGGTTTGAGACTTAAAAAAGAGACTTAATGCAACCACCAGGAAATTTGTCATACTAATTAGCCGTCACTCCATATAGAAATTTAAGTTCTGTTTTAGGTATTTTTTGGAATGCCAATGTAGATTTTAATAGGTTTCAATGAGTCAATGGCGCTGATCCATTCGAGAACGCCCACGTTGCGTTATATATGTATTCTTGTCTTCGACCTTGAAACTTCAATATGTCTTTATTTTACTGGCAAACGCCATCGTCGAAAAAGGGTTCCTATTTTAGCATCTGACATCAGGTTTCGAATATAGCATTTTTCTTATTCATATTTTGTGTTCGAATATAGAGTACCATATCTGGTAATTTTTTTGAACAATGATTAAAACTTGAAACATGTTCCGACGATGACTTACCCTTTTTAATAGTAACCCTTCTTCATTTAATTACAAAACTTAAAAGTACAAAGCTTTTTCATTTATTTTCCTTGGTACCAACAAGCAAATTATGTTGCCTTTTAAATAGCAATTTCACCCTGTCTTTTAACTGATGAAGACTTCAATGCAAATATTAAGTGAGGATCGTTCAGGGTGGTGAAGTGCCGGTTTTTTCGCCCAGACGACATAAGACAGACGTAAGGTATAATTACTCCGACAGCAACCTCCAGGATGTTCGTTATAGAACCCGTTGGAAGTTTACATATAGATCGAGAGGATTTCTCCAGTGTGATTGTCGACCAGCTCCCAATATCATGGGTGAGCTCTCTAGGGATGGAATCAAGTCTATGCTGAAATGAACAAGCGGCAATGATACTGCCGAGGTTTCTTTAATATTAATGTTCCCTAGTTCTGTCCACGTTTATGTTACACATTAATTTATTCTGAAGATATTTAAAGTTTCTTTTTATGCTTGTAGTTACTGTGTTTGTTTTTGTGAATTCAGCTAATTGAGCATTCATAAAATCCTACGGTTTTCTCATTTGAATTGCAACATTGCATATGGAAATCAACAAATATTACTCATTTCTTCAAATACTAAATTGTACTGACATTCACAATTCAAATCAACATAGACGCAATGAAACATGTTATGTTTGTTTGTTTGTTTACATTTAAAGGTCCAACGAAGCGAATGTCCTGTAGGCTCGAACTTTTAAATTTGAAAAACAAATAATGATATGACTAGAATGAAACATACACGAGTTTGATTTTGAATAAAAAACAAAACAATCGGTTTAGAACATTTAAAAGGTTGTGAGTCCTGGTTTTGTTTCTTAATCAAATCAAACCAAACTATCTAAAATGACACAAATGTATAAAGTTGATATAATGAGATATGTTAATTACGATATAAGCAGATTTTTGATCATTATTATTTCAAAATAATACCAAAGTAACATTAAAAAACGATAATAATATCAGGGACATCAAGGTATATATCTCTGATGTTTGTATTAAAACCTCATACGATGTAATACAATGTGCTTTACTCTGAGAAGAGAATAACATGCATGGCATGTAGGGGGCTAGGTTTTAGTTATTAAAAGGTCATTATAATTGAATTGTACACAACTGGCAAGAAAAGGTCATGAGACGTAATTGTTGCTGAAAGTATTTTATTTCCGAAGAATTTTGACTTTCACTTATATATCTGCTAAGATTTTGTCACCTGATATAGTGAATGGCGTCAAAAAAGTAAATTTTGATCACGTGACCAGATGTCGCATCTATCTCAGTTTGATAGATTGATTTACGATGTGGTACAAATCCCCCGATTACAACACGTCTCTACATTACAGGTTCGTTACAGAAACTAACGGCCCCCTAAATCCCAGGGATCTCTGTTAAATCTCGTCAGACCACGCGAGACTCTCGTGAATAATTACTGATGGATGATTTTGGTGCTAGGCTTACTGACGTAGGATACAGGGATATGGTTAACGTGTTAATTTGGTACAATAATATTGACATTTTACATGTGTCGACAATCTTGAATTCTGTTTTAGACGAAATAGATCGATCGTCAGAAAAAGGATAATTTTAGAATTGTGCTGTAAGGCCATGCGTTAGGAAAACGAAGTACAGTCTACCCTAAATAGTTACACCTCTTTCAATACATAAAGAGGTACGTGGAAATCTAAATACACTTGATTATGATGACAGCTATCAATAAAACGCATGTTTCTGACTTTTTAACCATAAAATGGTGACAATGAAATATAATGTAATTAACAAGATATGCTGCAGCTTAGTAATAGTCTGTTGCACAGGCTACATACATGTAGTTCATGTTAACATCTGGACACAATCAATCGGTACGAAACACAAGTACACTAAGTATCGAAGGTTACCAACAAGCGGTAGGATGGCGTTGTGACGAGTAGCTCAATCTTGTTTATCTTCTTCAATATTGTAAAGATTTGCGATAAAGTACAGACTTGCAAGTTTATTTAATTTTAATATAAAATATATGAATTTACGAGATATTTTCCGGCGAAACGCAATGTTGGATTTATAATACACCATTCGGGATTATCTGTCGGTAATTCCGTTGTCTGCTAGCATTTTATTGGGGGCATTTATGATGCTTCATATTGACTATGTATCTCTGATATATCGTACCAAGCCGTCTCCGCAGTCTGTGATAAAGTCTGGATGATGTCATCAGATCATGTGCTCACTAAATAATATCGATGTAAAGACTTAAAGGTAGAATTGACATTTGTAGTCGGTATTCTTTTCACGTTCGTGTCTGGCACAAATGACAAATACACAATGGGTGTTATATAATTTTTCCAAATTTAATCAATTGAAAGTGATTTAGTTGGCTGATATACATAATATACGGGTAACACGATAACAGTGAAGTATTTAACGCAAATATATATTAAAAAATGAAAAATGCAGACCGAAAACCTCTATATCCATATCAACAATATGATACATACAAATATGAATACAAAATGCGATATACGATACAGTGGCTGTGAAATGATTAACTATAAAGTATTCACTTTAAAATCATTATTGTTTAAGGTTTATGGTTTATGACGTTTGTATATCAAACAAATAAATAACTTTGTCAGTTTATAAATGCACAACTACTTTAATCAGGTAGTTGTAATTTGACAGGTTTAAATTCTCCATCGTAGCATTCAATTACACAACGTATGATTTACGACAGATTGTGAGAGCAAAACTTGCATGAAATTAATTTTAAAGCAAGTAAGTGTTTATCAAAGAGTACTTAAAAACTTGAACAATGTCTGCATCAATCATATGTTCTGGGAAAGTATTGCAGATTTTTTTATTCTTTGAGTGAAGACGTTTCTTCTTTATTCATGGATGAGATAATTTAATTTATCTGATCGAATGCTTTGGTTTTCATAATCACTTGACAAATCAAAGAAAATCGTGTGTAGCAATACAAAATATGTCTCATTCGGTGTCTGAACAAACGTGTAACGTGAGAAGAGCGACTGAAGTCTGCGTTTCTTTGCTACCTTGACTTGCTATCCATTTATTGCTTTGGTGACCTGACATACTCGAATCTTGTTTCGTTGACGTTTTTGTTAATGTCTACAGATTTTATTGATAAAACCCAACACCACAACCAGGTGCGGAAATAACAACAGAAGATGATCATGAATAATCATCAAACAAGAACACGTCCAAAGCCTCCTTTGTTTTCTCGCAGTATAGAATTTATTGCTAAATCGACATTACCAATAGCCAATAATTAGGTATGTGCCTTGTACGAGCAAGATATTCAAACAAGTTTGGTAAACAATTTGTGATTTTCTCTGATTATTGTGTTGACGAAGCCGCGAAATCAATCCTAGTTCTCAGGAAAATACCAATTCGTGTAGTATTCACAGCCAAAGCTCTCACACAGAACATACTCTAATTGTACACGATGGTTATGCTCTTTTAGTTTCAGCGAATTTGGCGTATGTCAACAGGACCCGCTTACATGTATTAATGATTATTTTTTCTTTCGAAGACAAATATTTTTCAAACCAATATGCTGGTAATTCTACGTTTCAATTAAAACCTTAAGATTCTTAATTTTCTCTTTTGTACTTTCAGAATGCTGACATATCTATCAACACACTTTTTACACGCAACCCACCGCATACATGGGAGACCGTCCTTACATGACCCTAGCTGTTAATAGGACATTAATTTAATCAAACAAACAAAAAACAAACATATCTATTAACTATAAAAAATTATAGTAAGTTATATAGCTTATCGACTCAGCAGGTTTTAAAGCTTTTCCGTTCGCAATTCTCTCCACAAATTCATTGTACTATCAGTCCTTGATCGTCCGCAATTCTATCCACAAATACATTGTAAGATCAGTCTTTGATGGTTACAATACGAGATCTGATCGACTTCCGTGTATCCGTGTTATGTCTCGTTGTGATAGCGAGATTCTTACTTTCACCATAGCACTTCAACTGTTAAAATACTATCAAAGAGTTGAAAAAAATGTATATCATGGAGGCCTTCTTAAATAATCATAGATGTCGATAAAACATTATATTTTATCAACCAATTGATTATTACACGGACACAGATTGTTTCAGCTGGGTTCTTAGTTGTCATTACGTGCATTTGAAAATTTAAATTTATTCCTTGCACATATTATATATACTTTACGATTTGGGTGTTTAGCTATAATATTTGTTTTTCGATGTTGACAATACAGTATATTAAGCATTGAATTATTAAATTGCAATATTTTAAATTAGTAATACTTGGATCTAAAAAGTATTGCATATATTGTCTGCACATTGAATCGTGTAAATATAATATCCCATTGTATACCTACCTTTTGCCCTGCAGGTAGGGCATTAGAATTGTACCTGCTGCCCCTATTGCATGATCGTAAAAGGCGACTAAATTTAGGATCTTATCTTTTCTCTTCTTCCTAACTGACTTTATCTTTCCTAATGCCTCCCTTGGCACCGCCTCACTTTTGGCCTTGAGTTGAGCGTTCGCCCCTGTGAGGAAGGCTCTGGGTTCTGTCCCCTAGCCGAGACACACCAAAGTCTTTAAAAGTGGTAGTTTCTACTCCTGCTTAGCGCTCAGCATACAGGGAGTGGGACGACTGGTTGGCCCGTTGTCAGTATAATGTGACCGGGTGGGGTGTGTTGCTTGGTGTCTTCGGCGGCATGCTTCAGTGATATAGCACTATAAAAAGGGCAACAGTTCCACTATACAAGAAGACACTACATGAATATACCGCAGTCTCCCAAAACACGCACCTCGCACAACATACACGCAACACACCGCATACATGGGAGGCCGTCCTTACATGACCATAGCTGTTAATAGGACGTTAGTTAATCAAACAAACAAACAAACTTTTGCACAAAGTGCACATATAGCACGACGACTCGCAGTCGCTCCTGACTTTGTATCAAATGTCTTTTATTCTAGCATCAACCAACATTTGATAATGAAATATAGCTTTAATGTACATAATATGTGCATATGTATATATAGAGATAGTTTAACGGGTGATTTGGTATCGTTAAGGGGTATCTAATGCACAGTAGTAACTTTAATGTTATTTGTGAGCATGTGTCCTTCTATTCCCGCGGCTTTATTTTAGTGCTTGAGTATAATAACATATGGTAAGAAATTCGCGATATTTTTTTCTGACAGATTAAACTTCATTTGTAGTTAATTCAAAAATCTTGAAAAGTAATTAGTCAGTGAGCCTTTACGTTTGAACTCTAGCCATGTACTATGTGATAATATATTTGACTCGATGGACGTGCGATGAACCCCGCTTTTAGATTCGAGATCAGCAGTTGATGCCGAAATGCATGCTGGGACGAGTGCTGCAGATGCCATTAAACCACTGGCACCAGGCTTTCACAAGTCGTGTGTGCATTCTCCCCTGCTGCTAATATCTTGCACAAACTCTTTAATAATTAAACAAGGGTAGAAGTTTGGGGGACCTACCATGTCCCATGTGCATGTTAACTACAGTTGTTAATTCCTCTCTCAGCAGTTATGAATTACCCACAAATTTTCCTAACACCAGATAGATTGTGGAAACACTAAATTATTTACTTTCTGGTTCGCTGTTTTTCACACTGTTATTGTCTTGTGCCTATATCGATTACAGATAGATGTAATGAAACATTTTAGAAGTTATTTTGGTTCAATTACCTTTTATAAAGTTTACTTATGCAACGCCACTGGTACCTCCTTTACTGTTAAATTCGAATTTTTGTTTTAGGCTAAGTAATAGTCTTGCTTAGGGGGGTTGGCCGACCGGTTTAATGATAGACTTAGCACCACTTAGTATAGATAGGGCATGAAGACAGGTACTTGCTTGTTACCCCTGATGTCGTTGCTTGGTTGGCCCTGCAGGTAGGGCGTTAGAATTTTATCGCTGTCCCTATTGCATCGAGCGAACACGGCATGCTTCAGTGATACTTCCTAATGTCTTCCTTGACACCACCTCACTTTTTTCATTTAGTTGAGCATCATACAGGAAGTGGGACGACTGGTTCGGCCGTTGTCAGTGTAATGTGACCGGCTGTTTTGCTTGGTGTCTTTGTTTGTTTTTAGATCATCTGACCCGAAGAGTCAGGATGACCTATTGTCATCATGCACCGTCTGTCGTCGTGCGCCGTCCGCCATCTCCCGTGCGTAAACTTTTCATTTAAAAAACTTCTTCCCAATAACCGAAAGGCCCAGGCTACTGATATTTGGCCTGTAGCATGCTGGGATGAAGGACTACCAAATTTGTTCAAATGATTGTCTTTGACTGTGATTGAAGATCACAGGGGTAAAAAAGATTAAAATGTTTAAGGGTAAACACGACAAAAAAAATCTTTAAACAACTTGTGGAGAATAACTTGGAGGCCTAGAGACCTGATATTGGGCCTGTGACATGCTTGGATGGAGAGCTACCAAGTACGTTCAAACGAATGAGATTGACCTTCATTCAAGGTCACAGGGGTCATTTAGGCTAAAAACTTTAAATCACTATGTTGTATTTTGTCAATACTCAGATGACCATTAGGCCCAAGGGTCTCTTGTTTATTGTAACGTCCTATTAATATCTAAGGTCATGTAAGGACGGCCTCCCATAAATGCAGTGTGTAGCGTGTGTGAAGTGCGATGTGCATGTTTTGGGAGACTGCGGTATGTTTGTGTTGTGTCTTTTTGTATAGTAGAAAAGTTGCCATATTTGCAGTGTGAAAGTACAATAGAGAAAATTAAGAATCTTCAGGTTTTATATGAAACGTAAAATTACCTGCATATTTGTCAAAGATACGTTAGAAAGAATAAAGTCAGTAAGGAAGAAAAGAAAAGATAAGATCCTAAATTTAGTCGCCTTTTACGATCATGCAATAGGGACAGCAGGTTCAATTCTAACGCCCTACCTGCAGGACCATTGGTGTCGTCGGTACTCGGTAGCATCCCTCAGTTCTACTGTACAAGAAGACACAACATAAAAGATCTCCCAAAACACCCATCTCGCATATTTACACACGCTACTCAATGCATCCACAGGAGGCCGTCCTTACATGACCCTGGCTTTAATAGGACGTTAATTAGCAAAACACACAAACGTTGCTTGGTTGTCTGGCATGCAGAGCTAGATGCATTTAAAGAACGTTCTGTCCTATTGAAAAGGCTGCTCAATTCAATTATACACATACTGACCTTACAAATGCACGGCTCATACTGAGATGATGCCTGTTGTTGAAGCATTCAGAAGAATAAAACAAAAGATCAGAATCAAATAACAATGTATGCCGCTTTTTTAAGGTAATTTAACATCTATAATCTGACCCTCTTTGGGATGGCATTTTCTTTTCAAATCCTGAGTTATAATCATTCGTTTATATCAAACAATTTAGATTTACAAATGTGTCTGGCTACATAGGGTGTATCATAAAAATTACAGCTACCAACAGACTGCGGTCATCAACCGCCCAAATCACCGTGCGAGATGACTGATGTTCAATAGGAAACAAATTGCACAGCCCATTGTAAAAAAGCCTGATCAGAATAAGTATGTAAATATTCACACAAAATATATGTCAGACAACATATATATTTATAATGATAGCCTCATCGTTTACATTCACAAGTTTTTACTCTATCTTTATATTTATTTATAAGTGGTAATTCTTTGGTAATTTATTCCGACAGATTGTCATTTTGTTTAGATTCTACAGGCGCTAATACGAGTATTTCCTTTCGGGAGTGATCTCCCCTGCTTGCTTGTGATGAAACCAATAAAATGACATATTTCCCCCAGAAATAATTGACTCTCAACATATCCAAAGTCTAGACTATTATGTCCCTAACTTTAGTAATGAAAGCTGTAAGACATAGCAAGGTCACAATTATGTCGTATTGTGTCATAACGCATTTATCATATATCGCTGTTCGCCTACGAAATATCTCCTTATGTCATAATTTATCTGCCATATGAAGTTATCAGTCGTCATAACAATTAATAAACATACAGTAAAGCCGAAAAAGTGATTGTCTTACTTCAATGTTAATATACTAAGATAGCTAAAGGCGAAAATCGATCTCGGTATCAGGGATGGTTTAATCATAAACAAGGAAATGTATTTTGTCAGGAATAGATATGAATATAGAAAGGAGACAATGCGTTATCAGATACATATATGTCACACAGTTCTTTGTGTCCTGTGATGTTTCTATCTAGAATAAAAACTATGAGATAACCTAAACTGTTGACGTATCAAGCATTTTAATGATAGAAGTTGGTAAACTGCATAAAAGATTAAACTACACGATACATCAGCGTCGTAGTTGGGACTTGATCTCATCAAACCAGTGAATCAGATAAATGTACACATGGAAGGTTGATTTCTTGTATATGCATATTAAGGATGTATACTCGAGATAGTAAGGACAATGTAATATCATTTAACATTCAATACAATGTCCATATACCTAAATGCGTTTTGTTGGTTGAATGATTTGTTTGTTTGTTTGTTTGTTTGATTATTGAAACGTCCTATTAACAGCCAGGAACATGCAAGGACGGCCTCTCATGTATGCTGTGTGTTGCGTGTGTGAAGTGCGAGGTGCGTGTTTTGTGAGACTGCGGTGTGTTCTTGTTGTGTCTTGTATAGTGGAACTGTTGCCCTTTTAAAACTACTATACCACTTAAGCATGCCGCCGAAGACACCAAGCAACACACCCCACCCGGTCACATTATGAGGACAACGGGTGAACCAGGATAAACATTTCGTGAACAACTAAGATTATGATACGAGTTGACATATTTTCAAGACTGGGTGACATACTCCTTCTATTGGACGACCTCATTGTCACCTTCTTATTACTAGAGTAGGCGCTCTTATAATTAGGATGACGTGATGAAATCTCCGCTTCTGTGGAAAGACTATGGAAACTTTTTTTTTTGATTGATTAACGTCTCCAATTAACAGCCAGTGCCATGTGTGTCACATTTATGTAGTTTGTAGCGTGAATGTATTGTATGGTGCGTATTTTGGGAAGCTGCGGTATATTCGTGCTGTGTCTTCTTGTATAGTGCGAACTTCCAAGTATGATTCTAAAGTACATTTTAATAGTCGCACTTCTGCCTGCGATACATTAATTTTTATGTGTGATTTCCTCACGCAAGAGTTCATTGAAATCAATATTACACGATGTATCCGTGTTTGACATTATCGTCTCTAAGAAGTCATAACAAGCTGGTTTGCGGCGGAAAGTTACAACAGGCCGACAGATGCCAGTGGCAATCATAGACGGAAGTCACGTGATATCTAAAAAAGAAAAAAAAACCAGTAACTTCCGGTTGCCCACCACCGCCTTGTTCCGTTGTGAATTAACGGCATACTGTTTATGACAACTAATTCCGGCTTCATGTTCCTTAATCCGATTTTTTTCTGACATGTTTTTATGATTATTGATGGTCTTTGTACTTGTGATGGACATGAAAACGTTCACAACCAATGCAAGTAAGATTTTTTTCGAGTTTAATCGTTCGGGACATATTCTAAAACCTCCAAATCTCTTTAGGTATCGATTAGTAAACCTAAATTAATAATGATTATGAAAATACCAAGTTCTGTAATATACTATTGATTCTAACTAAAATTAACAATAAGCCGCTAAACATCCATATATATGTAAGAATTTGTAACATGGACCACATCAAAACCATAAACGTAAATTGTCTTCTTTAGTTTGGGAGACTCCGGTGTATGTGGTGTGTTGATTGTACATGTGTGCGTGTTTGGTTGGGGAGACTCCGGTGTATGTGGTGTTTGAGGGTTCATGTGTGCGTGTTTGGTTGGGGAGACTCCGGTGTATGTGGTGTGTGTTGAGGGTCATGTGTGCGTGTTTGGTTGGGGGACCCGGTGTATGTGGTGTGTTGAGTGTACATGTGTGCGTGTTTGGTTGGGGAGACTCCGGTGTATGTGGTGTGTTGAGTATCGTGTTGTGGTGTGTGATGTGGTGTGTTGTGTGTGCGTGTTTGGTTGGGGAGACTCCGGTGTATGTGGTGTTTGAGGGTTCATGTGTGCGTGTTTGGTTGGGGAGACTCCGGTGTATGTGGTGTGTTGAGTGTACATGTGTGCGTGTTTGGTTGGGGAGACTCCGGTGTATGTGGTGTGTTGAGTGTACATGTGTGCGTGTTTGGTTGGGGATCGACTCCGGTGTATATGTGGTGTTTGAGGGTTCATGTGTGCGTGTTTGGTTGGGGAGACTCCGGTGTATGTGGTGTGTTGAGTGTACATGTGTGCGTGTTTGGTTTGGGAGACTCCGGTGTATGTGGTGTGTTGATTGTACATGTGTGCGTGTTTGGTTTGGGAGACTCCGGTGTATGTGGTGTTCGATTACATGGGTGTGTGTTTGGTGGAGGAGACTCCGGTATATTTGTGTTGTTATTCTTTCAATTGTAGAACGCTGCCCCTTGTGGTATCTCCCTGCAGCATGCTCAAATAAATACATAATTATCTATGTTTAGGTTTGCTTTCAACTATATATTTTATGTCATTGATAAACAGTTATGTCGAAAGTTATAATAGACTTCATCATCAGAGACAATATTGCGTTCCGTTATTGTGTAACCATTACATAGTCATTTCAAAAAATCCCTATCGACCGTCTCAAAGTCTTAGCTTTAACCGTTCAAATAATTATTTCTTAATAACCCAGGAGGCATTTTACCACATTGAAATCTAACGTCTTTTCAAAATCATTACTCTTAATACGGTGTCAATCCCTCCACTGTTTCTGGCGAGATAAAAGCTTAATTGTAGTTTGTTGGCAGCTCTAACGCTGTTTTGTAGTGATGTATAACGTTTTGTTAAAGACTAATTTGGCATGTTAACTATTAATTAGTATTAATGGTCTACTTTATTTCTAATTGCTTTGTATCAATTCAACGTTATAATCAAGATAATGAGCATTTAAACACTAATTCCAAAATAACGAGCTTTAAATTCTTTAATTACAAGTGTTTTAAAACTTAAGTGAAATGTTTTGGACGTTAATTGAGAGGCGAACGTGAAGCTAAGAGTTGGGAAGTTATCTTTTACGACCGCTGATTACATGGATGGTAATTTCGCATACATATAAACCATTGATATAAGTAGGTATGAAAATCTGTATAATTCAAAACCTCCAAAGGCATTCATAAATTTCCTTGTCCATAGCTATGTGTCATTGCCAACAATATCTTGTTTTCTTATGAATAATTGTTATTTTATTCCATTCACTGTATAAACACTATTAATAAATCATATTAATATTTTGAGTGGTACTGATATTTTGGCGCTTTTCACGAGAAATGTGTTGCCTTAATGAAGATACATGTTTGGATATGAAAATGGTCTTATGAAATAATTACATCTGTATGTATGCATGCACTCATTTGTGAAACGTTTACAATTTATTGGAAAAATAAGTAGAATCATTGTATTTTTAGTCAAAGATATTTGAACAAATGCTTCAGTAATCTCTGATAAAAATAAATATGCAGTGTGGTAGTTAAAACGTAAGACCTGACTTTAACCAGTTATGTTTATACATGTTAAGAATGTACACACTGAGTTTTGAGGAGGTATTTTTGTTTCGGTATGTAAGAAATATGTAGAGTCGAAGTAAAACTTAACTAAATTACATCTGTGTTGAGTATGCAACAAACAGTTTTGCCTCGATGTAGAAATTCAGCATATGTCTTTGTGTAACATTTAAGCTTCCCATCAGTGCCGTACCGGACTCCAGAGACATTCCCATGCAGGAAGTGTGCGAGGAGTATACGAGTACATGAAAAAGAAACGCATAACGTCTCATAATATTATTGTTGTTGATCAAATAAATTTATTCTTCATAGGAAATATTCGTTTGATTGTTCGCCTTCTGTGTTTAACTTTAGTTACGGGTCGCCTCCCTTGAACTACCATGTGTACTCATAGGTGGCACCACCCATTTTAATCAGCTAACACTCTCAGATGCTCGCTGGAAATGTTTACATGTGGAAATCATGAAAATACGACTTAAAACGATTGATGAGAAGATAGTGTTTATGAAAGTCTCAATTGATGTGTGTGGGCAGGTTTTCTCGATGATAGGATGTTTGCTATACCGTCAAGTGGATACAGTTATATTTATATAATAATATAAAAGCACGTGCATGCTCCTTCCGAATAACACGTACTAGAAACTCATTACTTTCAATTAAAAACAATTTCCAGTTTTTGCACTCTATCAGAAGTAGGATCGTGCGTTTATAATATTCACTTGTATATTTGACTAATATTTATTTTTCTCATACACACTTTAAGTTGGGTTTTTTTTCCCAATACCATATATAGTATTTTAAGAACAACGTAGCCTTTGTGTAATGGCGATCGAAGAGTTCTTGGTTTGTTTGTTTGATTGAATTAACGTTATATAACAGACAGGGTCATGTAAGGACGGTCTCCCATTTATGCGATGTGATGTGTGTATGAAGGGCGGGCGTGTGTTTTGGGCTGTGGTATATTCGTAGTGTGTCCCCTTGTTTTTATAGTGCTATATCACTGAAGCATGCAGCCGAAGACATCAAGCAACATACCCCAACCGGTCACATTATACCGACAACGGGCGAACCAGTCGTCCTACTCCCGGTATGCTGAGCGCTAAGCAGGGGCAGAAACTACCACTATTATAGACTTGGTGTTTCTCGACCAGAGGACAGAACCCAGAACGAAGATTATCCAGATAATTGCATGAAATAAAGCAGGCAAAATTGAACAATTTATGAAATCTGACGATAATAGCTATTGACAGTTATATTAAAATAGACGCAAATATCTTCATTTCCCGAAGATTTTAAAAAACACCACATTTGAAATCACAGTATTTTCTCATTTTGACTGATCTCGTCGTTTATCTCACGACTTGGCGGTTCTATAATGATTGTCTTCTGATCGAGGTGTTAATTTGAATATGAAATTGTTGTTAAAAGATGAATTATTTTTGATACATTATTACCACGTAATAAAGTTTAGTTTTCTATTTATAGCCAGTTATTTAAGGACGGCCTTCCATGTCTACAATGGGTTGTAGCGTTTATAAAGTGTCTCCTTGTAATAGTACGGTTCTTGTCCTTTATGTAGTGCTATCTCACTGAAGCATGATGCTGTCGAAAATGTCCCTCTTAGGTACCTGCTGATCATATTGCATTTAATTGTAATAGGCGCCTAAATTTAGAATATCATATTTTAGCTTCCTTCTGACCTCTCTATTCCTTAAGTCTTACGCAGCCTTTTGCCGTCTGTTGAGTACTCGCCGCTGTGAGGATGGCTCTTGGTTCTGTTTCCTGGCCGAGTTACAACATAGTCTATAACAAAATGGCAGTTTCTGCTCCTGCTTAGCGCTCAGCATAAAGGGAGAGGGACGACTGATTTTTACATTTTCAGTTTAATGTAACCGGATGGGATATGCATGTTTTGTGTGCACGACCGAATGATTCAATGAGATTGCTGAAATGACTCTAGCTATTAATAGAACGTTATTTTATTCAAACAGACGAATGTCTGTAGGGCATTTCGTCGCATCATTGAGTATACTGGGAAACTACCGAGGTATTAAATTGTCATATATCGTACCGGAATCGTTTAAATCGACCATCATTCAAGGAGCAAAGGTTACTGCATGCAATAGCTAGTGAATAGCATGTATTTTGATTGGTTGCTTTCTATCACCAGGGAGATAAATTGATGAGGTACTTTAGCATGGCCTGTTTGATAGTATCTTTCTGATGGGAGCATGCATATTGCATTTGAGTATGTGAACTCTGTCAATCTCTTCTTGTCTACTTTGTCACTGCCAACATGAATTCAGATCGCATGTCACTGATTCATGACAGATCCAATCAAATGGATACAATCTTTACATGTACAAACGCCAAACCTTGATAAACATATTCGCCGAAAATCTCCTCAAGGTTACATAAACACTTAAAATACGGCACACTAATGGACTACATCGCTACACTGTCACTCTGGAATAGATTATCTCCCCTCAAAGAGTATGACGGTATCGAAGCCAAGAGACGTGCCAAATATTGGATTCAATGCAGATCTTATAATGATCAGTAAATTTTGGTAATTTATAAAAAATGCCTCTTTCACAGATTTTCGGCCTCTTGGCCATCTTCACATACATAGAAACACAGCATAAGCTGGGTGAAATCCATTTTGAACCTTTTGATATGATGCTGTACGTAGCAACAATGACATGTCTGTGTCCATTATAACTCCCCGATGTATGCATGTACATGTCCGACAGGTATAGTTTTTCATAGAGTATAACTTCATCACACGGTTCGTTTTATGATGGAATAACACATCGCAGGAAAGCCAGTATCAGTATTAAAGATCGCTTGCAATATTGGTGATTTGTCCAATGTACCTTTGTGTTTCCTCAGAATGTTCCTTACATCAGGCAAAAGTTAGGAAAAGTGGTACGCACGCGGTTTTTTCCGGAGTCTTCGCGATCTGCAAGAAAATCAACCCTCTTCTTAACATCTACTTTTCTTCGTTGACTTTCCACTTCGCGACCACTGTACCCTCTCTTCCTAAGTTGTGTTTTGAGTAAAGTTCTGCGTTTTGCATAATCTGTGCCTTAAGTACATATTCTTTTGATCCGTAACCTAGGTCCATATGCTAGTGCTTTTATTGTGTGAGATGGATGACATGAATCGTGCTGTTGAGAGAGCTGTTAATCTGTTTAACATAGAGGTTAGTAAAAATCGCATCATCTAGTTGGACTATTGTGTCTTTGCTTCAACGGGGTTCAACATTTAGGTCCTGATGAATGGAATTAGCGTTGTCTGTGAATTCTGGTAGAGCAAGCAAACTGCCCGTGCATATGTAAAAACCATCATCAATAAAACGTTTATGAAAATATGGTTTCGTTGGGTAGAAGAGTAATTTCTTATCCCACTTCCACGTGTACGCACGAGCTAAATTCCTACAAAGGCGTGATCCAATCGCCACACCTTTATTCTGAATATAATGGTAATCTCCAAAAATTGTTATGGTCTAAAACAATTTTTTTCCATTTGTAAGGCATATGATGGGGATAACAGGATTCGGCCTCTTTTCTAAGGCTTTCCTTAAAGCTTCCATACATTCCTCCTGTCTTACTACCGATGGGTACAGCTTAAAAACATCGGAACAGAAAAGAACAGCACCTTTCGGGGTGTTTTCCTTAATTCTATATAATAATAATATATAATTAATAAATAAGAACGAATCGGAGAAAAAAAAAATAAAGAAAGCACCGAAACAGCAAAAAGTAAACCACAACTTAAATGACAACGATAATTTAGAACCGAAGATCCAAACGCAGAAACAATGATGCTGAACATCCGAAACAAGAAAAAGAAACAAATGACCCAGAAACAAGTCTAGTAATAATAGCTGAACAATTGGTATTATATGCTGCACTACAACTTAATAGAACAATGCGAACGTGAAAGGCTGAAATGAAAAAGGTCGCGAAAATATTTTCATTAACTTTCACCCCGACGTAAGGTCGTACTTCAGTTTATCGAGGACACGAAATTAACACCAGTCACGGAGTTAATTAATTAAGTATGTTATTTTGGGCAAGACAATCGGAATGCAATTATTTTCAAAATACCTTTTGTAATCTTTGAGAGAAATTGCAAACTAGGTCGTCCGCACTTCATGGAAACAGGACATGTGGTCTTGATAGTCATGTGACATAATCAAGACCACGTGACATGATGTTCACGTGACAAATCTCTGGTAATTGCATGTTGAATTCATCATTATTGTTGCTCTGTGGCGCAATCACCTTATACATTTGGTAGCAATCAATCATTTGTTTCCATACCACTTTGGTTACATTGATCGACTGCGAATATCTTAC
Source organism: Argopecten irradians (assembly GCF_041381155.1). Classification (NCBI taxonomy): domain Eukaryota; kingdom Metazoa; phylum Mollusca; class Bivalvia; order Pectinida; family Pectinidae; genus Argopecten; species Argopecten irradians. The sequence continues at coordinate 3,304,358 of NC_091134.1, read as the reverse complement.
ATAGCTGATTAATTCCATATTTTACTTCGATAAAAATCAAAGCTTGCATAAAACAATACTTTATTGATGTTTTTACCTAAATATTTGAACACATACATACTAACTAATAAGAAGGAAGAGAGTGTCACTATTGAGCTACGGCGAATTCACTCGTGTTGTTTGAACTAAATCGATACTTTTAAAACAATTATGCCATTGACATAAAGGTATTCTGTCATAAAATTCATGTACGACATTTCGGACTAAAATCAAAAATATTCTACTAAACTGTACGTGTGTGCAATATTGGATGATGTTTACATTTTTCTATCCGATTTCAGCCATTTTCAAACACTCTCGGTGACATACGTAAAAGCCGTACGAGTACGAGTTCCGTGTAAAGTTCGGTGAGAAATGATCATTCTCAGAACATCTGTACGCTGGAGGGAAATGTATGTGTGACATCCATCACAACTCCGAGTACCATTGACCGGAATCGCGTGCAGATTAGTTTTCGTTTTATTTTATGTACTGTTATTAAAGTCATTCAGGTACACATTTTTGTTATTGGAAGAAACCCTTGCGGCCAGTACTTGGTTGATCATATATATGTACCACTAGACTTCCGTGTACTGGCCAGCGTTGATTCTACCACACACAGACTGGATAACTACATGTGTTACGTATCAAACTAGGACATGTGAACCAATCAAAGACCACTATTATCCTTTTTAGTCACGGAGTCGGTAAGAGATTTTGCTAATCAATTATATTTTAATTAATTTGTCAGCAAAACTTATAAAATCATTTTAGAAAACAGTTCATTTAACATATTGTGATGTTTAAACTGTAACTGTGGAGTAATGTTATTTTTCAGTTTTTTTGTTTTATTCCTTAATGTTTCCTCAATTCTATAAAAGTTCCAAGATATGTCTTTGATATCGATTTTAAGACTCTAAGATACTCTAAGATATAAGAAACACACTATTACCCATACGTACTATTAGTCACTTTTATAGAGGAATTAATTCCGTTACATGTTTACTTTAATTCAGCATGATAGTAATTGGTATTCATTGACATGCATGTCATGATAAGATAAGCCTAGCAATGATCATTACTGTTTTTTGCGGACGTTTTACAATTTTGCTGTGTTGATTGGCAGTGATTGGCAGGGTTTAAGTATGCAAGTCTGACGGTCACTCACAGATCGACGCCTCTGATACAATTTGTGTAAATCAATTTTCTCATCTATGAGACAACACGTTTATTTCATCGGGTCAAGTCCCGTCATTATGTACAACGATAAATTACCCAGGCACTCGTCAATGCCAAACACGGACAAAAACTTGTTGCTTTTGTAAGGATAGCTTAATTGCAACTCCTTTATGCCACGGGACTTTCCGAAGGGTCATTTGGCGGTCAAAATGAAATTCACATTCCCGAATAGAGGTAAACTCTACGATCAAGACATGTAATGAATTACTTTAGGTTAATAGCGTACATAACCTTGAGGTCGGAACCGATAATCGTTTGTTCTTTTGAGGACGCACAACGTCTGACAAGCCTCGTGGCACAGACCGAAACAAAACTCTTCTTCCTTAAACTTTTTTTTCGGTTTCTAAACCTAACACACGATAATCGGTAGGAACTCCGTATTTATCCTGCAACTGTCCCACATACTGATCGATAACTACTGCCGGATAAACTTGTGCTTTATCCGTCAATACGATATGCTTTATCCGTCAATACGATCACGTGAATTTGTTCCATATCTGACGGCACTTTTTCTAACTTGACCCAGAACTTGAACCTTCCGGTGAATGAAACGTCATTCAGTCCCGCTAAAACGTGACGTCACATTCACCGAAATGACGTCATTTTTACTATATCGAAAATCTCGTATGGCGGTGCCGTCTTTTTCTTGGCTCATGACAAAGGTATGTATTGTTAAGTAATTCTTTAATGGGTATTTATTGTTATTTGAGTATTTTCATTTTCTTTCAGTGATATATCACACTGAATAGAATTACGGTGACTGTTTGTGAATGCGCTTATTTCTTTCCCACGGCAGTAAAAAGGAGTGCACTCTCATTCGGTTAAGTGAATGAATCTTTACCTCCGCATCAAAGAATCGTCTCGCTTCGAGCGAAACAAAGTAAGGAACTGTCAATTTGCTTTCGTTTTGAATGCCATAATGGTTGCAGGATAAACAGAATACACGGTTAGTATCTTACAATACAAGGTTTATTTTGGTGCTCGACACGGAAAGCCGAGATGACTCGGCAAAGCCTCGTCATCTCGGCTTTCCTAAGTCTCGCACCAAAATAAACCTTGTATTGTAAGATACTAACCATGTATTCTCTATATATATATTCACATATAAATATAAACTTTATTTATTTTACATCATTGGAATGTCTGTATGTTTACAAGGCTTATGTAAATCACTCTCGATGGCCCGAATGTAAGTATTGTGGAGGGGGTCTTAGTGTGGTGTGTGAAACGTAGTGCCCGGAGAAAACCCACGTGATGGGCTGTGTTGACCTGACCTTTTCACGTCCGTGCCGGGGTCGAACCCCGCAGTCTAGATGAAGACAAGTGGCTTATATACACACCGTTGTGGTGTGACATGTGTAATGTCAAATTTTTCAGCTGAAGTCATGATTGTTACATTTGTCTCCTATATCTGATAACATTAAAAGTTTCAATTTAGAACTTTTGGGGGTTTGTCCGTAGCACGACGGACATCCTGTTTGTACGATTGTCCTGTGAACAGCAGTATTTAAGACGGCCTCTCATGTATATTTGTGTTGCGTTGCGTGTGAATGTCTGTATGTTTTGAGAGGCTGCGGTATATTTGTGTTGTATGTGTGAATGTTTGTATTTTTTGGGAGGCTGCGGTATATTAATGTTGTGGTAACACTTCATATTTGAAGTTTGTGTCATTTCTATTTGGTGTGTCCCTCTCAGGGACTTAAATACACAATGTTTCCCCACTTTCATCTGAATGCCACAAGTGAGGCGATGTCAAGCGAGACAAAAAATAAAATCAAAAAGAATTTATTCGGATTTAACCATCCTGCAATGGGGGCAGTATGTACAAAACCAACGTTCTACCTGCAGGATCGGCATCAGACAATTACCTTTCGAAGAATTTGACCCAACAGACGATCACACATCAAAGACATAATAACAAGAATGGTATGCAGTGTGTTTACACTATCCTAATTTTATGCACTTATATTGTGCATATTTAGTAGCTCACCTGGCCCGAATGGTGCTGTGTCCGTCGTCCGTTAACTTTTCACAAAAAAATCTACTAGTTATAAACGGCTTATTGGATTTTCACCAAATTTGGTCTGAAGCTTCTTTGGGTGAAGGGAAACCAATCTTGTATAAACGGTGACTCTAGGGGCCTGGGGGCGGGGCCCAAAAGGGGAAATTCTTTAAAATCCTTCTGTAGAAATGAAGAGATTTAGTTCTTATTTTGTTTGAAGATTTCATGAGTGCAGAGAAACCAATCTTGCCAGGGGCCTGAGGGGCAGAACCCAATACGGGAAATATAGTAAATTCTTTAAAATCCTTCTTCTTCTGTAGGAATGAAGTGATTTAATTCTAATTTGGTCTGAAGCTTCCGTGGACAAAGGTGAACTAATTTTGCATTAACTATGGGTCCGGTCCCCCAGGGGCCTGAAGGGCGGGGCCCAATAGGGAAAATATAGCAAATTCTAAAAATCCTTCTTACGGCTGTTCCATATACGAGTTAGCTTTGTTAATATTTTGTTTAATATAAAAATAATTCTTTGATTATAATCCGGTAAGCATAAGGCCATGGTCTACTGTACCATCCCCGGGTCATACCGTACACCCGTTCTATGGGGATCAGCACACATACAAATAAATGCCTTCCAAGGTTTGACTTTGAACTATTCATCAAACATTGCCACCGCTAAAGGTTTCCTTATGAACGTAGCTTCTATGACACCTAACATTCTGTATTCAGCCTTCACAAAATCCATTAAGCTGTCTTCAGTACCGACACTTTCAAACCGGAAATACGGTGGCGCCCTCCTCTGTCTCTAGTCGGCTGATGTATTGTTTAGTGCGGAGTAATCTACCAATCTTATAATCCTACCAGAGATTGAAGACTTTTTCTCTAGATAAAAAGCTTCTAACACAGCTCTTGTAAAGTTATGTTGTATATGAGTTGGTATGATAGGCTTGAATGAAACAATGAAATAAGTTATCTTGTAATTGATTTTAGTCGTGTAACTGAATATTAAAACTTCTTAAAACATCTAAAAAATAGATCCTGTATTTCCATGTCTATGTCAATGTCAGAAAAGACAATGTTGTAAACCGATATGAATTATACTTATTTTATTGAAATCTTGACTAGCTATAATTGGCGGTCTGATGGAACACCATCAACATTTTAAAATGTGTTATGTAGATGGATGTGAGTGGACACACTCTCTCACGGGGCCCTTCTTTTCCCCAATTAGCGTTTTTCTATCTTTGTACAGATTTATTTCCTTAAGATAGTCATGTTTTATTTTAAAGCTTCTTTTAACAGCACACGCGTTTTTTCGTAAGGAATGTTTTTGAAGGAAGTAACATTTTGGATTTAAACAAATTATTTCTGTACATATTCATAGTCGTAGAAACCCCAAATATGACGTCATCGAATACTTTAAAATTGAAACAAAAAACACCTTAATGCTTCCCTGGGTTTTCAGAGTGTCCTGTTGATTCTATTCATGGAGTTCTCAGAGTTTCTTCAATTCAATCGCATGCCAGGGTAAAAATAATTAAGTTAATGTTACAATTAACCATACGCTGTCTAAATAATTCCCTTCCAGCATTTTTTGTTCTCTTCACCTTCTGATATTCTTTACAGTTTGAAGCTAATTTTTAATTGAAGTGTTGATTATATTTATTCGTGAATTGAGAGAACTAAATCAGAATTAATTAGCCAGACTTGGTGAAGCGGTGTGATACTGTAACAACAAATATAACAGATCCGCAAAATAACACGAATTATTACGTTACCATAGCAATGAATAAATTCACAGAACAACTGCGGTATACAATGCGCATGTCCGTACACTATAATACCTATCATGGATTCAGAATCACGCGGCGGCGGCACGCTTCAGTAATTTATCAATATAAAATAGGTAAGAGCTCCATTATACAAGAAGACACAACACGAATATACCTCAGTCTCCCAAAACACACACTTCATACACAAAATACACAACATATACGGGGAAGCCGTCCCTACATGAGGCTGTGAATAAGATATTAATTGAATCAAACAAACACATGATCGTCTAGTGAATATCAGTGTACTCAATACTTTATATAACAATTGCAATGATATATCTAATATTATTCTACGTAGGTCAGCAACTTATTGACGGAAAAAGCGATCCAACACTGACAAAATACTTAGTTTTAACGATAAAGATAGAATGTCCAAAGATAATGTCATAATTCACCGCAACAAAGTATAACTAACAATTGTGATATCACATAGTCACAAGTGTCACATAACCTTTATTAATAGAAATATAAGCAAAACTTTTAATTTCGTCCCTATAAAAAAGTAGAAATCCGGCTAGGATGTGAGGTTTCCGTCTACTGAAACAATCATGCGACGTAATACAGATATTATGACGTCAAATCTAAATGTGACGTCATAATAGTGTTATTACACATGTGTATTACGATATTTATGACGTGGCCGTGTGACACGGCTGGACGGGCCTGTTATGTGATCAAGTGTTGTGTTATATAATATAGAAAACAAAACACCTCCTTTATAGTACTCTACGATACACTGCAGTAAAAGAGCGGAATTACAAGTCTAAAATCAATTAGATTGCTAAAAACACATCCACACTCACCGTACACAGGTGCATAGCGTTATTTATTGCAGTTAAGGTACCCTTTCCTTGCGCTAGGAATTATTTTCTAAGTTTAGATGCTCTAGGACTCAGAAGATTTGGGAAGGTACTCGCACATGGTTAACATTTCCGATACCAAACGCCTACGTACGGGGGACGGACAGGAATATCAATCGATTGCCATTACCAGTATCGATACCTTTAGCGGAAATAGGAAAGCATTTTCAGACACCGGAAGCACATTGCTATCTATCAATTGTTCCTGTCGTCATAGTTTTCTGTTAAACGTCTATACCATGATGCAGAATGTATGTGTCTTAATTCCATATTTCATCAATGGTGGCCACGATACATGTAATGTGGGCAACTGTTACCGAACAACACTGCGTGCTAAAAATAAATGGATATATCTAAATGTGATAATTGGATTTATAGAGGACATTCTATTAAATGACACAAGGTCTTAATGCCTGCCTAAGTTATAGACGGTTTCTGTTTGATTCTTGGTTGATACCGATTCCTTTTTAAACAACAATCCTTCTTCAACTGCCAACTGTAGACGTGCTCGTCCCCTAGATTTCGCTTTTAGAATGTTCATAACTTAAAATCAATTGACTTATCGTAATATTGCGACAAAATTATGAAGTTTTTATCGACCAATGGTGTGAATGAAAATTCAAATTATAAGACGATTAATGAAAGCTGCATATTCATCGTATTTTTACGATATGAAATACTTACAACACAAAGAGGACATAAACTACTTTGGGTATTCGCTACAAAATTATTATTTTGACCTATCGACGTACACAGACCAATTTTGCATGAATGACGCAATAACGACGGCATTCGCTTCTTGATGTTAAACAACTGGCATGTTTGTTTTAAATGTCATTACTTTTTGCAAAGTGTAAAATTAAACGTCGCGTATAGACATTTTATTACTATTCGTAAGAACGAAATATCCCCATCCATATACTAAAACTATTGTTTGTCTGTATTCTGCAGATCTAGGTTTTTTTCTCAATATACATTCCTATCATGTCAGCAGAAGATTCCGCATGAGTTGTAAGTTACACTACTATCAGAATTTTATTACGGATCTGCGACCTGTCTGTGCGAAACATGCAATTATAATAATCCCATTCACGGTTTATTTGTGTGGAAAGATGTGTGAAATAACCAAAACAGCTAACATATGAAAAAGTAGACTGAAGAGCTCTTTCTTGTCCGCGTATAAAAATAGCACCGGTTATAGATTTCTGTGTTCATGTGACCAGGTAAAACCACTCACGTCATCTTCATGTTCTGTATTCGGATCTCGTTATGTCAAATTATTTATAATGAATTGGTGTAATAATGACGATACATATACATGTACTGGGAATAAACTCAATGGACCCTACATAAATTTACTGTTGAATGTATCTATTACTAAACTTTCCTGTACTTTGAACAAAGGTGTATTTCTAATATTTGACATTTGATTCATTTAATGATGTTATTTACAAATGGATTCTGTATTAATACAGTAATTTTATTTTATAAAGACATGAGGGTGCAGACAAATTTTCATCATGCTTGAACTTCATTGTAAATGTTATCTCAAAGCTAGTTTTATGAGTTATTCAATCATCATTTTGTTTAATATTTGCAGTCATATGTATATACAGCTGTATCATCATTATTTTTTACGGGAGAAGACGGATTATAAGTGTGTCTAATCCCATCTGTATATAACGTGCAAATAAAATATGTTTAAATCAAGGTAATGGAGAGTTTAAATTACTGATGTTAAAAAAAATCCTTATAATATACAAGGAACTTCCTTTCAGCACCACTTGCATATTAATTAGCCTAAATAATAATACCTGCATAGCATAACTGTTTTAACAATCTTGTTATGTTCTCCAGTCAAGTAAATTAAGATGCCAAAGAAAATTGTTAGACATTCCATCTCGATGTAATTAATAGACAAGTTGAGACAACAGGCATATATTAACCACATATTTAAAATTGCAAAATATAAACAGCATAACCCCTCTAAATCGAACCCGCATTCCTCGAAATGATCGTATGGTCCCGACCGTGTCCTATATATTTCATGTAATTAAACTACGGATAGCTCGAACAGCTATTCATCAAATACCCCGTTTCATCAAATAAAAAGAAACCATGTATTCGTCGAACAGGTGTTTGGTCCTTAAGAAATTTTCATACGCTCATGTTATGTGGTTATTTTTTTCAATTTGATATTGCTATAAAAACAACTTTCATAAAAATTCAAAATGCTGAAAAACACGGTAATTAATATATCATTGACACGCATTGTTTATCATAGTTTGAGACCAGACACTTTAACTGTCGATTACAGGTCGTGACCAACCTCGGATGAGTCGAATACCCTGTATTCCTCGAACTCTTGATCTGGTCCATTGCTGTTCGAGTTATAGGGGTTTTAGTGCATTCATACTAGTAACGAATACATTTTTTTATTTTATAGTTGCTCAATGTTTTTGACAACAAAACAAAATTATATTAGAATTTGCAAGAATAAACCGAACAATACCTGAAACCTAGCTTTACTGCAAACAGGCAATGTTCTACATTCGCCTATCTATGTACACGCACCACCTATCGTGGGGAACACAAAGCTACGAAACAATTATTTTGGAACATGGATGTTCGAAATTCCAATAAAACATCGATTTACAGTAGAGTTTCTTTACAAAGTTGAAACTGGTTGAAGAATGAAAAAGCGAAAGTCAACATCAAAAGTAAACATATTAGAGGCATTTGGCACCAACGATATGGAAATGTTGATACTTCCTAAACGTATCGTGAACAGTAGAACAAATATTCTTTCTAAAACACACGTCGTGATATTTCAGATTTACGCCAATCTACGTTACTGATGTTTAGTTAATCGTTTTATTAAATCGTCTGTTCAGAAATCCATGACCAAACCAGATTTGAAATTGAAGTAAATAATGTCGTACATTAATAATTACAAAAGTTGGTTAAGCGATTTAACAGTCGTGTTTTATGTGTCGTCACTCTGGTGACACTCCTCCGCTCTACTTCCGGCTCGTTTTAGTTTCACTACCGACAGTTATATTGTTTTGTACTTAAATGACGTCAGGCCCTGAATATAGCGGCCATTACTTTACCAAGCGTTTGTTGTCGTGGTACTCCAGGGACATCAACTTTGCGTGAATAGATAATTGTGAACATACTCCAGGTCACGTGACATTTGTTTATCGTTGGCAGCAGACAGAAATCTGCATCATAAAACAACAGTACGTTAAAGAATTGAATGAAAGAATAAAGAAATCAGTGGTAGAATATTGTATTAAAGTGACGTGACGTTGTGTATTAAGTTAAAAATGTATGACACAATTGCATTAGATGAAGAAATTGTGACGTAATGAGGTGACCAATGTGGTTGGTCGGTTGATGTTCTTGTTGTGTCTGTTTGTATAAGCAGAAACTAGTCCATTTGATTTTATCTCACTGAAGAATTCCGCCAGCGACACCGCACAGTACATCCTACCCGTCCATATTATATTATTATTCTTATTCCTTGTAGAGGGCAACAACTAAATTTCTACATAAACCAGTGTGTTGAGAACAACCAACTAAATAATTTTACATAGACGACAGTGTGTAGAGAACACCAACAAATAATTTTACATAGACCACAGTGTGTAGAGAACAGCCAACCAAAATAATTTTACAAAGACCACAGTGTGTAGAGAACAACCAACCAAAATAATTTTACATAGAACCACATGTGTGTAGAGAACAACCAACTAAATAATTTTACATAGACCACATGGTAGAGAACAACACTAAATAATTTTACATAGACCACATTGTGTAGAGAACAACCAACTAAATAATTTTACATAGACCACATTGAGTAGAGAACAACCAACTAAATAATTTTACATAGACCACATTGAGTAGAGAACAACCAACTAAGTAATCTTACATATAGACTCAAACTCTAACCAGAGTAGCCATTTCGAAATAAGCTGCATTTTGTACAAAAACATCCTGAAATTCTGTTTTTATCTATTCCTTGTCACAATTGATATTTTGAACCTAAATTTCACTCTAAATTTCTAAATCTATATAATTGTTATCTAGTAGATTGTTCCCTTTATGCTGAGCGATAAGCAGAAACAGAAACTACCACTTTTATAGACTTTAATTTGGTGTATATTTGCAATGGGACAGAACACAAAGCCTTCCTCATAGGGGCGAGCGCTCAACTCAAGGCCAAACGTGGCAAGGTGGACGTTTGGAAGAATGAAGGTATAAATCTATAACATAAAAATGAAGATATCAATATCCAAACTTTCATAGATGAAGTAAAAGTCCAGTTATAGTGTTTGTTTATCACCAAATGATAATCTCAGATCGAACGGACAACGCTTATCTTAGGATATTATTGTAGTTTAGACGACATTTTCATTTTTATAAATCTTATCATTGTATCAATTCTCAGCCATCGATAAAATCGTGATAGCACTAATGGTCTTGTTGAGATGTTTAGTGTATCATTGCGCTGGCATCAGTTTAAGTAAAAAGTTAGTTTGTTGTCCGATATCGTCCTAAAAGTAAGGCATGGTCTCTCCTATATGCACATTGGTGTGCGTTACAGTTCTGGAAGGAAGCGGTATATTCCTGTCTCTTTTAATAGTTGTATATTTGCCCTTTAATTAGTGCTATCTAATTATAGCACACCGGCAAAAATACCAAAGGGCGGGCGCGAAACTCGACGCCTAAACTGTGAGACGTTAGGAATAAGCAACTCAGTGAGAATGACAAAAATAAATATTTCATGTTTAGTCGCATTTTATCTAATCCTTTAATGCCCTACCTATAAGTTACCGATTCGTAAAAGGGGCATCTATCACTCGAACTGTTATGCCAATATAGTGTTGGAATTTTTTTAATGCTCAGAAATCTACAACTTTTAAAATCATTCATCACCAAAAGTATCCTACATTTTTAGAGTTAGAACACTTTAAATACACAAGTTTTAATTTTACAAATAAGAGACAAAAATAATTTTAGCAGTACTGCCAAAAATCATATTTATATCTACACCGCAGTGAAACATGAATATATTATCAGACCATTAAATTAAGTTGTGGTTGCCAATTTCTTTTCACTTTTTACATTCTTATTTGTAAATGTAAAGTAATTTCTGCAGGTATGTTTTAGCTGAACATACATAAGTCAATACGGCATAAAGATAAGAATTTCACACCGCATATGTTTATAAGGCATCGTACTTGTTTCTCCATTTTAATGATTTTCACAGGTTATTTTTCTGGCGATTTCCAATAGATTATTTATGGTTTGTTTTTGTTTGTTTGATTATTTAAACGTCCTTTTAACAGCCAGGGTCATGTAAGGACGGCTTCCAATGTATGCAGTGTGCATAACGCGCGAGGTGCTTGTTTTGGGAGACTGCAGTATGATCGTGTTGTGTCTTCTGTTATAGCGGAACTGTTGCCCTTATTATAGTGTTATATCACTTAATCATGCCGCCGAAGACACCAAGACCCTATCCGGTCACATTATACTGACAACGGGCGAACCAGTCGTCCCACTCCCCGTATGCTGAGCGCTAAGCAGGAGCAGAAACTACCACTTTTAAAGACTTTGATTTGTCTCGGCCAGGGGACAGAACCCAGATCCTTCCTCATATGGGCGAACGCTCAACTAAAGGCCAAAAATGAGAGTCGGTACCAAGGGAGGCATTAGGAAACATAGAGTCAGTCAGAAGAGAAAATATAAGATCCTAAATTTAGTCGCCTTTTACGATCATGCAATAGAGGCAGGAGGTACAATTCTAACTCCCTAACCTGCAGGGCCTCTCAATAGATTACTGAAGGGGATAACAAAAAACATTTTCGTACAATGTTTTCGTATATTTATATCATAGAAACTCAATGAGATCGATTTTAAAAGTCCGAAAGTCATCTAAAAGAATAAGTGTAAATCTGATGAATAGAAAATTCAATTGATAGGAATTCGGATGAACTATGCTTTCGTATGTTGTAATTATAATAAATTATTCGGCGTAACTGTCATTATTTATCAGCTTTATTTGTTATAACTAGAGTTAATGAAATTGTAAAACATTCCGAGTTCTGACGGAGGATATCCGATCTTTAAACCATTTCATTCTGGAACCTAATAACACGTTTGTGCGGTCCCGGGGGAGGGAACGGTACAGACGATGGCAGACAAGATAGGATTCTGATCCCGTGCCCAGAGTCAAAGAGGACGACTCAGATTGACACTTATCTCTGAACAACAAGTTTGCGCCGCACCTACATGACAAATTCGGAACATAAAACCATATTGAACTGATTTCCATTTCGATCATAGCACGGCCATGGACGATACTATGTAATATGTACACTGGTCCAAGGTTATTCAAACAATGACTTTGAGAGAATGTTGTTAATGTCTGTTGGTCAGGTCGTTTGCTAATGGCAATGTTCAGAAATTGCAAGAGAGTACTCTCATTTCCGCTTATATCCCTATAAATATACACACTTGAACGAATGTTCCATTTCTAAAACTTTTTATGTACTCTTTAACTATGCCATATCTGTTTGCAGCTCTAGTTCAGAGTTTTTGTGTTTAACTGCATTTAATATTGAAGAGTCACTTTTTAAAACTAGTAATTTCACCCTAAACAGAAATGTGTAAGTAAGTTATTTCTGTAATCACAAATTGACATTGCTGCACTGGAATATCATGTCAAACCAACAAATGCAAAATTACAAATACTGATTGTGAACATATACCGCTTGTATTCATTCCGTTACATAATTAGAAAGAAAAACAATTTCGTTATTAAATATGTCGAAATATCCTTGTAAAATCATTAATTTTAAGTATAAAAGTGCATGTCACTTTATTTCATAATATATAATTTTTGGCAGTTTTGAGGCTGATAAATACGCAAAGGGAACACAGTACATATATCTGATGTCCATTAGCTTAATAGTAGGAAGTTTAACACCAAATGGAGAAATTGTTATAAGGCCTTATTGACAGCAGGGTTATTTAAGGACGCCCACCTATGTATGCAACGTGTTATGGTTTCAGATGCTGCGGTATACTCGTGTTATGGAATAGTGCAACCTTTGTTAAATTACTGCATTATATCACACTTATGACTTAATACTGTCGAAGACACCGAGCAAGTACACCCTATCCAGTGATATTATAATGACAACAGGCAAACCAGTCGTCCTAATCCCTTAATGCTGAGCACGAAGCTGGTCGCCATATCATGTAGCCAGATTACAGGATTCTAACTAGTGTTATAGATATAACTTACTATTTAGAGTGGAGAAATCAGGTTAGCCAATCGTGTGAAATAGTATCATGTCACAATTGCAGTTTTACCTATGTCTTACAATATTGATTGCATGAATAACGGGTCATTTATATTATAAAGAGCCATCTCACAAAGTTGAACACAATGACCTTATGACGATTCTTTTACGTGTATTTCGTTAACAAACAGAAAGAGGGTTTATCATATCGAGAAGACAAACAAAGATTATCGTTATTTTGTCGTCTAGTCAGAGAAAATACCTCACGGCGATATAGCAAGAAATGTATCGTTATTTCGTCGTTCTGTCACAGAGACTATCTCACGGCGATTATCGTTATGTTTTCGATTTTTGTTTGCTTGATTAATTAACAGTCTATTAACTGCCAGGGTCATGTAAGGACGCCCTCCCATGTATGCGGTGTGTTGCGTGTAGGGTGTGCGAGGTGCGTGTTTCGGGAGACTGCGTTATGTTGTCGACCAGCCAGAGAAACTGCCTAACGGCAATATATAGCAAGAAGATTATCGTTATGTCGACATCATCAATTTTCAAACTTTAAAATGGAACTTAGGTTCAATTTTATCGCCAAACCCGAAGGTTATTGATAGAAGGTGCTAGTTTAGTGATTCATTAACATATGTCTAGAGCCAAAATTACTCCCACAGTTTTCTCTTAATCATGTCCACTTTCAGCTTCTTGTGATTTCGTTGTCAACCCCCAGGGCATGATTTCGTTCCCCATAACTAACAGTTTTTTTATCCCGCAACTTCAACACATGTTTGTTATGTTGAAACCAGAATGCCTTCATGGCTTTAATTATTCTGTTCACAACTTCTCGCCATCATTGTAACAAAATAATGAAAGAAAACATTAACAGAGGAAATGATATTAATCTAATTTTTCAAAGATTCAATTTACACAGCGGGTCAGTAAATCTCGTTGGGACCACAGTTTCTCTGATTAAATCATTACTCAGAATTTTCTCCAAAAACAAGTCGGCCATTGCGAAACTATTGACGTCAGGGACCTGTATAATAGTCCAATTCTTGCATTAAATCTAAGCCCACACCTGAAATATCTGGCAGTTTAAATTTATGATCCTTGTTAAGTTTGCTTTCTCAAATTTTAGGACATTGATACGAGATAACGATCTATCATCTAATGGTTGTTTGTTTGATGGCTAGGTTTACAACTTCATGTTAAAATGTGTTGCTTGTGCGAGTGTTTGCATATTATGGAAGGCTGCTTTATATTGTGTCTCCTTGTTATATTGTGGCTCACATCAAACCACAAGGTTTTCAAACCTTACTGACAAAGGAAAAACTAGCAATAGAAATTGGAACATAACTAAGATTATTCCTAACATCGTAATGCACCGCCTCATTTTTGGCCTTGAGTTGAGCGTTCGCCCCTGTGAGGAAGGCTTTATGTTCTGTCCCCTGGCCGAGACACACCGAAGTATCACTCCTGCTTAGCGCTCAGCATACAGGGAGTGGGACGACTGGTTCATCTGTTGTCAGTATAATGTGACCAGGTGGGGTGTCTTCGGCAATGGGGTAAACAGGCTTAATTCTAACGCCCAACCTGCACGGCTCATTAATATATACATTCAAAATGCGAAAGTGATTTTGCTTTAAAAGTTTCACTTACGAATAAACGAACTTTTTGCGTTGTCATTGAACCTTATAATCAAATCTATCTAGTGGTGGGTTGTATTTCCAGTGACTGAAGTCGTATCAAAACTTTTGTCATGATCAGTATTATATGAAACCACTATGTTATGACATAACATAATGACTAACGTCTGGTGCCCTTCACATCAATGACGAGTTCTACAGGCGAAAACAAATAGAGGATACCCTTTTCTTTCATACCTAGGGGTGTAATACTGGCTGGTCTAGGGCATTACACTCATGTCGCCTGAGACTGTATTGCATGACTACCCATTCAATAAAGCACCGCGACGTCACTGCGTCAAAAAAAATTCTATTTCATCGGTAAAATTTCATTTACATTTTTTTCACAAACTTGACTGGTTTTGCTATAAAAAGTGCAAACAACTGAATTTTTGTTGAAAATATCACGTTATTTTTCATGTGTGAAATATTGACTTTCAGCCGTAGATGTCTTCGAATTTATTTCAAATTGGCGGGATATTATAGCTGGAAAATTGCAATAAAACGTCGAGAAATTTAAAAAAACCTCTTTCACAGGTAGATATGAAGGATAGGGATATTCTACCCTCGGGATCACAAAATGTTGCAAAACCCTCGGCAAGCCTCGGATTTTACTACATTTTTTGACCCTCGGGTAGAATATCCCTATCCTTCATATCCACATTTAAAAGAGTCTTATAATCATCACTGACGCTTACTTTAATAACGAAATGCATGAATTCAGGAAGGATGCACTAATTATAGTGCACACGCCAACACAATGGCTCGTAGTACGATTTTATTCTTGATTAATGTAAGGTTATTTTGATTGTTTTAAAAACAAAATATTTTGGCATGTCTATGTTTTTTATTGTAAATTTTGTTTAACATCGGTGTTATTGGATATTATTGGTAAATATCTGATGCACTTGTCCCCTTCAATGTGCAGATACATACATGAAATTCAGAGAACGAAAATGCGAGATACTGTCCTGAGAATGACCATCTTTGTATATATCCATAACCATTGGACTAAGACATAAGTTTTCGGACGACTTCCTCTCGTAACCTTTGTACTACACGTCCGCTATCGAGACACGTTTTGTTTACCCGCATATCCCGGTTGATTACTCCTTTAGCGGTGTGACACCAGCGTAATTCTCGCCTATCCTGGTAATGCCCTGTCTTTGTCTTCATTTAACCATTACCTGTCGTCATTCCTTGTCACCAATATTCCGATTGGTCGATTTAGCAGGATTACATCGGAATTCTAAGTGGCGCTTTAATTATTTTCGTCTTTTTACTCACATGTATACGTTGAACTGTCCCCAAATACACGGTACGAAATTGGAGATAAACAATACATTTGTAAATAATTAGAAAAAGCACAATTATCCACTCAGCGTATAGGGATGGCATGTATAAAAATGAAAGTGCACGAAAATAAATAAAATGACAATGTGCAATACGAAACATTGACAATACAAAAATAAATTAAGATTTTTTTTTTGTTTTCTGACGAAAACTTGAGTAGTTGTTGCGACATAAAAGATTTTGAGACAATGATGTTCCGCATTTTGACTGAAATTAACCCCAACAGATACAACTGTCATGCATTATATTTAGCTCTAAGTCTGGTTTTCATGTGATAGCCTTTTGTTCAAATCATTATTCTATACATAGAACTGTACATTTGCGTGTTAATGTATATATGCAAAATAAATTTATCACAAATGTTGCTTTAACTCTACCAATACATATAATGTTTTTTGGCGTATATAATTCGCCCAGATGGTAAACTAATGGATAAACAGATCAAACAGATTCATATTCAGCCAATTATAACACATTTTGCCATGACCTAGACTAAGTGTAACAGCGCTCTTATCACAATCCCGTTATTAATCTATATTCCTGAATAAGATGTAAATCACTTTTGAATTGTAGTTCACAATCCATATAATGACGAAATAAATCAATTAGTAATCAGCGACTTGTAATGAATAATTGATGTCTTCATGTAACTTTTTTTACTAGATTTGACAATGGTTTTTTGATCATATGATTCACATACTAAGTCACAGCTGTTGTCCTGTTTTCGACCAAAACTAACATGATCACGCGCAGCATGCTACCGCGTTGCACCACGTGTACCGATATGCTATTGTTTCTCCACCTCTGACAACCACAAGCTTCATTTGTAGTACCCAGAGAGCAACTAAAGTAATGAAAGGAGAAGGTGCAGCAATGAGAGTGACAGTTACCGTCCAGACTCGACTAAAAAGTCAAATATACAAGACGTTTTGCTTTAAAAATGACACGGTGATTGTCGGGGGACTACGTATAGTGTCCGAAGTACCGCGTGCAGCAGTTTGTAGTGCTCTAATTTGTCTCAATCGCTTCCTTTAGTGAGTGATATTCTTAACGCGGCTCTGTCACGCGCGCTGTGACTACGTAGAATCCCATTACTTACTTTTAACGTGCTAGCTAAAGGCCGCAAATGTGTTTGTTTAGCGCGTGAAGCGCATGCTTACAATGTGTTAGGATATCAATTGAACGTGCGAACCGCTTATTTACTGCCGGTCTTTCCATCCAATTGTCTCCAGATCAAAGCCTACCAGAGACAATAACATGAGGTAATATGATTTCAACATTAATGTAAGAGGACCCAACACGTATTTCGTACTATTTTTGTGATCTGGTAACATATTACTTGTAACATCTTTTTCTTGTTAAACGCATTAAGGTCATCTTGAATTTGTCATGAATATCGAGTGTTCCGCTTTATTAATAGATTTGTGTAATGGGGACACAAACCGAAACTAATAGTTTTATGTTGACTTGATATCAAGTACTTTTTTGACATTGATACACTAGCATCATTAAAACATAAGATACAAGTAGCTCATTAACATTGATAAGAAGCCACTGTAGACAAAAATATGACGTAAGATATATTTCGTCCCGTTTTTCAGGGGGAAATATCCTTCGCTTCATTTATCGGTGCGTTATTGAATAACAACGGGAAAACAATCCTTGGTGCCAAAACACCAGGAACGGAAATTTAGTATGGTATCAAGCGACCCAAAACAGTTACTTGAGAATAAAAAATGCGTATTTTAACGGCAACAGAGTGAAAAACAAAATAAATCATCCATATTCGCGATGCTGCACAAGATTGAAATCTGCCTCCGAAAAGTGATTCTGATAACGGGTTAGAACAACATTGGTCAGGCCACCTTACCGTCCGAAGCACGTCCATATCTATCTAATTTATGTGGCAATTTCCGGCACTAGTGTCAAAGATTGAAGGCAATGTCGGCATTCCATCTCTTGATTGGTTGAAATGGACCACGTGATTTCCATGCATTTGATAGTTATCATTACGATAGACGGATGTTTATCATGTTGACGAAACCTTATTAAGGTATCTGATTAACGCGCGATGTTTCTACAAGTGAAATATTACAAAATCACTTCCTTAAAAAACGCGCAGACAATATTTCGCAAGCAAGTAATACATTGTAGATATCCGATATAATATCAAACGCATTTTATTAAATACCGGATCATATATTTGTCTTGCGTTTTATAGGATATATCACCAATGGCAACAGGCCTTCACGACATTTAATTCCCCTCTTTTGTGTTCGTTTTCTCACATTTAACCGTTAATCATATATTGAAAGAGTTGCAAGAAAACACCGCAATCATGAACATAAGATTAATTGTTGATTGACATTTGTGTATCATTAATTCTTTTCAGAATAAAGTAAAATCATGAATCAATTAATTATCAGTTTGTTGATACCGTATTTGACAAGATTTGTCATAATTACTGCTCAAATATTCAGCACGTTGAACTCTTCCAGTGCGCTAACCATAGACTGATGCACCCCTAGTCAATCCAATCTCCATTAACATACATGTACAATGTAATAACCCGACCGGCTATTCATTCATCAGAGCTATTGATATTTATAAATCATTAGTCCTGCAAACCCCAATCAAATGACCTGCTTATAGGGCCTTAGAATTGGATATGCTCCCCTTATTTCAATATCGTAAAAGGCGACTATATTTAGGAACCGCCTCAATGTATGCCTTCGGTTGCGCGTTCGTAGGGATTGGGACGACTAGTTCGCATTTTGTCAGTATAATGTGACCGGGTAGGGCGTGTTGTGTGGTTACTTTGGCGCACTGTCAAAAGACAATAGTTCCATTATACAAGTAGACCGAACTCAAATATATCGCAGCTTCCCGAAACACTCACCACGTATTCTATACACGCAACACACCGAATACTTGTACATCCATCCAAGGTACCATCCAAGAGTTATTTCCCTTTATATTATAGGGAGATTTATGCCGTCCGGACGAGTGAGACGCCATATCGTCTCTTGACACGTATCGCCCCTCATTTTAGACAGAAATTGCCATCCAATATTCATCAGATGACCAGCATCTTTGTCTGATCACTTGTTACATTCGCAAGATTTTACGTCACAATTTGATCTTATTTGTCTTCATTTTCGACACGATGTCGAATTGTTTCAAAGGCAAACACGTATTTCAGGTAAATACCCACCTAAGACGTGTAATGTTCGTATCCGTCTACATTTAATATGCTTCTTATTCAGTCACTTTGGTTAACTTAGACATTGATTTGAGATCTCCGACGCCATTTTCAAAAGATTTAGGCCATTCTGACCAACGTTATAAACCTGCACTCTGTTGAACTTTCAAACTAGATATCTGGCGTTTTAATCAAATGTTATAGTTCAGGTTCTAATCCTTGTGTAAACATCAATGACTTGATCACTTGGACCAAAATTAATTTCCTCGTAATCAATATTTGATGTTTTATCAACATGACCACATGATACTATGACGTTACAGAATGTCTAATTGTCGTTCCGGATTTAGTCGCCAATGGGTTCCGTTCGGATCCAATCCCTCGTGAATTAGATAGTATCTGTCTTATTATATTTTGCCATCAAAAGGATATGGTAACATTATACCATGATTATAACTGAGGTTAGTTACTGAGAGAGATAGTGGTTTCAGGCTATAACATTGTAATCATAATTAGACTTCGTATAACAAAATTAAGTCGGCTTCAAACTTTGTACACGAAACATAACGTGATTGGTAATTGCAAACGTCGGATAATTTTACTTTATATTACGTGGAAATGATAAGAAGAAAAAAATTCAGTATGACTTCAATATTTAAATCGGATCACGCGATTCTACGGGATAAGTACTAACGACACCTAATTATCACCATGTTTTGTAGTATCTTCATGGTTACCTAACTTCTCAATATGACGGTTATCGTTTATTCTGAAACACTCTTGTCACGTTATTTTACATCATCTGTGTCATGTTTTCAGCGATCAGGTGAATGTTTCTCAGCGATCATGTGAATGTTTCTCAGCTATCATGTGAAAGTTTCTCAGCAATCATGTGAATGTTTCTCAGCAATCATGTGAATGTTTCTCAGCGATCATGTGAATGTTTCTCAGCTATCATGTAAATGTTTCTCAGCGATCATGTGAATGTTTCTCAGCTATCATATGAATGTTTCTCAGCTATCATGTAAATGTTTCTCAGCAATCATGTGAATGTTTCTCAGCAATCATGTGAATGTTTCTCAGCAATCATGTGAATGCTTCTCAGCAATCATGTGAATGTTTCTCAGCAATCATGTGAATGTTTCTCAGCTATCATGTGAATGTTTCTCAGCAATCATGTGAATGTTTCTCAGCGATCAGGTGAATGTTTCTCAGCAATCATGTGAATATTTCTCAGCTATCATGTGAAAGTTTCTCAGCAATCATGTGAATGTTTCTCAGCAATCATGTGAATGTTTCTCAGCGATCATGTGAATGTTTCTCAGCTATCATGTAAATGTTTCTCAGCAATCATGTGAATGTTTCTCAGCGATCATGTGAATGTTTCTCAGCTATCATATGAATGTTTCTCAGCTATCATGTAAATGTTTCTCAGCAATCATGTGAATGTTTCTCAGCGATCATGTGAATGTTTCTCAGCAATCATGTGAATGTTTCTCAGCAATCATGTGAATGTTTCTCAGCAATCATGTGAATGTTTCTCAGCAATCATGTGAATGTTTCTCAGCGATCACGTGAATGTTTCTCAGCAATCATATGAATGTTTCTCAGCGATCATATGAATGTTCTCGGCAATCATGTGAATGTTTCTCAGCAATCATGTGAATGTTTCTCAGCAACCATATGAATGTTTCTCCAGAAGACATTTACCCTTCACAATCTGCTACACGCTTGGTACTATGTAGACAGGAGTAGACATTATTTCCAGTGAAAGTTGACAAACTTGTGATCTTGTTGTTCTGGCGTAATACTTATTTTGTAAACCATTATTTTACCTTTGTCAATTTTATCTTTCAAGGCCACACATTCCCACCAATGCCATCTTAACGCCTATTAGGTTCTTTGATAGTATCGACGCTATTCTTACGCGGCATTGTCGGCAATACGCTTGTCAAGTTAGCACCAAGGTCGGCATTGTGCCTGTCCGTCCTAACATTAGTATAAGCCTGATAATCCATAAACAAATAATGCAAAATCATTCATCTTGGCGCTATGATGAGAGGATATGTTTTAATTCTTGCTTCAGTTTCAGTTTATTGATTTTGAAGATAAATATAAACTGTCGCCATGATATCAACAAGTTAACAAATTACACAAAGCGTTTTATTACTGCCTTTGAATCACACTTTACATCAGTACCATTACATCACAGATATATCATAACAGAGAATGCCTACTGGCGTCGTATCATATTTCACATTAATGCCGTTTCAGATTTTGTTTATTTAGCTGCTTTCATCCCCTCGGAAGACAAATCATAAGACATTTAATTGACAGTAGCACATGGTGCCACTTTCAATTTTGAAAACGTCGTGAATGTTTAAAAAAAATTGTAACACCCACGAACACCAGTCCTTCCAATAAGCTCGTTGCAAGTTCATTAACATACATATTATCATTCAATAAAAGTGTTAGGCTGTGGTTACTACCAAGAGTCCATCCAAACTTTCTCTTGTAGGTGGTATTCCGTGTACGCGTTTATGACTTCACAAAATGAAATAGAAATACGTTTCGTCTTTAAAGATGCTCCACCGCCGACAGAGCATAAATAATATTCATCATTTGAACAGTAATTTTTGTTTAATCATGTATATATATATTTCTAATCAACACAAAAAATAATAAGAAAATATTTTTTTTTGCCTTTGTTGCATGGGCAATCAGTACTTCATTCCATATATGATATAATGCGAAGGATTTTTTTTCGGGATGCAATTTAATATATTTTTTTAATATTTTTTTGCTTAAAATAAAATTAGAAGTTCAAACATTTCAATGGAGGTAATGGTGTAAAGTTAGTAACTTTTGTAACTGAAGAAAAATCCTAAATAGTCTGCTCCCCTTTTTGATAGTAAAAAATACGATTTTTCAGCGGTGAAGCATCTTTAAGTTAGCAAAATATGTCTACTTTCTGGGCTGAAACTTAATATGACTTCAGACATCCATGCAGACAACGTTGATCAGGGATATTTGTGTAGAAACAGAACAGAAAAGTACTATGTTACAAATAAAATGGTTAGATAGTCTTCAACAAGAATAGGAAACTGATTCCAGTTATGATTTAATAAAATGTGTGTAATACACACTAGTTGAAGACTTGGTGATTACAGACAACTAGCCGTATTCCATACTAATATATAAGGTGCATAACAATGAAAACTGCTGGTCAGAAAATAAAACTGATTTAAGATTCATACTTCGTTCCATAACATAGAACAATTACTTCGATTACCGATAAAGCAATGACCTTTTTATATGTAA
This sequence comes from Argopecten irradians, assembly GCF_041381155.1. NCBI lineage: Eukaryota > Metazoa > Mollusca > Bivalvia > Pectinida > Pectinidae > Argopecten > Argopecten irradians. The sequence continues at coordinate 3,281,539 of NC_091134.1, read as the reverse complement.
CGAATATCATTTTTACGATGTGTATACGTGAACACTCGACTATTCCACTCGTAGATCTATATTTAGCGTAATAATTTGGTAAGGTTTCCGAAGTTAATCTAAGAACATACATGTCAGCACTACGCGTGGTTATATATCTCTCCGAGGACCATCGAATGATTTCTGTGGAGCGTATAGGACACCATTTGTATGTATATCTCAGAGGGTCATCGAAGGGCATTCATATTTACATAGTTCCAGAAAAAACTCCACAGATCATCGAATTAGAGGTAGTTTGTGGTAGCGAAACACGGTGTAGACACGGGGGGAGGCAATCAATAAGTAGAAACTTAATAGAAATGAACCTTCTCGCCGATAATCTCGTAATTAAATCTGAGCCGTGACGTAACCCGTATCGTTCTCTAAGCCTAACCAAATTTGGCTCCCGCTATTTGTCATTATTGTATTCCACTTATCCTTGAGAAGATGCGAAGGATGAGTATTTGATATCCTCGTTTGTCTTTATCAAACAGCACATTCATTAAACAGAAGCTCCGTCAATACAATCAGGTGCCTGACGGAAGCGTCAGTATTAAACACAACGGCCAATAGCCTTTGCATCAGAAATCGTTCGTTTCCCTGTAAATATGTTTGCCTTCGGGAAAGTAAACCGCTGCTATTACTTCTTAGATCTGTTTCTGTTTCTTTTCAATCGATGTATGAGGTTCAAGGCGCTTTTCAGACAAACAACTTCTTCCAACGTTTGAAAACTGGTATTGTCCAAATATTTTATGTTGATGAAAACTAAATAAACAAATAATTGATGAATTGTTATTGTAAGTGGCTGTTCTGACAATTTGGTATATAGCTTAAATTTCACGACGGACATTTACCATGTAGATCCGTCATCCAATCATCATGTTGTCAATAGGATAGAATATTTAACCAAACTAATAATGAAATGAACATATTGCTCACAAACAAAGGACTAACTCGGAAGTTATATATGTCCCCATTGCAATTGTGTTAGTTTTGACGATAACATTTAGAATGGAAACTACATGTATGAGATAAGAAATCAAAGAGCAGAATAATGCACAGACAGAGGGTCATACTTGCATTTTTTTCCATGAGTATTTTTTGTTATATTGTGTAATCTTACATTTTCTTTTAAATGATTATGTGACATTTACGTTGGCTTAACAGGGAATAATGTTAGAACAGCGACTTATATAGAGGAATACATCGACATACAATAGGACTATCCAATAGTTCCGTGTGATTTTTTTCCAGCTATATGATTGGTTGGGAAGTACCATGTGTTAATCAGTGCAAACTTGTGACTGGTCCTAGTTATATAAATAAGAAAATCAAGCTGTTCCCAAAGTTACCATTGTTAACGAAGATGTGTCTACTATAGGTCTGGCTCGTGACCACATCGAACAACACCTCATTGAAAAGTCAGTCATCTGTTCTGACTCTCTTTTGGTTCTTCAAGCATTAAATTAAAAAAATAAACTAGAAATACTCTAATCCAATTTTTTTTTTAATCCGAACATTTCGATTATCTTCTAAAATTCAAATTACTTATCTCTGGATTCCCAGTCATGTGGGTATTAAGGGGAATGAAAAGGCCGAGAAAGCAGCTAAGACTGCTCTTCGTCCATCACCAACAGATTTGTAAGTACCATACACTTACATCAAACCTTCAATTCAGTCAACATTCATTGGCAACAAAGGTGGTGTACCGATATAAACAATAAACTGTTTAAAATACAACCTATACTTAATCTTAAAATGTCCAGCCAGAGAGACCGCAGAGAGGAAGTTGTTCTCTCTCGGCTCCGAACTTGACACGCATGTTTTAAACTTCCCTATCTATTGAGAGAGGAGGATCCTCCTATATGCTAAGCATGTGATTCACCTCTCACAGTGGAGCATATTTTAATGCATTGTATTGATTTGATTTTAAATACGAGTTAAGTATTACAATATCTCCGACATGTACTCTTTGTTCCATGTCGTGAAACACAATCGTATTCTAAATTTTCTCAAAGAATGTGGTATTTTAAACAAAATAAGAACGTTTTCTGACCTTGTCATTGTATCAAATCAACATGTCATCGTTTCATCATAATAGTGCATGCGATTTCTCGTGTGTTTTAGTTTAGCCAAAACTATTTTATCCCATGCAATATTTTTTTTTTTATAAAAAATATTATTTATAATTTACAATCAGTGTTTTAGTTCTTACTTGCCTTTTTCCTATCCCGATATTTTAGATGCAATCATTGTTTATATCCTGATATTAATACCTGACCTGTAAGTTGGCCCTAAATGACCTTAGTTTTATCGAGTGTATATCGTTTAAATACTAGGCACCAATCGGCTGTGAATTTTCACAACAAATGTCTTGTCATTCTCGGCTTGAGGACATCGTTGTCCAGCAACTTCCCTAAGATAGCGATCACCTTTATATCTACTCAATGTTGCTAAGCCAAAGTCTCTAATATAAGCTTCTTCGATTTTCGATTTCAAAGCATTTCTTAACGGTATCAAATAAAATTTAAAATGCATTATCTTATTTAGTATTAATATTTGCTCCAAAATATTATTTGGCAGGAAGGTTGTTTCTCACATAGATGTATTGTAAATTCAGCAGTAAAGTGTCTTAGATATGGACCTTGATATGGTTTGACAGACATCGCCAAATGGTTCATGTAAATTTTATTTTATTATTTTCTAAATTCTAAAATTTTGTAAATATTATACTGTTTACCAAATATTTTCTTTTGCATGCGCTTTAAGGTATAATCGCAAATTATTATTCACTTTAATATTTTTAAAAGATGTTTCAATTCATATTTTGAATACGCAAAAATCTACGCGAACTTAATTTGAAACTGCGATTAAATCTCTCAATATTTTACTGACTTAATCTGCGGTACTGTAGCGTATATAGATTTTAGTTACCTCTGCCTCGATTATCCCAGCTAAAGCGGTAAAACTGTACGAGATGTTTGTTGAAAGCGCTCAGTGATGTCGCAAAAATATTTCTAAAACAAATGAATTGCTTTATATATATTTATTTATATAAAGCTAATCACATTTTTCAGCAATTCTTTCTTTCTCTGTTTAAGTGACTTTCTCCTCGTTTAAAACTTTTTGATAATTTTGTCATGGTTTGGCAGTAGTCACTTGATATTAATACATACTTTTATAGTTAAAAAGATTAATTTGCAAAGATGAAATAAATTGTTTTATGGTCGCCGTAAAATATATTTGGGTTTTTTTTCGTGAGATTAAGATTTGATAAAAAAAAAAGTCGTGATAGATTGATCTGGGGATACTGATATTAGTCAGGACTCGCTTTAAAAATAGCATGTAGCATGCCAGGGGCATTATTCAAAGAATATATCCTTATTTTAATTCTTATTTTTTTCTCATTTAAATTACGTTTATTTCAATGCGTTATTGATTTGTCCTATCTTAATCAGGACTTGCTTTCAAAATTGCAGTGTAGCATGCCAGTGGCATTATAAAAAAATATATCCGTATTTTAATTGTTTTTTTTTTCTCATTTAAATTTCAATCCATTATTGATTTGTCCTATTTTCAGTTTTATTAGTTATGAATGGGTACATTGTATGACCTTTCACCACAGGCCCTGGGGTTTCTAGATTTTCCGTGGGGCAGTAGAACAGAAGATTGAAAGTTTTTATTTACTATCAATACTTTTTATTTTTTATCTTCTCCTTTAATGAAACAGCTGTTTATGAGGTGTAAAAGACCATGCTTTCTCCCATACCTGACAGGGTTATCCCGTGTTTGCTAGGGAAAAGATAATTCTGTCCCTTACCTGGGTAGGGAAAAGATAGTTCACACACGATTGACAATGACGTCATCGATACATGCGGAGATTTTTGTCGAGGACGCCATTAATTGTCAACACTATCGAAATAATTCCTGATATGATTTTTTTAAATATGGAAGGAAAATAATCTTACATGGGTATGCCAAATCGACAGGGATATCTCAACCCTTTTGAAAGATTTTGGCTGCCAACCCTCGGCAAGGCTTGGGTTGACCAGCCATAATCTTTCACTCGGGTTGAGATATACCTTTACACTTGACAGACCCATATAAAATTCTACTAATCAAACACCTTTACTTAACTGGAATCGATGTTGTAGAATGTGCACTAATGAAACATTTCCGTCATTGGTATCATGTAATATCAGTTGGTAACCTGTCTAAAAAATAATATGGAGGTTTTTACTGGCGGCGGATGCATTTCTAGCTTCATCCGTCGTTGAAGAAGATATTTTGGTGGGAGTCATATTTTAGAGCTTTTCCCACTCCACAGATTCTACACAGAAATCCTATTGCGGTGATGAAACAAATATCGTCACTGACTTAGTCAGGAAACTTATCATTCTTGAACCATCTTGAATAGGGTTTCTTTCTCTCATTTCAATATGAAGTTTATATTCGTGAACGAGGAAAGATGGGATTTCTGATGTGTAATTTAAAACATTTCTATCACAATCTTTTGTAATAAAAAATCATTGCTGTAATTTTAACACCCAGACATAAATATGACACTGTTCGGTAAAGTTTGAAACTAGAACACTTTCTCAGCATAATGTTGACAATATCACTGTGATCAGACAGACATCCGGGAACTGTTCATTTGCTTTTGTGTGGTAAGTGAAAACCTTCAACGCATTTTCTCTGGATTGTTACAACACATCAAATGTCAATTATCCTTGAAATATCTGTATTGTTTATGTTGTGCACTGTTTTTATTCATAAAATTCGTAGGGATCATTTTTTTTTTGCGGAGGCGTCGACCGCCTACGAATAATAGACCTTGACAACAGGTAACAGAGATATCCCTTGAGATCATGTTGAAAGATATAACAATAAAATGTTTCCAAAGGTACATTGGACCACAGAGAATACGCGATTTAAGCAGTCCACTATATCAGCAAATGGTTTCTGATATCAAAAATGAATTATGCGGGAATGACTTTCCTAATGATTTTCTCATAATAGGGAATGGACTATTCTAACATATCATATGGTAGATCTGAATGTGATAACTTAAATTTACTGTGATTTGTAAATCGGGAGGACAAAGGTCATTTATACATATTCATATTACTAAAACACCTAATTTTCCGTATTGTTCCAGATACGAAACGACTGCCACTTCCGGAGAACCACTATCAACAGGACACATATACCGGATGTCACCAAAGTTTCTGAAATAGGCGTTATAAATTACCTCGTGATAGTTGGTATCTAACCGCTTATATCGATCATTGTTCTCCATTATAAGCCGGGTACCTGCCTTGACACGACCAGATCACGGTAGTAGTTCAGACTGGCAACATGTACACGTGGTTTCGGGTAATTCGCCTAATCAACATGTAAAAGCGATTCCGTAAATGCCTTTCCGCTGGGGGATAATACTATACAAGAGACACCTCTGTCAGTTTAAGTGATGAGATCTGTGAGTGTTGGCTCTCCATAACTAGTTCACTGCTCTGACTGTACTGGAAAATCTAAGAGGGTTACAGAAACTTTGCTGCTAGCCAGACTCACGGATCTCCGCCATAGTAATACACCGTGTCACTGTAACCAGTCAATCTTACTATGAACACATCAGTGCATATTGTGTGACTTCTGTATATGCATCGAGGAAACATCTCATATTCAAATGTGTTAAAAAACAATAACTAAATCATTTTGTTTAACATTTTCAAAAAGATATCGAGATAAAAGTGACAAGGATTTTATACCTACTGCAGAATAACAAAAATGGGAGCCAGGCAAATTGACACGAGACGTCATGGATGACAAGGTAAGAACAGGTTTAGTTTGTCATAATTATTGAAATATATTCTGCATTTGTGTAATCAATTTCACGATGGAATACAGAATGGAAAATATATTTGTTTACGCGATAGGTGTTATCGATTTTAGAAGTGTGAGTGGTATTAATGTCTCATTAGCGTTTTACAAGCCCGGCTTAATTGGTTGCTTGCGTTCTATGCAATTGTACCGCCGGACAGAAATAGTAAAAACTTATCAATAAAATCGACAAACAATATTTCAGTGTCATCAACATAAGGATTAATATACGTTTGTGAATCAAACTTTGGCTCGGCTTTAGTGAAAACCTTGAGTATCGAACCGTTTGTTTTATTACAAAAGAAAATGCTGTCAAAATTGATCCACTAAAGCTGCTTTAGATTTCTGTTAAATAGAGAGAGATTTCAGTCCTTAGTTGCTACAAAGATCTACAAATAGAAAGAGAATATGTGTATTTACATTCTGTACGTACCATTATACAGGTATATGATAGCATGTTATACTATTGTTTCGGAGTACACAGGTGGTAATAATATATTGTCCTGTGTATGTTAAGCAATAGTTTAACTTAATAATGACATAATAGAGGTTATACACATCATTCAACATATATCGTTACCTTTGGTGTATGGCGCTTAATGTGTTTTCCTCTGCTAGACAGAATAAATGAGTATGGAGATTTGTTGCTTTGGGAGCCTGCGGTATATTTTCGGCTTATGACATTTAAAATGAATAGGAACTCTGACCAACTTTGCAATGCTGAATCATTGATGTAAACCGTACTCAACACAGACACGTTTATACTGAAAACGGATACACAAAGTTTCAAATACGACTTTTAAAAGTGCAAATAAATTTTTCATCAGTATAGCCTAACAAAATGTATTTTCAATATTTGAAAATTACATTGAAACATGGACTGTGGTTTTCATTCAATTGCGTTAATGGCTTTATGCGACACCTATTGTCGGAAACATACGAGACATCTGCTGAACGTTTGGGCTAACGAGCGAATGCCAATAATATTACGGATAGTTGCTTAACAAATCGAACTCGATTACCTGTAGAAACTGGCCGGCACTAGCTGAGTGTCAATTACGTATCTCTGGTCAATGTCCAGGTCATGGTTACATAGAAACACAAAATGAGTAGTGTCGTTGTCAAGCCAACACGCGGATTGCTTGAAGTAAGATTAGATTTCTGGTCTGTCACCAAATATATTTTCTGAGTTTCGACGCCATTATTCATCAAAGGTATCATTTATTCCCAGCTGGTTAACGCTACGTTAAAGTAGAGAGATTTGACATATGGGTTCAGTTAACAAGTGTTAAAAAAATAACTGCAAGAACATTCAACGATATTTCTTTGGTCTGTGAATACCGCTTCGTTATATAACCAACGTCTACCAAAGGTCCGCCTTTTTTCTATAATCTGCACAATATATGAGAAGTTTTGCCTAAAAATTATGCAATAGTGCAAGAACTATCGTTTTAAGATCATATAATAGTGCAAAGATATTTCAGGTGCAATAAAACATTCTCAACGAATCGGATCCTAAAGAACAAATATTATTAGAAAAGAGATTTGTTACCGATTTTCACATTTTAACAATTAGTTTTGTGTGGATTTGTAAGGTAGGTAATTTGGTTTTACCGAGATGAAAGCAAAAGGTGTCAAATATCTAATAAGATACAACATAATCGACAGACCTCGGCATACTTTTAACATCCCACCACATATTAAGCCAGCCGTTTTCCATAACTTTAAACTGGCTAATACTGTATTCTGCGCACTTTTAAAGTATTTTATCTCTAAGTTAAAGTTGATCCTTTCATATCTGAGTAATTTGAAATGCTAAATATTATCGTCAGTCATAAAAGAATATACCCATCATAATGTCCTTCGAAACGGGACAGAATAATATCTGACAGATAAACTATTGGCTGAATTTTATTTTGTCATTTAATCTTAAAAAAACCGGGTACAAATAAACCAGACATTTGAATTCCTTTAGGGTGATGAACATTTATATGTTTTGATTCGTCCGTATTAATGGTCGAATAATGGCAGCGACATGCAGTCATTTGTTGTATAATGTCACATTTAGACTGGTTATGTGGTATCAATTACCGCTTGCGGATGTGATCATGTATATTTTACCATAATCACTGAAAATGATATCATATTGAACGTAACAATAAGCAGAAAAAATTAACATTTTAATATCTATCAGGACCGATGAAAAAATGTCCGAAATATTCCAATGAGATAGATTAAACATCCCGTGTAGCGGGGAGAGTTTTCCTTGTTATAATAATTCCGGTGTAATCTCACGTATACTCGCCTTTTCCTGACGGTTTGTCGATATCAAAATCAAAAGGGAAAATTACATGAAAAATCAATAAATAAATTTTAGCACTCAGATAACTTATGATCAATAGCTTTTGAAAATATGAACTTATCGATGTTAACAGTATTATTCCATTACATGTGCAGATAGTTTAAATCATTGTAAACAGCTTTATATAATTCTTTATTAAATACAAACTCCGTTTAAAAATATTAATTCAATTATGTTGTTAGCGTACTTCATCTTGCTACTATAAATCAATACTTTGGTATGATACCGAGATCTGACAGTGATAGCATCTCCACCGATCGTACATTTGGCATCTATGTGTCCGCAGCATATTTGTACAGGTTCATTCCGGACATACGCAACACAATTACGTTAAATTTCCGTTTCTTTTGCCGTAACGATGCACCCCAAGGTTATCGCCAATTACGAAGAACAATTAGAGATCAGCAAGGGCCAACAAATTGTGTAATATGTTGATTTCATCTGCCAAATTATAACCAGGAACCGCTCATGTATTGATAACATAACAACAACGGTCTCCGGTAGGCCTCAGTCAAATTATTATTTAAAAAACGTATGGCTTTGAATTTAGAGAAAATATCTATGGTAATATCTGTATCTGATCTGGCCTACGATCTCTTTTTACACTGCTCCGAGCTCGCGCAGTCTTAGTGCATGCGCGTGCTTTATCACTTAAACTCTTTATTATTCAATCAAATAGCTTATTTTTAAAAGGTATCAAAATGTATCTTCGGCAATAAAGCATCATAAAATAGATACCATAAATAAATAGAACAAAGCTTCACGAAAAAGTTTATTGCTGATATAAGTCACAATTTATATATATTGAATTAGTGTTAAGCCGGAGTACATATCGCTAGGGAAAAATCCTTTGGCGTAAACATCGGCCAAAAGCGAGGCAATTTAATCGTACCTAACAAAAATAAATGTCAATTAGTGTTAAATTCGGTTGGAAACAAGGTGGACCTCGTACCTGAAAATAGCAATGTTAAGTGATGTTAGCACTGACCAAAAGCGAGCCAAAAAACTTTATGATAATGATCTTATAGGTGATATAAGTTGACATAGTTTCTGAATCAAAGTTGTATTGCTGCTTATTTTACTGTAACGATATGTCACTTAAACACTTGATATTTAAACATTGACATGTAATTTGATGATTTAGCTCCGCAAAAGCATATGTCGGCCTATAAGAGAGCCGAAATCTAGGGAACATATATTCCTGGTTTTGAAAAAAGCGCCTTCAATCACCGCCATGTTCAGTGACTTCGGGTTTTGTCGGATTCCGAATCGTGTCACGTGAGTGACGTTCAACACGGCCTGCACATGGTTAGACAGGAAACTAGCGTAAGCGCACATGTGTTTGTTTACGTTTTCCTTCTTCCAAATATGAGAAAATCATGCTGGTATATGTCCACAGATTTTTTATCGTAATATGAGAGCATTATTTTCTTTGTAGATAGAGTCTGCTGAGGTTGACCACATGTTTTGTTTATGAAAAACTGTTGACATTTTCTTTTGGTTTCACAATTATCGTTTTACTTCGAGATTGTCGCGACGATAGTCGGAAGAGTTCGGAATGATTCGGCATCTTTCGAGCCTATTTTTCACGTGTACACGCTAAAAAGATTTTTTACTTTTATAATCAGAAATACTTGCAGTGCTGCAACTTTATAAAAAGTGGTAAAATTAGAAAGTTTAAAACTCAGACAGACGGAGACGTATGTATAACGCTTAAACAGTTTTCACTATGACAAAAAGAACGAGAGTTATAGACCATACAACTTTAAATACATATTCCATCAGATTATCGCGAAAGTTATAGACCATACAACTTTAAATACATATTCCATCAAATTATCGCGAAAGTTATAGACCATACAACTTTAAATACATATTCCATCAGATTATCGCTTTGAAATTTGTAGGTAGATTTTCTACTGTTCCCATCATCCAAACAGTGACAAGCGAATAGACAATGAACACATAAACACAAGCAAGTCTGCAGTTTGTCGTTTGGTTTAAACAGTTACTGTCAATACACAAGTTGCATGCTATTATAGGAAAATCATTTCATTTTGCCTTCTTATAATTTGTTTACTCATATTTACACTAAATTAAAACAATGCAATTTCGGCAAAGACTAACATACAAGCATCATTTCTACATTTCTTTTTCAAATTATAATATACTTTATTTTAATGACGTTTTCGATACATATTAACTACCTGAGTTAGAATAGATGAGTTTGATTTAGTGTATATCAATGATAATCGTTAAACTTCACAAACCATCTTGCAGGTTCTAGAAGGTCCAGAATACGCAATGATTTCATAATCAAAACAAAACTTGAGAATACTATGTATTTCTGGCTCACTTATCTAAATGTTAGACGATAAAAATGTTTTTTGTGGCCTAGCCTTGGGATCGAAACCGTAGAAGACATGACCTTGATGAGGTCTTGTAATGTTACGATACTGACGGTAACCTGGACACCTGTCGACCACACCTACAACCTGTTATCAGATGTATTTCAGAACCCCAAACCTTGAATCGTGCATGTGTCACGAAGTTTGCAGTCCGCCCTGCACATTACGATTATTCCGCCTCCTGCTCTTGATAGTAAAAGTTATGGGAACTTTTAAGCGAGCTGAACGAACGAATTCTTTAAAAATGGTTAATTGTCCTCTCTTTTAAAGTCTTAAATTTGAATTTTAATGAAAGGGTTGTTAGTCCTCTGCCGGTGAATCCGAAGGGGACTATAGTGCTTGTTTCCGTCCGTCTGTCTGTCAGTCCGTCTGTCCGGATTTGGTTTCCAAATGATAACTCAACGGATTTTGATCAAACTTCACACAATGGAAGCATATGAGAAAATACAGCTTGGGATTGAATTTGGGGTCAACAGGTTAACTACAACGGTCACTGTTACTAAAAATAAATTGCTTCACAAATTCTTTTGGTTTCCGGAGGATCAGTTGTGAACACATCTACGGATTTTGATCAAACTTCATACAAAGGTAGCATATGAGAAAATAAAGCTTGGGATTGCATTTGTGGTCAAAAGGTCAACTATAATGGTCACTGTTACTAAAAATGATTTGTTTCACAAATTTTCTTTTCAAGACGATAACTTGAGATTTCATCTACAGAATGTGTTCAAACTTCATACAATGATAACATAACTACGCAATAATGACTTGCCATAGATAAGAAAATGTAATTGACGGCAGGGGACGTGTGTTGATTGCAACACTTACTGTAAGCTTGTTCAAAGTGCGCTTCTCATCTTCTGGACTTAAAACGAAAACAATATGATTATCTGGTTAATTTGAAATTAATAAATGTCCCACTAGTCGACCTCTAGTTACCTAACTTAATGCGTTTTTCTGGGTTATAAAATTTCTATAATTTTAGAAGGTAACCTCACATTTCACTGCGTAAATTAACTCATAAATAATCACTTAATCAACATCAAATTAGTAAACGATGGAGAGATTTGTTCATTTTAACATTTCTATTTCATCTGGGATTTCCATACTTCTTACCCTAACATTATGAATGAATCTTTCGGGAATGAAACTTTAGCAAGGTGCAGTTTTATCAGCATGTTAATTATCTTCATTCTATTTCCATACAACTAAAACTAATTTTCTATATGTTATACAAGTGCACTTGATTAAATTACCACGGGATGAATTAGAGTCATGCTGGATAGTTTTTCCTAAATGAAAATAATTTTATTGAAGTTTAGTGTAGTATAACTGCCCTGTACTGATTAAAGTAAAACCATCAAATCCCATTGTAATTATCTGTACTAATTAAAACTAAGCCATTAATTTAAAGGATTCGCTGTTTGGCTTTAGTAAGTCTGATAACAGATATCGGAGATACCATGTGCACTTAGGCATGATAATTTTGTATGGATTTATATTATCAATCTATCAAAATTCACAAAACCAAAACTGTGAGCGACAAAACTAAAAACATCCTAATTTCAAAACGTTACTGTTATTACTATGTCTTTTCTTAAATACACACTTATAATTTGTAAATAGACGATATTTGACCACAAGTCCTACAATTAAAACAGCAACAGAAGGAACAACTTTTGTACAGTCTTATAAATGAAGTGTAAATGTTTTCGTGATATTGACAACGGAACTCTGGTCATTCCTGAGGAGAGGAAACCAGGGTTTGAAATAACGATTCCTGAATCAATTTAGCTTACGTATGGCCAAACAAAAATCCAATTTAGTCATTCAAACAGGTTCGGCCAACGAGGCCGATTTGATTGGAACAGCGATGTCCTTTGACAGTGCTATCAAAACTGCTCTTCTGAGCTGCCTCAAATCACGTGAGGATCGATGTAGGGTCTAGTGTGGACATTCCAATGACCAGTAATGGCCACGCCAGTCCGCCGTTCCACTCAGGTGGCTATATATATTGTAGGTGTAGCAGGGAGCACTGGATGTAAATGGGTGTTTTATAAAGTGTACCATTGGTGCTGCTATTCGCTGGGAGCTGCCTAAGATAGTTATTCAGTAGCGATTGGGAACTATCTGCATTGCCTGACAAAAACTTATCTAGTTGAGTTTGATGAGAGTATTTCAGAGCCCAGTAAGCATAGTACAGTCAGGTATGTATCATCACCAATGTTGATTTCATATTTCACAAATGATGCCAAATCAAACGGGAAACATTCTCAATAAAGCTAGTGATTGTCACGTGCCAGATATATTATAGGTCCAACATGTGTAGTTTTAACCGTCTAGACGTATCCATTCCATGTTCTCAGAGTATAATACTAAGGATGAGACACTTTTATCAAGTTGCCGTGAAACGTGAGCAGTAACCTTATATAATAAAAACAAGTGTATGCTCTGCTTATATCTGGCGATGATAAACCGCTGATTTATTCCTCACGTTAACCAGATATAAATACTAGATTCCCGAGTATATATTAGAAATCGAAGTTAAATTTTGCCCAGTTTCATTATATTTTCTTTAAGTGCTTAAGTAAAAAATATCCATGGATTTTTTCCCTATAGAAAATTATAAGTAGATGGTAAACAGTACATGACCTAGGTATAATGATAAGACTAATATTTTCAGCTGGGCGTCATTTTTAAGGGTTAAAGTTATGTTTAAGATGTAAGCTTGTACACGAGACATAATACAATTACCTGATCTTAGACAATAGACCTAAATGTTAATTAATACGTACAGAAATCGTAGTTTTTTTCATATAACGGGATGGGACAGAAACAGTCTTTATGGACATATTCAGACATTTCACGATATGGTTACGAAGACTCGATATAAACATTTCCCAACTATAATATACATATATAAACTCTGGGTTGGCAGACAAGTAAATACATAATGGGGGTAGGGATGGGGTTTTGGTGTTACTATCGAACTCAATAAATATATTACTTCTGGCAAATATATAAAACTAAAAAGAAACACACAAAATTTTTCCTTGAATGATTATAATCAGTAAAGTCTTAAAAATCCTTACCTATATAACTACCTAATCAAAATGACGCTAAACGCAAATCAAATATCGATTTGTACAAATTCATGTAAGTACCATGACATAATTTAAAGACATCTGGACACATGGTGTTCAGCTCAATTCAAGAGAAGCGAAAAGGCTTTTGTAAGTAATTATAAACAAATCATTTTGCGCGTAACCGTATTTCAGCGACCTATCTTCTACCTCGGTAATCTGTTTTATTAAATTAACGTCATATTAACAGCCAGGGTCACGTAAGGACGGCCTCTCATGTATGTGGTGTGTTGCGTGTATGAAGTGCGGGTTTGTGATTTGGGAGACTGCGGCATATTCGTTGTTCAGTGTGGATTGCAACATAAAACGTAATGTTTAAACGGTGTAGTATCCGTTTGCTATGTTATGACTTGTATACACTGTCGACTGTTAAACCATTTTTACATTGTAGCATTTAATGTTTTCCAGGAAAGTTTACATCCCTAAAACCATGTTTAGTTTCATGTTATGCGGCATATAACTTATATTTCGGCGTCCTGACATCTTCACAAAGTACTTGTTTGGTTTAAATTAAAAATGACGCTTTACATTTCTGAAAAATTTACGTTTTTTCGATTTCATGTCAAAGTATTGATTTTTATAAATCGTATTAATCTGACTTTAGTCTGATAATGCCGCAGGGTATGTTACGTAACAAAACGATTCGTTTGATTTCAGTTATGAAAGTTTAGTTATCATACTGTGATCTGTCGAAACAAAATAAACTTAACGTATCTGTCGATGAAATAGATAAATATATATTTAAAAGCATCGACATATGTTCCTGGATCGATTGTTAACGACAAGGTCGCACGTTCACGACTTTTTATAGCTTTTATAAGATCGCGGTGTCACATGACCTAACATATGCCGTTCATAATTGCACGTGAGATTAAGTGTTTATAAATATAAATCTCCCATGCACGTGCCATCGTTGTCATTCTCAAGTAGATATAATTTATGTTTCGATTGTTTTATCCATCTGAACCCTTTACTATTCTTATTCTCATACCACTAGTTTATTATAAACCTTCAGGAAGCTATAATTTATAAGAAAGTCTGATTGTTTCCCCGCTCGTGTTTTGACTGACTCAAGTGGACCTCCCTAGATCTATTGTTATAAACTAAATATGTATTACGGCCATGAAAACCCCCATCATATGTCTGTAAAATCCGCAGATAACATCCAAAGTATCTATCATCTACATCGTATAAACAACCATAATATACCGTGTCAGCTTGGTTTGGATTAATCGTTGTATGACTGATCTTTTTAACCACAGCGTAACAGACATCCACTTTGGTCTCATTCATCCTGTCGTTCTGTTTCACCAATCCTCAAAGATTGGACGAATATACACAACTATTTACGTGTATTTTAGGGGTTTCCATTGACATATGGAAATTCCTAGTTTTATATTTCTGTTTTAATAATTATACGTCTCTTCCTTATTTCCACAAATCTTGATTCTAAATTATGATTATCTAAGCTCCAATTTTTCGAATTCTTAAAACCTCGTTTCGTTTGAAATGATTTATGAGAGTATAAATCAAATTAAATTTGAAACCTGTATTTAAGAATAATTTTTACATAAGTACAACATAAATACAATCATATTCATCAAACGTGTTTAAACGTTTACTTGTCTTCTGAATACACTTACACATGTTAAACTTACCTCCATGTTGTACAGTATTCTTGTCAGTTTAATAAACCGTGCGCCCATTGGTCAAGCTTGAAGGGCAAATGTCACACTTGACCTCTGTAGCACAGCAAATAACATACACTGCTATTTTCAATTAATTTCTTATCTCGCGAATCCTAAACAGATGTGTTTTTGTTTTGAAATCATACCAAGGAAACTCCAGGTTGTCTGTCTGAAGGGAGTATGCTGTTCATGAACGAGTATATTGGTCAAGGTTATTTATCAGTTACATTAAAATAAAGTCCTACTAAGTCATACTAAGTACATTGTATATTAGTAATCTAATTATGATTTTAGACTATGATACGTATTTGAAACTTTGAATATCGATCACTCTAGAGGAAACCTAACAGAGTTTCAAAATTCTTCTTATTCTAGCTGAAACTTTTTCACACCAATATACATACCAATCACCGTATGCTCTATATAACAATAGAAATTCGACTATTATTATCCCATAGCCGTTACAATGTCAAATTATTTACATTGACAAGTGGCATTATGTCATATACATGTACTCACCATAATTTTACACCCTGTTAAACTCTGCAATAAGAATACTATTTTCCCACGATCGAATTTTTTCTGTTATCATGCCGAATACCGACGAACATTGGTTTCCTAAACGTTATATCTTAATGTAAACTCCTTTGATTTTTTCAAGTACGTTCATGTTTTTTGAACTATTTCTGTTCCTTTCTCTGTGAAAGGTTGGACACACAAACTAGCTCTTTGTAGATGATTCTGTGGTGACAACGATTATGATACGTACAGTATGACACTGACGTGAATATGTAACAATGCAGAAGTTCACATCTCCTAAACTGCAAATATTAATATTTACACATAATTGTTTTTATCTCGCCCAGAATCCTAGCATGAAGTTCGTGGATGTCCATGAAAGCAAAACATCAAAGAAATAGATTGAATACTTAGTTACCCAAAACACCTCTACATTGATACCACTGAAATCGTTAGAGCTAAAGAGAAATCATACGTTTCGGAAGTGCAAGCGTGTTGCAGAGAAAATCCGACATGCAACACATTAAGTAAGACAAAGTGCTTCGGAAATGTCTTAGAACATTACTTTTCCTCTACTTGTACTGAACGATCTGTCACCAAGCCGTATACAGAGCAAGTGGCGTCCCACTCCGTCGGGCCTGCGCACTACTATCCTACTTTCTCCAGGACAAAGTACGACGACCACCTGGCCCTGTTCACCTCATATGTAATCCTGTTTCTTCACCACATGAATAGTTTCAGATCGATGGCACTACCAACGGGCCAGATACAGCAATGTATTTAAAGTGCTAGGGAGACACTAAATCTGCCGAAAATAGACTTATCAACCTTGTATAGTGTTGGTATTGGTGAATGGATGTACCTTGACAGCGGGTTTAAGCGTAGGAAAACTTACTCATCCGTCTTCTGGAAAGGAAGGTACTACCAAATTGAACCAATACCTATTATATCGATTCCGATTTTTGGCTGATTTTGTCCATATTATATGGTTTGGTCCTATTAACAGGGTAATATAGGACGGCCTCCCATGTATGTGGTGTGTAAATTGTGAGTTCTGGGAATCTGCATTATACACACCAATCGGACCATTTTTTTAACCAGAAATATAACGTGCGCGTTTCTTCAAGTTTTGCATAGTATTTTGTACATTTTATCTACAGTAGGTAGGGGTGAGTGTTTTGGAAGGCTGCGGTATATTGGTGTCATGTCCCTTTTGTAAATCGGTCACATTTTACTAACAACGGACAAACCAGTCGTCATGCTCCCTGGTTTCTGAAAGCTTAGCAGGAGCAGAAACTACAACTTTTATAGACTATGGTCTGTCTTGTCCAGGGCACAGAACCTAGAACCTTTCCCACGGGCGCACAACTGTGAGACACCGGTGACAAACTGAAGATGTGCCAGAGATCGGTAACTCCCTAACAGTAATAAACGAAAGATCCTGACATGGTTACTATAACATTAATCTTGATCTATTGAATGATAAAGTCGTGTATTAGGATGTGACGTTCTTCATTGTGAAACATCGACAGTTTATGTACACGAATTGTGCCCTATATAAAAAAAGCCATCTCGTATAACAGGATCAGCTCCTTCTAACGACCTTCTGCACCAAATCCTTTGAATCGCATAGCTTATGTGAGTAATTTATTATGAGGGGCATCTCAGACAATTGCCGCTCAAAGCTTCCATTTTTATTGTCCGTTTGGGATTCCACTATAAAGAATGGCCCATATATGGTAACTTTGCATATACCGCCGTGGAAGTTAAGAACGCCGGAGAACATTAAATCTGTGGCTCCGAGAAGATTTACAACACTGACTTAGTACTGTATAAAAGTTCTTAGTGTTTCAACGCATAATGAGAAAAATGTAATTAAAATGGAGACTGATTTCGGAAAAGGAAAATCCCATAAACACTCAAATATCTACCCTAACAAGACAGATTTCGTTTGAGTCGACCGTTATGTGAACGATGACCCGTAAGTACAGTGAAACAGACTATCGGGCCTAATCCTCTAGATACCAATATCTATATAACAAAGCTTCATTTTATACTACATTCATTTTATTCCTACAGCCAAAAGTCTAGCGATCGACAACATCAGTAGATAAGTGGGGGTCAGAATCCGATAACCACATAGACATGAATTGCTATATAGTTCAAACTTTTCTCCCGATTATAGAGAGCAAGTGGCTTTTTATGTTCCTCGGATTTAACTAATGAGATGGATATTTAAGCTCACTTTTGTAACGGTATATATAGAGTGATGTGATGTACGTTATACATCTATGATATTCTATAAAGTAAACCTATAATTTGATACCTTGCAGACAAATATAATGCTGGTTTTGAAAAGGTAAATGCAAATTTATAAAAAAAAATTATAAGATTATAAATTATTACGTATTTTTTTATACAAACACTATATGAATGGAAGAGTTTAATGTTGGCGAGGGACCAAGTCACATCTGATATGAAGGGGGAGATATTGTTAGAGCATGTATACCCCATGGAAATCAGGATCCTGCAGCATCCATTGTTATGCGTTACATATGCATCGTCCGTTTTACCTTGTATTTACTGAATATACAAAATTTAATTCCTTCCAAACACGGAAGTACATAAATAAAGTCTTGCTCATAAAATGTTTTTTTTAACTTAATACAAACAAACATCTATCTGGCTGTAATCTCCGATATGAATTTTGTTGAGCCCTTTACCATTGTCGATCAATATTATTTATTAGTTGATGTAAGATGATATGTTGATCATATATATATATATACATAAATGATTCCGTTCCGCTCAAAGTTGATATGTCGATCTGATTTCAGTCTTATTTGTGATACTTTCTACTATACAGGTTCTATGTTACATATTAAGAGTGTCTGATGTATGTCAAAATGAGCATCGTTACAAACAGTATTATACCGACACTTATGTAACCATGGATAGTGTCAGCTGACACATCAAGACGCCATTGTCACACACAGCGTTTATTGGTATGACTGTAGACAAGGTTGTCCTTTAAGTGTGGAATACCATTCCTGTCATTTTACGAACGATAGATCTTACCCCGTCAATAAGATCGGACCTTAGAACCCGATAGGTGCTCATGGCTCCTCGCCTAACTTCGTCATACCTGTTACGCATGTGGCTTCTAAGCACTTAAAAGTATGTTATGTTTATAAAGATGAAGATATTGGATTTTCTGACCAGGTGGGCTTGTCCAGTAAACCACATGTCAGAAATGTACCTTTTCCGTCCGTACCAGAACCGCTAAGAGTCGAGCTCCTTAACTAAAAGTGATGACGTATATGAATCCGGGTAACCCCGTCTGTATGAACGCCGTATAATTGGATGCCAATTTGGCGTGCACTAGTTATTTGTACTACCAGATATACGATAGCATGTATTTTTGTGTTTGTGGTTACGGGATTCACACGGCTAATGGTTCATGATATGTTGTACCCCCCTTCTGGTGTTAGCTGGTACATTGTGTGGTTTGTCATAAGTATATAATAGTATTTAACGCTGACATGCTTCTTATCCAGACTATTTTACACTTCCAGTGCTGCAACCGTGTCCTTTGGATCTTGCCATAGAACATTCAGTCCGGCGTTACTTCTATACCGCCAGATTCAGGTAAGATATTTCTCTTTACTTTTTTCAATGTTATCATACATATATTAAGCAAACAGTCTTGATAAGAATATTGATGTTGCCTTTGAATAACCCCATTATTGTTCCAAGAAAACACGCGATGTATATAAGCACACACATGAACTGTCTTCAGAATTGTTACGAGGGACATCCTATTTGAATACATTTTAGTTCCGACTTTGACTTTAGAATTCTTTTTTATTCATATAATTTTGATAAAACATATTCACTAGTACCCCTTTTAATAAAAGGTACTTACTTTTGTAAATTCTTCTTGCCGGTAACAGGAATTATGGTCAACCTCGCCTTTTTGAGAATATTAGCTTTCGTGTCTTAGATGTACGGGTAGCTAATTTACTTTGGTGTGAAAAACGTGTAAAAACATGAACTTACAAAGGTAAAGAAAAAAAAAAAAAACATAATTAATATATTAACCATATCGGTTGGTAATAAATCGTGTCCAGGTATCTTCCGATATTTGGATATCTGAAGTTAGGATTAATGCAGATAAAATAATCATTATATCAATACTCGGATTAGACAAAACAATTCAAATACTTCTTTTGTAATGGTAATGTCCATGACTTATCAGATACGAGTGGAAAGGTTCACCAGAAGTCATACCTCTGAACAATTCAGTTTACTATATAAAGAGAATCAATAAGTATATTCTAACGCAAATTCTTCACCGTAAAGGGAACAAATTGTAAAGTTAAACAAAAATACCAGATAGGCGAGAAGTGTTTACGCTGTGTCTATTTTCAGACGTATTCTAGATACGATTGATAAAGGAAAATAATAAATATTTACACCTGGAATGCGTATAAATCGAAAAAGAAAATCAAATTCAACCCTCTGTGGAGTATTCTTGATATAAGGTTTTACAATGCCAGACAAAGCATTTGGTTTCTTGACTTTTACAAAAGTCACAGTAATTGCTCCCTTAAATCGAGTAAATGCCGTTGTATTACAAATCCAGTCTTGCCACCTGTTCAACCTCTAAATGACACTTCTACCGAATGGTTAGCAGCTAAGTGATGCTGAATCAGTTTGTGTTCCAGTTTTGAGATCTAAGGATTTTTTTATTTGAAACACACAATCGTGTTATACTTCAAATACTTCATTCTTTATATTCGATGTAGATAATAACTGCCCATAGAAGTTATCACTTTATCGTTTGTCGTACAGTTCTTTGATACTGCCTTAGGATAAACTCTACCGCTAGATCTTACATTCTCCGATTTTTGACATCTTTTGATCACAGCTTTCATTTCATTTGAATAATAATAATACCGACTGAATCATGCAAACGCATGTGTAGTTTTTAATGTTTTGATAAAAAGTAAATCAAAAATGTTTAATATCCGTAAAATTTTGGCCAGCTTTTATTAAGTACCTCTTAATTCTAATCCATGTTTGTTTATGAAATGAAACCGAAATGCACCAAATAATTTTAATAGTAACGAATAATAAACTAGATCTACTATAAATTTTGGCATAACAATCAGAGAGTATTCTGTCTTTTTTCACATTACATAATAATTGGTGCACGTTTAAAATCATTTGGTATAAGCGAAATGGTTTTTTGATCAAACATATATAACATTACGGTCACAAACGAATGACATTACACCCTGTGCTTAAGCGAGAGAGGATAAGTTTAAAAGCAATATAGATAGAAGTTATTACAGGAAAAAGAGATGCGGATGATGTTTTTCTCAGACATGCTGCACGCTATATGTACAGACAATTGTTTGTGTATCGTCAGACCTCGTCACGGGAGCTGCCGCTCTATATATCCTTTGTAAATAGAAGGCATAATGATAAAATAGGGTTAATGATACAAAACCTCTGTTACTTGGAAGGAAAGAAATGGATATTTAATAGGCTATCATATTGTCGAAACCTCATTTACATGGGTTATTACGGAAAGTGAAAAGACAGACGTTTGTGGGTGATGTTGATTGATGTGCGATATTGTTATCTAACATCTCCCAGTTCTAGTGGTTGATCGTGCCAACATACATCCCATAGGATCACGGAATATAATCTCCTTTTATCGTACTGACCGATATCATAAAACATAACTGGCTATTTTAGTCCCCCATCGGAAATATCCCTTTCACGCAAATCTGGCCAGGGCAGATAGGGTCAAGGCCATCTGTGTCGCCAGCACCTGTGCCGAGCAATTATTTACCCATCAATATTTCAGAGGTCACGAATGAAATTAATTTTGATTCATAAGAGTATTTTAAAGCAAGAACCAAATAGATAAAAAAAACTGTATTCTACTTTAATATGTCAATTAGTTTTCGTTTTTTTTAATCTGCTTTAATATATTATGCAATTTATTTTGACCCTGTTATATCTTCATTATGTCCAAGATATTTATTATCGTTAAAATGTTCTCATTATAAAGGTTCTGAGTTGCCAGTATAAAATCTGGAGTCAATAATTAACCAGATTTAGTGACGACGAATGGTTTTGTATATTAAAGTCTCGGTTCCTTGGATTTGTTTGCCAAACTAATCCATCATTATCATGGCCTACTGTGTTCTATGTGGAACGGAACGGATGGGGTCTGTCTGTATAAACAAACCAGATTACTTTCCCTGTCGTTCACCTACATCTTAATAAAGGGAAACAAAACGCACAAGCATTAATACCTTTGTATATTTACTCAGAGAATGTATATTTATAATTGTTTTAATTGGATAGCGTGTGTTAGCACGTGTCTGACCGGGGAACTCCTCCCGTTAGGGATGTTCTATCTCCTCGTGTGTTGACAGGAGTTTTACCAAAAATGTGTTTGTACTTGAGGATAAGACGCGTTTGTTGATGTTGTACCTTTCATAGTTTTACGGTATATCTCTCTTCAAATAAACACTACGAAATATTTCCATTGGTACAAGGTCATACAGTGATACCTAGAAAAGTTTATATGTTTACGCCAACAACAACAAAAAAGGAACATGATTGCGTGAGATTTTGTGTTTTGATCATTTACAGGCGCGTTTGTTATAATTTGGTGATATGTAGGTAAAGGTGACATTACTATGAAGAGAGATCAATTTGCTTTATATCTTAATGACCTTTTCATAGAAAAAAATCATGTAATTGACAGTTGCATGTCGCCTTGCATCGCAATTAATCAACTGGGATCAGGGGATGCTTTTAAATAAAAAAAAAAAACTATATGTTCCCTATATTACGTATCTGAGATATGAACCATCTGCATCAACCTTGGTGGGACGAGATAACTGAATTCTGAGAACATATGGAATTTAGAATTGAAAGCATCATAATTCAGATTTTTGTTTCGGAGTGATGTCCCCGCGTACATCACAGCGGACGCTAACACGTGGCAGAGTGTAGGGGGCAGGTGAAGAAGGAATAGTCTGAAAAGCATTTAGGTGTATCGGAGTTATTGGTCAATGCTGAAAATATGTTTACAGTCGTGTTTCAACACTATCACTCGTTCTATTTCGGATATTATTAAGAACGATATCGCCTCTTCAAACACAAGAGTCCCGTGTACTTTACGGAACCCGTTATATTTACACTGATTACGTAAAGACAAAAAACCGTTCACAGTGAAATCTGATAATACATCTACATTAGTCTGTACATTACAGTATCTGGTCATAAATGACTTGTAACACAGGGGGTATGTTATCTCATCTGGTCTGATGTACTGTTAGGTCTCGTATGCTCTCTCCTCATAATTACTAGGACTCGTTCGTAAGTAATTAACCCCGGCATTACAGGGTTACATAATTAAGTATTTTATGTTAAGAGATGAACCTCATGCAACTAGCTTATTTACAACGTATCACGTGGTGGTTTATCCTCTTTTTGCAATGGATGTGAAGGCAAGCAATCACGTGCATTGGCCTCCGTGATATTTCTTTCTTTCTTCTCATTGTCATTGAAAACTGTCATATAAGGTTATGTTTGTTGTCGACTTCAATATCTATCGCAACAGTAGCCCTACTTCTATAGTTTTCAGATGTGTAAATTAAATTACTGCCACTGCACGTGCAGACACGGTCCGTTACGTAATATCTCAATTCATCACCCTGCGATTGTCGCCTTCCGCAAGGATAGGCGATCTGTAAATATGCCCCATTCACACGACAAGTCAATCAGCACGCTGGAATACTCAAAAACCATTGTTATAGGGCTTAACAAGTTTTATCTGGTACCCGACGTCATCAAGTTGGAATTCAAAAGAAACCACTTTTCTTAAAAAATCACTGTAATTGGTTTGGTCGGCACCTGATGACGTCCTTGCTTATTCAACAAGTTTGGATTTCTCTCTGGCACGATCTCTCGGTATCGACAGTTAACCATCTGTCGGCGCCGTATCGTGATGATTGTGAATAAAATGAAGGTTATAACAATTCCTGACATCCTCTGTTCCTATGTGTTACCAGGGACAACGATAGGGCCAAACCCAGCTAGTAAAGGCAACCAACACTGTTAAAATCACCACGTCTTTTATCACAAGTCTAGAGCGGCACTATATTGGAATTAATATGTATAAATTAATTCATTTCATTATTTTTACTCATAAAACGAGGCGTGACGTAATTGTTGCCCTCTTGGCGGGCTGACACCGCTTCGTAGTTTTGTCAGCTTCGGAGAGAGAGTGAAGGGCATGATATGAGCAAGGATATTGTTCCCATGGGATTATGATAACATAAGAGAAATTTTGTCTTGGTACGCATTAGTTATTCATAGAGGTGTTAACAAATTTAAAACGACGCCAATGTCCTACTTGCTGAGTTTATTTTTGCGCGGTGGAGACCTCAGGAGCCTGATAGAACGATATGGTATATAATACCATTAAGATAGAATCGTGGAGAAATATACATTGGATAATTATCTAGAGATAGGAACGACTACATTTCCCCCTCAATGAATATGATAATTGAATCATCATAAATTATTGTATTGATTAAAAACAAAATTGGGAAAAGACTTATTAGACAAAGAAAATAATATTTTTTTTGTTAGGCGTATATCACAATATTTGTTTATTTTGTTCACGGAAAAATTGTTTATGTCACATGACTTTAATGAATGTGTGGGATGAACCAGACTAAAAAATACCGGCATGATTTGTATATTTCTCTAATAGTCATGTTCACATCGTCAACTATCGCACACGTTTACGAGATAAGAAACGACATAAAACATTCGAATTTACTGATCATTTCTACATTATTGGCAAATGAGTTTCTCCAAAGGACACAGTTAGATTTCACAGGTGATTGATCATTTTAGGTATCAGTGTGAAACCGTAATCATTATGTTTAGGTCTTAACGTCTTTAACACGTCCAGTTTGGCCTGATGGTTGACTATTCCTAATGTCTTATTATCAGCTGAACATGTACGAAAGACAGTGATATATGATATGTTGATTGTGTGATAGTAGTAGAACTCAAATCTATGTAATATTGCTATTTCACTAACTAATGTGCAGGGTTAGCGTTAGAATTCTACGTAGATGATTGTAAAAGGCGACTATTTTTTAGATTTTGTTTTAGATTTCCTAAGGTCTCCAATGACACCTTCTTTTGTCTATATCCTTCTCGACTTATAAACATGGCCGATCGATATAATATCTGCCAATCAACACATGTAGCTCATTCGAATTAGCTATACGAGAAATTACTCCCTCATCCTATCTGCAGAAAAAAAATCGTATTTTAAGATCAATTTGTGAGACTGTTGTAGTTTGGTGTAAATCTATACATTTTCGTTCTCTAGCAAAGATACTTTTAAATTTTTTGAAAACATCTTTTCCTTAGAATTGTTTTTATTGATCATCATCTTTTCTTTGTTTAATTATAACAATAAAATTATATAACTGCTGTTATACACAAACATATGCTTTGTGAGTATAATGCTATTTGTTATACCTTCATGTGTAATATTATTCATACCATTTACCTAATCAATTCTATACCTTAACTAATTAAGAAGTTAATTAATTAGATATATAAATTGATATAAAATATATACATAATTGTGATTGTTACTGGTTTTTAATTGTTCGCGACAATTACCTTACATAATGTTTCCCTTAAAAGCATAAATTACACGAACCTATTCATTAATCAGCTAAACGGCCTATTGACAATAAATAGAGTGTAGGATCCGAGCCAAGTGTAAAATCGAAAAATTTTGCTTTCTACTCAGGATATAACCGTGAAATCGCACAATATAGTATTGAATAGAGTAATCGACATTCTGGGAAATACAAACGTCTATCCACGTACATCTTCAACAGATTCCTGTATTGAAGGAAATTGTATATTGGTTACATCTGGAATGGTACCATTGAATAGAGAGAACAATCGACTGAATATTCCGATAAAAAACAATCCTCGACAATTATTCGCCTGACTAGTACTTTCAACTCACGCGCTCATGCGGAGAGCACGTGCAGCCTTGTTAGGCTGTTACACGGATTATCAGAGCTTTGGTTATCGGTGGCGTGATGTGATGGATTGTGTTATGGGAGATATTATCAGTTTATTCGTGTGATTGTGAACCTAGCACAAACCGGTATCTGAACAACTTAGATCCGGTGAACTTTTGACTGCCAACTATCTTGCCTGGAATTTACGGTTGGGTACCTTCTTGAAGAACTATGATACGGAAAAACTCTTTTACAGAAATCCCAGTGGAAACAAATGGTAATGGGCCAAGCGTTTAGCGATACATCCTGTATTCTATCTGTATCTACATTTGAATGAATGCAGATAATCACACCCTACTTGGCATGCGTTTATTGTGACGTCATGCGGAACACAAGAGGTGTTCCATTCCGATTTCAATAAAATTTGATTTCCATCACAAAGGACTATTGTTAGCAGACTAAGCGGTATTGAACTGTAATTAATTGCCCTGCTTTTTGGGAGAAGACCTATATTTGCCACTTGATGAATTCATAGTTACTGCCTATGGTCTCACTAAACAAAGAATTCTAAGGCCGATTGCAACATCAAGGTAGGTGAAATATTACGTTACTTACGTGTAATGTTCGCTATAGATTATCACATTGTACACACGATGCCAACGGGTTGGGTAACCTATTGTAGATGTTGATTAATTAAGGATGTTATTTGACTAGTGGAACATAATTAATACCTGACCTTTACAAAACCTAATTAGTACCTGGTCTATATACCTGGGGTTTATGTTGATGATTAACTGTACAATGCTTTGAAGGCATTCGTCCCTTTATTAGAATACAGAATAGGACTGGTAGGATTTCACATATATACTGTTACCCTGGAATCGTATGACAGAATTAATTAATTTTCTGTATTCATCATAGTGATTTTAATACATCACCTTCAATTTGAGTTATGATGATAAACAGGCACAAGGTTATGATCATAACAATAAAAAAGTCTATGCTGGAATTACGCCATTGATCTTCTTTTACTTTCTAGGATTAAATGTTAAAAACTATTTTTTCAAATATGGACCTGAACATACCTTTGAATTCAGAATTTTGAAATCAGAAATAAAAAATGCACCAATTAAAAGTCAAAATGATCTTTAAGACCTATTAACGCTGTTTTGAAAGGAAGTTGGAATAAATTTTGACAACACTTGATGAACTCGTTAGTGTTTGCGATGATTTCTTGTTTTTAAAGATTACCGTTTTGTCCGAATTCAAGCGCAAACTAGAACTTTTTGAAGACAATATAACTATTATAAAGTAAAGTTTATTTGTTTGTTTGTTTAAGTTTTATGGCCCATCGACAAATAAGATCATTTAGGGCCAATTTTTTTCACGTAAGGGAAAATTTTTATAACCAAAACCATAGTTTAGAACAATCTTACTACACATTGTTGAACGCTATCATTATTAATTTGGTTAAATAATCATATGGCAAACCGAGAACCCTTTATGATGTAAAACGTATTTCATCAAATGTGGAATCCACAGGATGTATAGCCATGTCACATTAGGTTATCGTTGGGGTTTGTTGGGGATAGAAAATGATGTTATTGGATTTGGGATAATCTATTTGATGTAGACGAAACCTTATAGTGATGTATTTATACCATAGCTCATGAAATAATAGTACATAAGTAAGTACATGTGTACTTATTGACCCCAATCGGATACCTCTGTCATTTTATTTCTATATCCGTTCTGACTGCGATAAGGCTTCATTCCTTTTATTGATATTGTCAAAACATTTGATTTAATATAAAGAATAGCATGACTACTGGTACCAAGAATGCGTTTTGTACTGCTTTAGGCAGGTGAACTTGATCAGCAGAGCAGAAGTGTCTCGCTCAAACACTGCGGCAGATCCCGCGGGATTAAAATCTAGAATGGTTCAATGTGTAAGCAGACAGAAAGCGTTTGTGCTGTTTAAGTCCCTTGATAATTTCAGTCATAAACACAAAATAGGAAATTAAATAGCACCGTAAAATAATAAATCGGCGTCAATGGATCAAGAGCGTGTACGACGTCAAATAAATATTTGTAATCCTTTAGTAGTGAAATATATATATCTAAAATGCCACTGGGTGCATTCTATTTGTTTTGATGTATTTGACATAAACCAGGTCATATTAGACAAAGCGCTTACTGGATTAGATATAGTCAATTTTTGATATTATCCCCTAAAAATCGACAAACATCGTAAAGTTTGTTAATATTATGACTCATTTAGAATTGTAGCAATCCAATTATGTTGTATTCCATCAGTACATATACTACAGTCGGAGACGGGATGCACGTGACGTGTTTGAATAACCAATGACATCAGCGTTACATCACATGACCTTTTCGAACCAATGAAACAATTGACTACACCACGTGATGATTCCTAAACCAACAGCAATCATGTAGTTATTTAGTTAATATAATCCTATTGTACGTGATTACATTGTATATGTTTTACAACACACAACCTTACTTGTGACGTCATTCTTACACTAAACATGTCTAAAATGATTTGAGCACGATTTACAACATGTAAGTAACCCAACAATTACGAGTAATTTCAAGTGACTTGTTTTGGTGTTTACTCAATTTCGTTTCCTTTTTATTTTTTGACGAGTTGGAAAATGTCCTGTAATTAATTGTGAAGCGAACATGGGTATTGTTTGTTTAAGTTGATTGTATGTCGACTATGTCACGCGATGTTCACGTCACATGTCAAAGCCCGAGTCACTAATTAAATAATTCAATTTATAGGATTTAATTACATGATACAGATATTTTTGTGTACAGAAGAGCTTGTAAGGTTTCTTTGCTGTTGTTTCTGATGCTGATATGTGCATTTATTTCATTCATTATGGAAACTTGACGTGGATTCGAAATCCCTTATAATGCTATAATTCTATCTAATGGACGTTTGGTAAAAGCGTTATGATTCAAAGAATATCATAATCCGCAATCGGGCAAATACGCTGCTTCTAATCTGGCAATGCTACTCTCTTTAAACAAAGATTGTATGCAATTAGGGTTCAAGAACATGATATATAAATTATGCGAAGTATACATAATACAAGATCGTTATGATTACAGATATGTAAATATATGAAGATAATAACTTATTTAAGCATAATTCATTCACTTTTCAAAATAGTAAAATGGACGTAAGAAGTGCAAATTATTTTAGATTTAATTAGTCTTGTTTCATACTGCCAAAGATTTTGTTGTTGGTAAATTCTAGCATAAGGAAGACTTGATTTGCCTGGTCGATTCTAATGCTTACAATATTTTCTTAGCCAATGGCAGTTTATTCCGTGAAAACATTTTATCATCAAGATGTCATCAAAACTATCCCATTTTTATTAATGCTAGAGGCCTGGTTTCTATGTGCCTCAAGCAAACATAATGCAATTCCTTGGTCTTAAACAGCGGAAATTCCACGTGTCTTGACGAAAGACGAGAACTAAGAAATATCTGCGTTTGTTGCGATAAAAAGGTTAAAACGTGTTTGTTTTAATACCACTTGTCTCGTGTAGAGGACGTCTCACCTTATCAGCCGATTGGCAAATCTACCCCACTTACCATTACGGGCATGCGAGCTGCTTCACACGGAAGTAGATTTACGAGCACAAGACACGAACAAAGGTTTTTACAGCCAATACGACATGGAACTGTTGATTGTGCAGTAATCCACACAGCAACAGTCGGTACGTTCAGCTCAAATTTATTGTACAGAAAAGCAGCTCTGTTGACAAGGTGTAATGATCACAAATGCTACTAAATTTTCTCAAGCGCTGAGCAATTCATTTAATTAATAAATGTATTGCTCTGCATATCCGTTAGTTGTGGATCTTATTCCGTTCAGTATTACGGCTTAACATGTTTTCATTATAATGTTATAAGTTGAGATAGGTTGCAGTTTTTTCCTTATCAAACCCAGTTGGCGTTGTTCAGTTCATGAACTGCCAGCTGCTTATTTTGACGTAATTATTGTTTATGTGATGCCATTGTCCAGTTAGCTTCGATCCCCATAATACTGCAAAGTTTATGTAGAATACAAATTAGTTGCAAAATCTCGTGATATTCTTCTAAAAGCTTTATCGATGTAAAATATAAGCATTGAACAGCATGCAGTTGGCAATTAAAGGAAATTAAATTAATGCTACTAACTAAACAAAGGCAAAATTAACATTAAGCACCAGCGCTCTTCATTTTGCCATTGTCCATTGGCTTCGATCTCCATTATACTGCAAAGTTTATATAGAATATGAAGAGGCGTTATCTCTGATAAAATGTCAATGCCACAGCACGACATTCGGCAAACTACCAGATCAGATGCGCATACAAATTCGAACCGAGCAGATTATCATTCGATTGTATTTTGCTGCTTTCTTAAACCTCCGAATTGCAAACCGTGGCAAGCTTTATATCTTCATATGTCGTGGTATAGTAGAGACGATTACATTCTTTTGACGACTGGACTTGCCATCAATCCACAGCAATACATACACTGGTCGATAACTAGTCAAATCACCGAACACATCCGATTATAGGTACTTATATCGCGGCAGGAGATGCAATTACAGGTTATTGTTTCAATTCACGCTTTCTCAAATGTGTCTGATATTAAAAATGCATGTCACCCATCTTCTAGAATTTCACAATATCTTCACGTGACCAGATGATGGTTTCGTGACGTAAACCTATAATGTCTTTACCAAACAAAGAGCTTGTTCGCCACAGCAAACAATACGAATTAAGAACGGCGTTAATTATTAAACAACCCCGGAGCTAATAATACGAGGGAAAATAATTTCGTTCCGATGATTCAATCAGCGTACTGCAATAATGACCATTGTATGTGCATAGCTAACAAGAACATGGCTCCTGTGTTAATAGTACAAACATGTAGGATGTCGCTCTGGGAAGGCCATTAACTTATACTGATTCATCTTAATGAATAAGAAAGAACAACGTATCCTATGTGAGCCTGAGAGTTCAAGGGGGAGATGAAGTTTAAATCAAGGCGTTCTTTAGAAATTACACAGATTCCGACAAAAGAACCAAAACCACCAGGTTTCTTGTATGTAAACTGGTGTAACAAACGTAAGGATATGAGATATACTTAAATCCAGGTCTGTAATATAAGCCTTACTTTCGCCATTGACACCGGCTACTGATACTCTTACAGGGTCCATAAGGTTCTGTATAGAAATATTGTGTCGGTTGTGTGTGTGTGGTTTTATTGGTCACTAAGGTTTTAGAAACAAGAACATATAGAAAACGAGCGTCCTTTTTCTCCGAATTCTCCCGATGATCGCGGCGAACACAGAGTGAATATCACTCCCAAGAGAGAGGAAAATGTCTCTTTTCCTAACATAGAACCGTTGATTTCTGAGTCGAGATATTCTCTAAGTAGTTACTGGGGTCCAAGGCTGCGGCATGTATTGCTATACATGGGACTCTCGCGTCATGGGGAATTTGCATCAGGTCTTTTTAACATCATTTTTCTGTATAGCCGACTAAC
This sequence comes from Argopecten irradians, assembly GCF_041381155.1. Taxonomy (NCBI): domain Eukaryota; kingdom Metazoa; phylum Mollusca; class Bivalvia; order Pectinida; family Pectinidae; genus Argopecten; species Argopecten irradians. The sequence goes on along the minus strand of NC_091134.1, from coordinate 3,249,849 downwards.
TATAAAATGTATCATATATTAAAATCTATGCTTTATTAAATGGTTGAAGGTTTGATGATAAAACAAGACTTTTTGTAAGTAAAATAACAAACAAATCGATAATTTTGAATCAATGACTCTTCATTCATTTGCAATACTGTGAACAGAGTCCCAATTAGGGAGCCGTTCTTGTTTACTGATACACAAGTGGACTAAAATGGAATGTCGTTCTGTCATGACCTCGCGATCGGGTACTTCTTTACCAGAAGGTCAGTTCTCGTGATTAAGAACCTTTGTGTTGTTTTGTGACACACTAATGGCTAAGGTAGTCGGTAGGTATTTTATGGTTGCATTGATGCCACGAGCTCCAATCAATTCTTGTTAAGCCAATAAAGGTAAATGACACACTTCCGGTCACGTGATACTTTTATCGTTTACCTGTTTGGTTATTACATACGATGAACATAAAATGATAATAACGCGCCTTTCATCATAGAAAAATGCGATTTATTTATCCTCTTGGGTCACAATCTAAAGTGGAATGCTCATATTTTTAATTATGACCCCGAGTGATATCTAATCTGTCACAGAATAGTTTGAATCGTTAATGGGTGTTTGCATAGTTATGTGGTCGATGTGCCCGGAAGGACTCCGGCCCTTTAGGACAACATTTTATGTCCATATCGTCTGACTCGCTCGTATTTTGTATGAAAAACATCAACAGAACACATAACATAATTAGACTATCTGTACTGTTGGTTAATGTAAACTATTGTTTGGGACACGAATCTTCTGTTAAGCACGTGCGAAATGGCATTAAAAGTAGGAGAAGACGTGACAAATTCGGTACAAAACTATTTATCATCCTAGACTTCACGGGATGAGCCCTGTACATTAAGTAGATGATAGTTAACAGATGAGAGTAATTAGGGGCGAAAGGAAACAAGTATTGACCAACAATTCTCACTGATTCAATATCAAAAGCTTACTTACTTCAGGGTAAGATGTTCGAGCAAAACATAATGTTTGTATGCAATCAATACGAAATCTGATGTTTGTTTTCTTTTTCAGCAAAGATTGCCCGACCGGTAGGGCGTAATAACTTCACTTCAAAACACCACTTTTGATGTTGAGATGAGCGCTCGCCCCTGTGACAAAGGCTCTGGGACACACTCTGTCTGGATTGTTCCCTCACCGGGACACACTCTGTCTGGGTTGTCCCCTGATCGGGACACGCTCTGCCTGGATTGTCCCCTGACCGGGACACGCTCTGTCTGGGTTGTCCTCTGACTGGGACACGCTCTGTCTGGGATGTCCTCTGACAGGGACACGCTCTGTCTTGGTTGTCCTCTGACTGGGACATGCCCTATCTTGGTTGTCCTCTGACTGGGACATGCTCTGTCTGGGTTTTCCTCTGACTGGGACATGCTCTATCTTGGTTGTCCTCTGACTGGGATATGCTCTGTCATGGTTGTCCTCTGACTGGGACAAGCTCTGTCATGGTTGTCCTCTGACTGGGACAAGCTCTGTCTGGATTGTCCTCTGACTGGGACACGCTCTGTCTTGGTTGTCCTCTGACTGGGACAAGCTCTGTCTGGGTTGTCCTCTGACTGGGACACGCTCTGTCTGGGTTGTCCTCTGACTGGGACAAGCTCTGTCTGGGTTGTCCTCTGACTGGGACACGCTCTGTCTTGGTTGTCCTCTGACTGGGACATGCTCTGTCTTGGTTGTCCTCTGACTGGGACAAGCTCTGTCTTGGTTGTCCTCTGACTGGGACACGCTCTGTCTTGGTTGTCCTCTGACTGGGACAAGCTCTGTCTTGGTTGTCCTCTGACTGGGACAAGCTCTGTCTGGGTTGTCCTTTGACTGGGACACGCTCTGTCTTGGTTGTCCTCTGACTGGGACACGCTCTGTCTGGGTTCTCCTCTGACTGGGACATGCTCTATCTTGGTTGTCCTCTGACTAGGTTGTCCTCTGACTGGGACACGCTCTGTCTTGGTTGTCCTCTGACTGGGACACGCTCTGTCTTGGTTGTCCTCTGACTGGGACATGCTCTGTCTTGGTTGTCCTCTGACTGGGACAAGCTCTGTCTTGGTTGTCCTCTGACTGGGACACGCTCTGTCTTGGTTGTCCTCTGACTGGGACACGCTCTGTCTTGGTTGTCCTCTGACTGGGACATGCTCTGTCTGGGTTGTCCTCTGACTGGGACATGCTCTGTCTGGGTTGTCCTCTGACTGGGACACGCTCTGTCTGGGTTGTCCTCTGACTGGGACATGCCCTATCTTGGTTGCCCTGTGACTGGGACATGCTCTGTCTTGGTTGTCCTCTGACTGGGACACGCTCTGTCTGGGTTTTCCTCTGACTGGGACATGCTCTATCTTGGTTGTCCTCTGACTGGGACATGCTCTGTCTTGGTTGTCCTCTGATTGGGACACGCTCTGTCTGGGTTGTCCTCTGACTGGGATATGCTCTGTCATGGTTGTCCTCTGACTGGGACAAGCTCTGTCTGGGTTGTCCTCTGACTGGGACATGCTCTGTCTGGGTTTTTCTCTGACTGGGACATGCTCTATCTTGGTTGTCCTCTGACTGGGACAAGCTCTGTCTGGGTTGTCCTCTGACTGGGACATGCTCTGTCTTGGTTGTCCTCTGACTGGGACAAGCTCTGTCTGGGTTGTTCCCTAACCGGGAAACGCCATATCACTGTCGGCTCACTGGTTTGATCGTTTATTGTAGTGGGTGACCGGACGGGGTATGTTGTTCGGTATTTGTGATAGCAGGTTTATATGAGAATGCCTCTATTAAATGCCAAAACATACAGACATGAACGCACTGCATACAGGGGAGACCTCTTTCAGTTGTCCTACATAAACCTAAAGAACCAAACCAACCCAATTTCAACAAACTCACTGTAATCGAATTGAATTTGAAAGCATTCTTAAATAATAAGTACATATTGAATATAAGAAAACACTAATGACGCAGTCGATAATGTGTTTGTTGCTTAGATTAAACAACCAGATCCATTTAAGGACAGCCTCCCATGAGTGTTTTGGGAGACTGAAATATGTGTTGTGAACAATTGTTATAGTGGAAATTACTACTTCACTGAAGCACAGTGACAATGACACGAAACGAACACATCCCATCGGGTCACATTATAATGACAAAAGAAAACGGACAAACCAGTCGTCCCACTTCCTTCATGTTAGACGCCAAGCAGGAGTAACTGCCACGTGCATAGGCTATGGTGTTTTTCGGCCATTGGACAAAACCCAAAACCTTGCACACATGTAGATTTCTATTAATGATTGATTGGTTTTGATAGTAGCATTTCTTCGACTCATAAAATCGTCACTTGAACTATTCTGATACATATTGAACAAAGACGTAATCCTCACCGCGTAGACAACATAGATTGTCTATTTTGCAAGGCACACGCATAAATGTTGACAAATCTATCCAGTTCTTGAAGGATTCGCGAGCACGTATGACGTCTTTGTTATCAGTTTAACGTACATATTAAATTCATTCTATAAATATTTCATGTTTTCGATATCTTAGGTATTAGTACTAATCTGATATACATGTTAATATGCGCTAACATAGAGTTTATCTTAAAACATTAACAGACTGTCTAAGATTAGGTTGTTCACCTTATAATTTAACATTTCCATGGCTCCATGGTTCATCCTTGAATCCGCAGTACTCACGGGTCGCTGTCCCTTGGCTTGATAACAAAATCTTAACTGGACAGCCCGTATAAAATGGCCACGAACATGTTTACTGTGTAGGATGATAAGAAACACACTCATATAAACTTATCTGTCAATGTGTTTTATTCTAGGAATTTTATTGGTTTTATCTCCGTCTTAAAAGCAATAATAACTCGAGCTTTGAACATAAAAAAGTTAACTTGTCAGATAAGATACTAATCAGAGACTGTAATCGTCAGCAATGACGGGAGATAATGGCAGATATTGTCGTAATTGGTACATAACTTGCCAATATAATTTCAGCTTGTTTTGATAATTTTTGACGTTCATTTTTCAAATGTATAACATAAGATATATCCACAGGTGTTTGTATACTCAATATATGGTCCGTCAAACGCCCATTCAGCGAAATTACCTAGAAACATTTTCGAAACCATTAATTTATGTTATGTGCGAATTTTCAAGAAATAAGATCACTCCAACGGAACAGTAATTGTTTATTTTATAATCGTTGAAATTGAATGTACATCTTCCTAATTATTACATGCTTTAGTTATTTTTTAATGGTTAGATTACTTATATTCATTAGATAAAGGAAGCCGAATCGACTGTGAATCTGAAAAAAATTTCAAAATACAACAACGAGTTGAACTTAACGCCGGGAGTTTGACATATATTTTCTAACCAATGTTTCGAATACATCTGACATCAGACACGGGGCCAGACCAACTAGGATAGACTCTGAACGATTCTCATTCCAAACACAATCACTGCTCTCCTAGTCCCGATTATTATATTGTTTCCCCCTATACAAATTACCTAATGCCACAAGTATCACTAGTAATTGTAAAATCGATGAGGTAGGCTCTGTACCGGGTCCCTTGGTAACTTACTGTTTTTGTTAACGATATGTTTCCTTATTCTATTCCTAGATCTCTCTAAAGCTTCATTTATATTCTTCATTGTAAAGATATTCTTCTCAACATTAAAGCATTGAAGTGACTATTTTTTTTAAATCATCGGGGTATGAAAGAAATTTGTTTGCAAACGGTGTGAATCCGCGTAGGGATTATTTTTTCCAAATCAATACGCAACGTCAATGTTTCTTTTGTGACGTCACGATAACGTCGGGTTTCCGCGCCATTCTCGGATTTTGTTTTCCTCGTGGAATGAAAAAAAATGAATAGGCCAATCAGAAAGCCAGAAACAAAGAGAAAATTAATTATACATCGGTAAAATTACCTTCACTTATTTCACAACCATGAAATATAATTTTATATCCGTACTAAATTACTATATACAATATATATGTCTTAAATGTATCATCTCCTAACACTACAATCATATACTTGTAATTATATTATCCCTTAACTCTGCATCGATTGTATTAAATCTCCAGCTTTACTTCTATTATTTTACACCAAACAATACAGTATTCACGATAGCATAAGTTAGTTTACAACATGTTTGTCAACATAATGATACAAGTAGGTATACATTTTATTGAATGGTTAATTTTGACTTTGGGAGTTGTGCAAGGCTGACTGACCCCGTTCACTTACTATCGCAACGCTTTGTTATGAAACGGGGTTCACATCATTCTTATTATAAATCTGATCAGATACACTTTCCGTTATAGTTACTTTTATTGTTCTTTTCTTGATTAACCTTATGTGAACCTTTTATCAGGTTCCAACGAATAAGGTACAATTTTGCATGGCGCATCACTGGTATACATATGTAAATCAAACAACTTGACCTAATTTATTAACCTGGTTCCATACTTTGCGTAAAAAAAAACAATCCATAAAAACATTCTTACGTGTTCTTAGTTCGTCAATTATGTCTGATTTGTAATATCCCTCATACGTCACGTGACTCTTTTAAGAGCCTCGTTTTGACAGTAATTACACAATAACGCATCAGGGGTGCTGAGTACCATTATGAGCTATACAGCGTTAGTCCATCAGCTCCCCGATACCTACTCGTGTCAATAGCATTAATTGGTCAATCAGACTGGACGGTGATGATGCGAAATACACGCGCGTTTAATTGTATTGCGGGTGCTATAAGAACAAGATTACCAGTCAATATCTATGTGGATTAAGGGACTTTCCGTGAAATTCCGGATCTCTTCATATTGGTGAAAAGGATCTATCGGAGGTTTCCTGGTGATTGCGGCTATCATCTACGGATATTTCTATAAAGGCCAAGCCGCTCCGGGAATGATTTATTTGGTATTATGATATCAATTATTGTACTAGAGATCTGAGGCACCGATACAAGGCTGCTATAGAGCACGTTGTGAATTCCGTGTCACGTACAGCCAATGTTTTTTTTTTATCTGTTGTCAGCATCACGTCGTTATCTCATGTCGAGTTATCGTCTGTGATTTACACAATTGATTTCTATAAAATATATAGACTCGGTTTGGGACTTAATTAGGGTTAAGTAGAGTTTTATCGTAAAGTGTCTATACCGGGGTTTTGTGGTATTAAAACATGGTTTGTTGCCACCAATTGATGGGTGGTCGCGGGTGGTGTAGTGGTTAAGCCGCTTGCCTTTCACCTAGCTGGCCGGGGTTCGATCCCCGACACGGACGTGAAAAGGTGAGTGGTCACTTGCCCGGTCACGTTGGTTTTCTCCGGGCACTCCGGTTTCCTCTCACACTAAGACCCCTCGCACGCTTACTCCTGGCCATCGAGAGTGAATTACATAGATGTATAACTTGTTTCTCAATCGATATAAAACAAATAAAGTTTTTATATTATTTTAATTTATGTTTCCATAAGCAGGGATTGTCTTGTCTCTTACCACACTTTTACCTTTCATTTCTGTGGAGTATTTTTATCATGTTTTAAAAATAAAGCATTTTCAATGTCCATCTCGAGACAAATTAAGATAAACCTAGCCTAATAAATTATTCAGGATTTTATCGTGACAATATACAATGTCTGTGATGTAGACGTTACATCTACTGGTATTATCACACGCTCGTAATGTGTATCTATTATCAACTTCTCATGTTAAAGAATAGGTAGAGTCTACCATCGTAGTATTGAACTTAAGAAAGTTAATAATCTTTGATAGATCCGCGTATGATAAATCGAAAAAATATTTTAAAAAGATTATTCTAAATATCATTGAATCGTTTACTAAACGAAACGTCGAATTAAGGGGAAGGATGTGATTCGTTTGCTAATGATTTTTTTTAGAATTGCATTGTCCATGAAGGCATTGATTCCAAATATCCGATGAAACCAAACGACATATTAAAGATACTCCACCGCTGACAAATGGTATTTTTTCTCAATAAAAAAACAGGAGCAGACGATTTAGTATGTTTCATCAGTTACAAAAGTTACTTACTTCATACCATTAGCACCATTGAAAAGTTTAAACTTCTAATTTTACTTTAAGATAAAAATATTAAAAATAATTTATTGCATCACGAAAAACTTTTGCGGCACTATGTCCTATATGGAATGTAGTACTGATTGCTCACGCACAAAAAGCAAAATATATTATTTTATATCATTTTTGTGTTAATTAGACATACATATACACAATTTAACATTAATTATTGTTCAAACGACAAGTATAGTTTATGCTCTGTCGGCGGTGGAGCATCTTTTAGTGGTATACATTACCTATGATATATAGCTGTTCTATGTATTCTTCTTGACTTACTTTATTTCTGGAAGATCAGCTAATTATATTGTTTTCATACGCGGAATTACTTTAGACCGGAAGTGATGAATCTGATCCTGGATTGTATCTAAGTAGCTTCCCGGAAGTGGGTTCTTTAATAAGGACGTACCAGGTAAAGCCATTAACACGGTCTGTACCAACAGAAAACACACCGACGCTTTCCTAAAATATTAAGTGTGAGCCATACGATAACAGCATGACTGTCATTAGCTAAGTGACTTCTCCATCCATCTTATCCGCGTATTGTCCTGAATTGATGGACTACTGGAAAATTTCTTAATATCATATCTTACCCGCCAATAAATCAAAACCCGCGGGGTGCGGACGCTTTAACTTTTAGGATTACATGATCGAACGCGCGTTGGTAACCAAGACAAGGCAAAGGAATTTGGTCATGAATTCGCGACATAAATATAATATAACATTACATTATGCGAAAAACAGTTTAGCATGGTTTGAGATGTTCATAAGAGGAACCCCACAAATACTAAGGAGAGAAATTGTTTCCGATAATGCGATCATGCCTGAATCATGGCGCCTGTCGGAAAGTACATGATTCAAATGCTTGAAGCCATAACGACCAAATTCGTAAAATGATATTCATTATTAAACAGAACCCTAATTCTGCTATTTCCTGTTAAAAACGCCATGCTCAATTCGGAGTATTTCCGATAAAAAAAGTTTGAAAAAAAACGAGATTAAGTCAGATTCAATGCGCAAACTACATTCTACAAACAGTTTAGTCCGAATGTATGCCTTTCCGAAAAGTTCGACTTGATTATGGAACAAAGGTAATCAGTGGGATTGCCTGTTTGATCACTTGTGTTAATACCTAGTATGTACAACGGAGGGACGCACCTATAAAAACTAACGGACATACGTTTCTGAAGTAGGTGTCACATAAAATTTCCATATCACATACACCACTACATGTCTATCAAATGTGTGTGCAACCCATCTGGTTGTTTCACCCGGTTTTTCTCCCAAATAGTTTTGCAAGGAAAGCAGTTTTGCAAGGAACGCAGAAGCATTTTTATGCAATAAATCAAATTGCTGATACCGCCATAGACAACAGTGAAGAATCTTTGTTGTATTTGTCGTAGTCCCAGTTGAGAAAAACACTCATCATCTGCGCATTTTGACAATTTTTAGATTTATTTAAAGAAATCCATTTCACTAAAAGCGCAATAAATCATTATATCACTAATGCATATGTCAAAATTTAACTTAAAGTTTATCATAAGACACGATTCTCATAGGGAAAACAAAACATTCATACACGTTTAGTCTTCGTTCTCTGAACCCATAACTTTAATCCGCAGAACATCTGGTGCAGCTGGGGTTCCATTGTGTCACATTGTTGATCACGTGACATCCGGACAACGACGACATACGTCACGCGCTACTTACATAAGAGCATGTATCTGAAATCAATTTGCAATCCATTTCCGGTTATCAGTCAAGTGGCTGCCGATTGGTTCACATTTTGTGGCTTCTCTTTCACAACATGATGAGAGTTTTATGATGTTTACGGCCCATTGTCCTATCAATACGTCATCACAGTAATTAGTGTGTAGTGTCATAATCCCAATATTTTCATCAGCTGACGAGCAGGTCACAGTCATCCCGACAACGAACACATCCATCAAACGCTTGATAAAGTCAATGTTATAATCGCATGAGCTTCACCACGACTAATAACTTGGCTGTAGCGCCCCCGCCGCACGACATGGTAGGGGGAGGGAAGCAGGTTAATGGATTAGCTTGTATTGCAGGCCAACATTACCGGTATTAACAACACTTGGTTACGCCATCCATCGACGATGGTTGAACACACATTGATTAAGTGACGTAATGAGATCAACAAGGTAATTAGGTCTGTGATTGTCAATTCTCAACAGCAATCAAATTAATATCTCCAATTGATAAATTTCATACGCGTATCGAAATGACGGACAGACAGACGAGGAATCACATTGTGATTTACCACATTTCATTGATGCGATGGACTTTGGTTTGAGTCTAATTTGTTGATAAAATAGCCATGGTCAAGAACTCGGCAGCAGTAAAGAAGTTGGATATTTGGAAGTTTTGACGATTTTCGTTTAGTCAAATAAGAAGATATTCCCTTTCGGGTAATTGAGTGATATACAATGTATAAGACTGGCAAGTCTGTGTAAGAAGTAATACTCATCAAGCAAATGTACGCCACCTCAGTATTTTATGATATGGCAACATTTATAACCCGAACATTCACAATGCTGCGCGTTAGGTTATACTTTAACATACGTTTTGGTAAAATGGGTTCCGTTGATTGTGTTTAATCGACTTGTTTTTCCACTTTTCCCGCTGTAGGTTTTGTAAAGTTTAGTTATTTGTGTAGAAACTGTGATATTATAATTGTTTGTTGTGCATGGTTTTGTTAATTAATGAATCTGGCTAACAGCTTTTCTGTTTGATCCGTATCATGTTTATAAAGTTTTATTATCTTATTTTGTAATTTTATTTTATCGCGCAAACGTGATTGATCCACTTCCAGGTCTTTCTGTGTTTGACCATTGCAGTAAAACTGGTTAACGTGATTTGATTTTATGATAGTTCATATTTTAAAAAGCTTTCAACAGTTTAAGATTATCAGCTGTCCTCGTTTGTCGGCTGTTAAGTTCTGTTTACATTTAGTAATACTTCTAATTAACTAAAAAGGCACTTTAATTGAACTGGTCTCATGTCCTATACGCTTTCAACACTTTATAAAACGCTATTTTAATTGTTTATACTTGCCTCAGTTTGTACTGTTGTATACTTTAGAAGGTCCTTTTTCCCAGAGACCTACTACGATCTTAATCTGGTGTGAATATAACAGCAACGTTTGGTCTCTCATCTTGTACTGTGTTTTGGTAATATTGATTGTGATCATTTCATAGAATTAAATAATGGTAATTTCTAACACCTGAATCCGTTCTTATACCGTGGTTTTGAAATTTTGATAAATTTTGATTTTATCGGTAGGCCTCAGAGTTTGTAGTCTTGTTTTCGGCGTATCTCGCCACTTATCCCACATCTCAGTCTCTATGGTGAGACAGATGTGTTAACCCCCCCCCCCCCCCCCAAAAAAAAAAAAAAAAAAAAAAAAAAACACACACACAGAGGAGCAAAATCTTACTCTACTTTACTCTACATGATAGATTTCCTAGGTTTTCTAAGATGCTGAGTGCAAACTTGAAAAATTACGGATAAAAACATCAAAGGTTGCAATGCATGCTTGTGAGTCATAACTCATGCTTCAATCTTTAATGATATTTTATCACATGGCACTAGGAATAACTACCATTAATTAGTAATTATGAGAGAAATGTCAAGTTGCTTGTTTTGATGTGATGTAACATCAATGTAAAAGAGTATAAATTCGCTACGTCAGCCGTACATTGATATCCTTATACAGACTGCGCCACCACGCAAACGTTAATTGAAATATTATCAAATAATCTGCGGTTGAAGTTCTATCGTGTTGCACGGAAGATTATACAAACTGACATTGATCATGTTATTTCAATGCTCGAATTGATAATAAAACGTTCTGCATTGCATCATTGCTTGATGCCTTAAACGTTTTGGGACGGCTTGGCGTTATAATGGTACACTCGGACTTTGCCTGGATCACGCCTCTACAATCTTTTTAGATCGTCTGATTTTGAAAACGCGATGTGCAAACTTTTTATTTTTAGTCACGCTTATATCTTGCGGTACTTGTTGAATTTTGTCAATCAACTATTTGATAGAAAATATTATTTAAATTGATGCAAATCACAGTGGAAAAGTTCTTTTGAAGTCTGTTAACTCAATAAAACATATACACTATACAAACATCATACATATATATAGCGAGAGTACATGCTATCATAGAATACACGGTTATTTTGGTGCAAAACTAAGGAAAGCCGAGATGATCACCAAATTAACCATGTATTCTGCTTATCCTACAATTATTGGCCTATAAACGACACTCAAAACGAAAACAGATTGCGGGTTGTTTGCTTGATTTGGGTTGAAGCGAGACGCTTGTTGCGATGGGAAAGATCCATTCACTAAACCTGAATGATAGTGTGCTCTTATTTACTGTCGTGGGAAATAATCGCCTTTTTCGTTCTGTTTAAGGAACTTTTTGGGTTTTGTCTTATTAATTCTGAGTATCAATGAAACAGACACGGAAATACTTGTGACGTCATTATTTGTGAGCGAAATTCGCTTTTTTTGTTTGTTTGTTTGATTAATTAACGTCCTATTAACAGCTATGGTCATGTAAGGACGGCCTCCCCAGTATGCGGCGTGTTACGTGTATTGTGCAAGGTGCGTGTTTTGGGAGACTGCGGTATATTCGCATTGTTTTCTCAGAAACGTATGACGTTTCCCGGTATACCTACCTTCAAAGGTAGATAACTCATTAATATGGAAATACAAAATTGATACTAAATTCAATCTAAGTAATAACTCTTGTTCAGGATCACTTGCTTCTACTTTTAATGTCCCTACGATATCGGTCTCGTTATCAAATGAAGATAACATCGTGATATTGATACTTGTCCTCAATGTATGAATGTCTTACCGTAATATACAGTTGTGTTGTCGGTATGTAAAATATAAGTATCATTGCATTAACCTATGTGACGTTTAGATTCACAAGAATTCTTATCAACGTGACCAAATCCTGGTTTTTTTCTCTCAAAATTTTGTAGCTTTTTATGATCATACAATAGAGACAGCAGATAAAATTCTAACGCCCTACCAGCAGGACCTTCGTTAGATCTCCCAATTTTTAATCCAAATAAAATCCATAACAAATATTTTAAGCATGCTGAATTGGTTGACGATATGTATACAGTTGCATTAATCATTGGATTGGCATTCACATAATAGGAATTAACATATCGTCAAGTGGAGGTGTTTCACACGAGGCTGAAGGATAATCGTTATTGACGGATCCCTGAATTTAATTGGCAGTGAACTCATTTCACATTGACTATAATTGACACAAAATTCATTTTGTATTGAGTTTAACTGACAATTAATTTTATCTAGCTTGACATAATTGACTGATTTGATGATCGCCCGCAAGACGTTTATAAAAATGTGAGATATTTAGTACAACGCCAAATCGAAAAACACGACACGGAATAAAAGAGTTGTTGTATCGACAAGTAAACAGATAGAAAACCATGTTTAATATGGATAGCATGTAATATTCATGGACTAACCGTTACAGGTTAACATGTCCACATTGTATGCTATGATACCTTACTATGGGACGTTCAACTAGTATATAGATCTGAAGATCGAATGTCGGACATTACTATCTTCAAAAAGACGTTGCATCCTAACGTCTTCCTTGACACCGCATTGTTTTCGCCCCTGTGAGGAAGTCTATGTATTCAAACCTAAAATCGAGAATGTGTTTACTGCGGCTTTGTGTTGTTATAAATAGGAATCCATTTGCTTACGTGTGTGTTTTGGAAGTCAAATATGTCCATGATGTGTCTTTTAAATTACTCTTAGATCAAAGTTAAACATGATAAGAATTCTCACAAAAGCGAAAGCTCAATTTATGCCTAAAAAGGGTGGGTCGAAGCCTATGGAATAAGTGAAATGTTCGGGGGAAAAGTGAAAAGATAATATCCCAAATTTAGTCGCCTTTTGTCTAAATTTGTATGCTTTACATGCAATTGTTTGCTTTAGGTGAATGCCTTATGCGTTTTGGATGATTTCATTGAATTAAAACGCTTATGAGTAAAATAAAGCATATAGAAATGTAAAACAAAATCATTTATTTAAACCGCAATATATTAACATTATATTATCGTTCTCTGAAAGTAAGCCGCGGCTAAAGCTATAAAGATAATATTATATAGTTCATATCCTTATCAACATCAGATCGTTTAATTAATTTATATCTTTGTTAATCTGACCTTGTCCTACGCTCCTAACTGCGAATTGTTCATGTTCGTCGGTTCTCTACCCCTCCTGGGAGGGCATACCTTTTGGTCTGCACTTTCCAAGAGTGTATATTAAAATAAGCGATCCCCGCGGTGAATACTTCTGCCTTGGAGTCTTCCCGCTGCTAACCTGTCGCCTGTACTGCCAGGTTTTCACGCATCCCAGAAATGCCAAATGTTGTTCTGAATTACACGTAACTATCTGACGAATCTGTATAATATCTAACATTACGATATTGACAGGGTTGTGGCTTTCCAGGTGGTCTGATTTCAAAAAAGCGTTTTATGATTTTTATTCAAGAATTTGGATTGTGAAAGTGGTTTTTAAAATTACAACGAAATTGTAACAAAAACAATTTTGCGATAGACTTGAAAATAACCGCCATTATCGGTAACACATGGCGAGACGCACGCGAAGCAATCTTGTCAATAATGTTTTTACTGCCAAAACAACCACCAGAGGCCCCCTTAGTCTTACACTGCAAACATACTGATAATATGCTGTTATCATAGTTTGCATTTGGAATCAGGTTTCGGTGATTTTTAGAAAATAAAAGTAATTGGCTCTTTTTCTCTTCAATAAAGGACACGTGTTGTAAACATTAAAACATGAATATGTTGCTCAGAAGATATAGTTCAGCTATAGATCATTAACCAAAGTGGCTTTATTACAATAATGATGACCATGAGCTGTTTCTTGAATTCCATTGATGAATATCAGTCATTTAATCATCAGTCAAAAATTGGCATCTACACACGAACCATTACTGTTAATTAGAATTAGAACAGTACCATAGAATCGCTTATGAATTCAAGGCTATGCAACATTTGTCCCCCGTGCATTTTTCTAGGCAATAGATACATGTAGGACAGTTGATTTTTCTTGATTGTTGCAAATTATAAAACAATCTAATTTTGAAACAGAAAAATACCATCAAAATAGCCGCAAATTATTTCGGGAGTTCCATCAATTTCTTATGGTAAATGAAGTCAATTATAAATTATCAGTTACTTTTTGAAGTCAGATTGTGATATTCCTCTAACATCACATGGGAACTTCACATCACGAAAAAAGATGGAAGGTTCTCTTAAGTTTCACATGTTCACGCATTCGTGGTGTTATTGTAAACTTTTAGTCGATTGTATCATCGGAAAACGATGTGGTTGTCATTGCTGGTTTCGGAGGACGATCTGACGTCATTGTGATTGTAGGCGTTTCAGGCTGTGTTCCAGAAATCTAGTGCTATAAAACAGCGGTCTATAAAACTAGATATTTAAGAAACTACCTTTAACGCATTAATATTTTTAAATGGTTCCAATGCTATAGTGTATAACAAAATTGGTCATCTCGTACTCTGGGAACAAAACCCCATGCAATCCCTTATTGCCAGAACAATTCCAAACAAATGCGATACCACATACAATACTATGATTACGCTTAGATGAAAGTTCATGGCGAGATTACGCACAAACGTGGGCACACAAGATATATAATATCCACGGCCACCACATAATTGTATATTACTCTTAGATATCCTAGCATCATGTCTCGTAACTCCCAAAGTTCTTGTCCCAAATCTGCTTCCATCTTCCTTGATATACCCTGGGACTTTCCTTAATAAAGCACTCCTCAGTGACATTATATACTACTGATGAAAACCTCGGTTCTGCTGAACCATAAATACATTAGTCTACGCTGACTTGATTTGCATATTTACGTTGCCATGGCGAACCAGTTCGATCATTGAAACGCCTTGGAAACATTAGTCCAGTTTTGCTGGACGTTCAGAAAACGATATAGCTATTACTCCGTCGATAGTTTTCCCCATCTGAATGTTTTAAATGAAGTCAGATGCAGTGCCTCGAGCGTGATGGAATACTTGTAAGGAAGACAATGTCATAGTTAAGTGCCTATGCAAGAACGCTCGAGATGTTTGGAGGTCAATCAATTTCCCTAAATGACTCTCAAGTAATATTACAGAATTTTTGTCGTTTGTAATAGTGCTTGTTTGAGGAAATAACGTGCAAAGCGCAGACAAATCCAAATATCACAAACTGATACGGAAAAATTGCCGCCATCTCCATCGATCTTATTACTTTTTGTTATTATTTCTTTGGCATTTTATTCAATATTTTGCCGTTGGGACATTTGAATATCCATGAATACGGTCTATTTAACCGACCCAGACGAGGTTTTGACTTTAAAATTCCAAACTCTATAAAAGCTGTCTGATTACCATTGACATCGCGTGATACCGACACTTCTTTGTCGTACGCACTTTACAGTCAGCCAGCAGTGTTCTATTATTAGTAACAAAAATTAACATTACAATTGATGGATCATGCTATCATTAATTGGCAATGACTAGATGACCAATTAACCAGAAGTAACATGTTTTCAAATGAAGACACACACATTTAGTTTTATTCAACAATTAACCATTTTACAGTACACAACAATTATTATTCAGATCTGTGTTGAGTTCTTTAAAAAGAAGTTAAAATGTACATTCTTCTGAAATTAAATTGTTGGTTCTTAATCGCCTACTTAACTGCTGTTTTAGTCATTCGTATGAGGGCGACATCTTTAAGCATTTTTGATAGCTATTTTGACTTTTTAATCACCTTAGGAGGGCATTTAATGTGAGCAATAAAATTGAGCTGGTGGTTTTTGTGACACTGGTAAATGTTGTGTGACAAAGGTATGTTTGTCGTAACACAAATAACCTTAAATAGGTGTTGTCTTGGGATGGTGGCGAACTGATGTCCCTAAAGGTGATTGGCTGTTTTATACATCATATGGAGAACTGGATATGGTTCATTTAAATCAACACCAATTGATTTGATATTCTAAAACATTTGAATATGTGAAAAAGTGACTAGCTGACCAGCTGCCATGAAATGGCCATAGGTCAATGTTTTCTGAAGAACACCGGTAAATCTCTCATAGCAATAATATTACCCTCATAAGTGACCAAGATTTTATTTAAGATGTAAAACGTCATTTGGGGGAAAATGAACACCTTCATGCTCGTACTAGTACGTTGTGTTTAAACGTGTATATGTGTCAGTAACTTATGATTTACAAATTGATCAATATGTTGGAGCTCAAGCTCAAATGATAAAACAGTCAAAGTTAACTTTCCATTTACGTTATGGGCCATACCTGGGTCTATATTCTTACGCCAGGTGTACGAGATGTTAACACTTTAGATTTTAGTTTTATTTGAAATATTTCATACGAATAAGAAAACTAGAGTAAATCTATCGTAGGGTGTTTATTACAGTATTCACTTTTACCTTACGGCCAATTATACTTACCCTGTATCACACAGCTGCAACATTCGCTCCACTATCCAGGCACCGCAATGTTTTTCTAGAACATTAAAAATCAACATAAAATTTTAGGTTTTGTGAAATAAATATCGCTTTGACTTTAAAACCTAAGACGGATCAACAAAAATCATATTTCTGTGTCAAGTATAAAACTTACCAAAGTAAATATATAATAATTAATATGATGTTGGTTGGGGACATCCGTAGATAATATCTTTTTGATGGAGCTGACGACCACGGTTTCATAATAGACATTGTCTTACACACTTTTGCTCCTATCTTACATATGTTTTCAATCATTTCTATTTCATCAGTGTTTGATCTTTCCGGCATTTATTACTTATCTCCTCTCAATAGGTGGCTAATTGATTAGGTTTTACGTCACAGCTAGTGTTATTTAAGGGCGACCTTCCTTTTATGCAGTTGTTGTCTGTCTGGATGTCTGTATGTTTTGGAAGACTGATGTATTCGTGTTGTTTCTTTTGTAGTGCTATCTTGATATGTTCTTTTTAGAGAACAAAGAAAATTGTTGGTAAAGGAAAACAATGGAAAACCAATAATAGTCAGTTCCACTGTAATTTTTACCTGTGTTTACCTTTGTTCGTTTACCTGAGTTACCTATAGTTTGTCAAAAGTAAGGAAATAGACATATGTATATAAATAGTACAGTACTAAATATATTTCATTCATTTTGATAGACCAATATGCTCACTTACTGAAGCATGACGTCGAAGACAACACGCCGGTCACAGTATACTGACAAAGGGCTAACCAGTCGTCCCACTCCCTTCATACCGAATGTTAAGCAGGAGCAGGAACTACCATATTATAGACTAGTGTATCTTAATAGGACTGAGACCACAATTACATACTTCCGGTTTCAGTACCCACGAATGAAGTCCCTTCAGAAATGTATGTATTTTATGAAAACATGCTGCATGCCCCTATGAACTTGGTATTTGCCAACAAATTTAATGTAGATGTGTAGTGTATATGTCATTTTAACTGTTATAGTGTAAAATATTGAATTTTCTTATGTTTTTATTGCTCCAGGATCCTGTGTAAAAAGTCCTGTTTTGACCCCCAACCCCTGACCCGGATGTATATAATTGGCACATGGTGACACTTGATGACAGATATCTTGAGAAAATGCCAGTCATGCTAGGTTGAAACTTTCAGAATTTGTTCCTCGGATGTTGACCTTGACCAGGTTAGATGGAAACTTGTCAACGAAATTTTGGGAATTTGTTATGAATTTTAACGTTACAATGAAACATATAGCAGAGTTAATTGTGGTCTCGGTCCATCTCTCAGCCAGAGAAAAGATCCCGGGGCCTTTCTGGTAGGGGCCAATTCGATATGTTCTATCAAACCAGTAGTATTCCCCAACAGACTTCTTTTGTAATATTGACAAATTCTCGTTACATAATCAATGATGCCTCCACTGATTTTATAGTTTTAATGCTACACTCAAGACAGTTGAATGTGGAGAAGAATAGGCAAGATTTACAGTTATTGTGACCTTTTATCTATTAATTCACCCGTCCACATTATGCACAATGTTTGATGGTTGAAACTCTCAAGAGATTTTAGACTACATTTAACGGCTCTTAACATATCGTTGTTTACTTGGCAGTTCAATGCCACCTGACAAGTTCAAATCAGTTACCATGAAAGCCAATGTCGGGTACACGACAACTCTTTTAGCCTGTGCTGTTCTTGTGACATCTTTATGGGTTCTAGCCTTCAGTATTTAAAACAGGTCCATGGATATTTACATTTCGTGAGTTGGCCTGGTCAGCTTCAGTGTGTCAGAACGTGAACACGTGGTTTATCATGGGATTACAGACAACAGGATGTGTGTAAAACGTCCAATGTTGCTGGATTCCATCTTCCGATGATCAACGAGATGATAAATATTTTGGAATTTTTTAACATACTTAAAGTGAACAGTCGGGCAAGGATATCGATGGCTAAAGTCGGTAAAAATGGTGTCAATGTATCCAGTATGATTTCTTATGAAATGGAAAAATAAAATCTCTCGCCAAAATCTGTCTGCGTACGAAGAAATTAATTTAAAGTATAGGAATCCTAATACGTCCTCCCGGCTGACTATGTCCGTGGTTACATTTACACGCAGCCTCGCTTTCAATGCTTTCAACTTTCCTTTACTTTAATGGTCAGAACTGGGAAACTAAGCAGAACTTGGCCGTCGTATTAATATGTGAGAACTTTTGGAAGGCCAATGAACGCATTTAGACTGGTTTTCTTTGCCCGACTATTCACTTTAAGTAAATAGGGTATGGCAGCTTAAGTACTGACGAAGGTCTAAACGTTAAGCAAATAACCTAAAGTTGTCCATGGATGTGTTGAGTGAACCACAAATTAATGATTTACAATTTAATGCATTTCTTCAAATTGATGAGAATACTTATATCAGTAAAGAACAAAAGATGGTACGTTATCAATGTATTCAGGCGTGAAGGACGTAGGATTGTCGTTGTTATGTACTGCAATGAGTAGTCGATAATGCCAGCAACGAATAGATGGCTATCTTTAGGGTAGAATATAATTGCTCAAACAAACAAGCTTTACATTTCTTACTGATCAATACATACACAACCGATAGGTCAACTGATTTGAAGTTTCATACAACACGCTTCGATAAATATCCTATCATTCAATGTTGATTATCTCCCTTTCCCGGACACAGCACGTGCAGGACATTGATTGCATCATGTGACCGTTAATGGGCCATTTATGCCGACACTCTTCGTGTCTCTAGCCACTATCAGCCGTATGCCACACCAAGAATGGTTTAATGTCTGGTAAATTAGCGCTAGTTAATGTATAGTTAATTAATAGCCTCGTTACACTGATGCAATACCTGTTCAACTAATGCATTATATTGGGGATCAATTTATCTGACTTCCGTTGCGTTTAATATCGAGAAATTCATTATAACACAATCGGAAAATGCCAATAAAAATATAATTTATATAATGTCCATTTAATTTCGCCACATCAAGTGATGGACATACTATACATTGTCTTGTATTGAAAGTTGTTATCGCACGCGCCAGCGTCGTTATAAACAGCGGAAATGAAATAGATAACGTCAATATACGCCACGTGCCGTTAAAGCACGACCATTACGTGAGAAAAGGCACTTGATACGTTCCATCCATTACACCTAGTGTGGCTCATTGGTTTGAATTAGCATTTTTTTCATTTACATCCGAAATAAACAATATGTAAATTTACAACCCGAAATCGGTACCACTCATTCAGTCTGGATGTCGCCTTTCTAATAGAACTCGTGTAGCTGGCCTGCAGGTAGGACATTATAATTGTATCTGCTGTCCTCATTCGTGAAAGTAGACTAAATTTGGAATCTAATCTTACAACACTTCTCATTTTCCTTACTTCTTCTTAACGTTGCTCTTGATATCGCGTCTCTGTATTCCTTCAGTATCTATTCCTGTCTCAAGGCCGAGATAGACAATATTCTTTAAAAAGTGGTAGTTTCTGCTTAGCGCTCAATATGAAGGGAGTTTGAACGACTGGTTTGCCCGCAGTCAATATAATTTGCGTGAAAATCACTATAAAAAGGTCGAAAGAGTTCCACTAGTACATGGAAACACATCAAGAATATACCAAAGCATTCTGAAATATTATATACATATGATACAGTACTATAGGACCAAAGCTGTTAGGATGTTACGCTGAATCAATCAACAAACATTTGGTTCAGCAAAATATACATTGATTCCAAAACTTGATTAAATATCAAAACTTGATAATAAATATTCTGGTAAATAAATAGTCATGGGATAACGGTAATTCTAATGTACGAATATAGCTAGAGAAAGGCGTCGTGCCTATTCAGTGGCAGAGTTCGTGCGTGATTGTTCCGGATGATTTAAATCTATGGAAATTGAATGCGATTATATGGTAATAATACACAAAATATATAATGTGTTGAATAGGTTCCATTGATGAACACGTCTGCCTGTAATTGTATTTTCCGTGAAAACTGATTGCTTTTGACTTCTCGATTAACGTCAAGTCGGCATTGTTTGGGATCCCAATATTGTTATCATATAGAGCCGTTATATTTCCTGCGATTATTTTCTCATTAATGATTTAGATATAGTATTTTCTTACACAATCTCCCTTTCGGGCCCCTTATTCGCTGACACCGTATGTTAAACGTTGTATAAATAATTCGGTAAATAAATCATCCTTATTTAACTATCAATATCAAGCTGAGGTATATGATATACACTGTAATCCCAGCATGCGTTATTGGGGCATGCGCACTTTAACCATTTTAATATCAGCATAGTCAGACTGATTTATGTTATATCGACTCGGTGTGTTCGCAGCTGATCAACTAAATGGCTTTCTCATTATGAAGTTTGATTTAGAATAGAAGTTTTTATCTTAAACCTAGAAGCTTTCAGATATTTGTTGAATTCGTTTATCAGAACGGCATGGCGAACAGCCTCATAACATGTTTTGGTCTTTAAGTTCGCTAGTAAAGTGAATGTGCGCATGCGCTGTGGGATACGGTGGGCATGTTTCTGTAAAAAACTGATAGTTATCTGGGGAATAATGACAAATGTCAGATTGTCGATTATCACACTTACAACGTACTCAGATAACACATTACACGTGGAAAACATTCTCTATAAAATAGTCAGATGTTGTCTCGATCCCCTGTAAGAACTTTCTACAGAAAAGATCGGTGTTGTCAGGGAAAATAGGGATAGCATACGTTTATATGCAAAATAAATGGAAGTTACATTTGAAAAAGATGCAGCTTCTCGTTGTAGTATAAGTAAGACTTATTGATCGTAGATGTCCCATGAGTAGGGATGTCACAATCTGTTCTAGTATTAGAAAGCAGTTCGGTGCATCTATGTGATATAAAGTTCTGTTGATATGTTTTAGGGAAACGTGTATACAAAAACCGCTTATGTTATATACTTTCAGTCTGAATGAATCATACGCTGTGCTATTCTGCGACACTGATTTTATGCTGGTGGTAATCAAGTAAATAAAAAGTCACCTAAAGGTATGTTTAGAGCGGCAGTTTATAACATTAAGCAGAGGGACCTGAATTCGGGGAGAGAAAGACGTACCCGACCCAGATTATGCCCAAGTCATTTAAAAACAGCGAGAATAATACAATATGAAGTAAATAAATTAACAAATAAAATAGAAAAAAATGTTATTTATACTTTCTGTTGTAAGTGTCACTCTAAAACTGAACAGACAGGATATCAAAGCTGTGTATTGAAGCTAATAATGAATGCTCGTCTCGTGGTCCCCGCAGGCAATAATCATGTTCATGTGTTTGGCATCAAATGTGAGACTGACCAGTGTGTCCCTTACACATAGATGGCCCAGCGGTCATTCTCGTCCTTAACAGATCACTGACCTCAAGGCGATAGCGCATGCTAAATAATACAAATTATCAGTGACCAGATTGAACAATCATTGCATGAAACTTACGTTCTTGACGTCATGATTTCCTTAAATAAAGAACACGACATTCCTCGTCTTTAGCCAGATACCGAGTAGGGAGAACGATGAGTGCTGTGTATTCCCGGCCATTCTTAGAATTTCTGGATCTCGTAAAATCTCGTAAAGAAACTGATATTTGTGGTGTTTTATTACGTTTTCGTGTGAACCGATACATAGAGTGAGATCTGTTGTGTACTATTGCCGGTAAAATCAGTATCGAGGATTACAAGTCTAGCACGACCTGTGACCTCTGAAGGTAAGGGACCTATTGACCTTGTGTTGAAGGGAGAAACCATACTTATAGAACTTTGTATTAACGATAGAACTCTATAGATGTTTTGGTGTGGTGAGAACATTGACAATCCGCTGAGTTAAGCTTTCTCGTTATAGAAAATTGGCCGGTTAGGAATAACGCCTTGGCCTTTTCCCCTCTGACAACTCGTGATTCGACGCTTAGTATAAAACCCTTGACTGGTAATGGGACAGTCGTGTTCTGGTGGTTGTATGTTTGGCTTATCATTCCAAAAAACACAATGCCGAATAGGCTCACGCGTGATTAGATTCTGCCATTGATCCCTTAGTAATCAGATAATTACGGAAGTCTAGAAAAACGCATCCCTCACACAAGTAGGTTGAGTACATAGATTTATCTGGGACGATGAAAATTCGCCTGGTATATGGACGTCCAAGATACATTATTATCACAAATACAAGAAAAAATATCATTTGTACATTATCTCTCATTTCATGCGTCAGACAAATAATGTTAAATCTGTTTCGAGACTACGAAAAATATCAACACAAATGCAAGAAACATGATAGCATTTACTGAAAATTCATTTACAATTACTAAGTCAATTTTTAAGAAATAAACAACACCAGCGTTTACACAAACCATATATATCAATGATTCGTAATTATGAAAATATTTTTCTTAGTAAAGCCGGTAACATGGTGCGGGATATAAATTATTAAGATTAAAAAAAACAGGGATGAATTATAATTGCTTATTTAGATATGGTCGCGATGGGGCCTCATCTGGCAACTATCGACAGCGGTTTATATATACAATTGAAATAGCTTCGTTTTTCTCTAATGTCGTCCGAAAGTTGTAGCACCAGCACTATTTCAAGATTAGCTGGATCTAAGCAATCAGGAACGGAGGCAAATCTATTCCCGTAATATAATTTCAGGCGGGCGAACGCATCATTGGGACATGCGCTGTCACAATTAGATTTAGACTAACGATGTAGGCTGCCGATGACACAACCCCTACCCTACTTTGTAGACTATTGCTTTTTGAGTTTATAAAGTTTGAAATCGATAGGATTGCGTGCAAGTGTTAATAGTATTCATACAATTCCTGAATAATTTGGTAATAAACTCCAATGAATGATTTTTGAAACCCAAATGAGTACGAATGAGTATGAAATGGTTTCATTTTATATTTTCAGACGGCCATGTCCATTGCGCAGAATGTCTAGGAAATACTGATACACCATGGAGGAAACTAATGTTACCAGTGTGGCCCCAGGGGTCGGGCCAGGTTTGGAAACTCCCCCGCCTTCCTCCTTCCTGCTCGCCTTTTCTCATTGGTTTTCTGGCGTTCACGGTTACGCATCCATCATTGTATGTGCCTTTGGTATCTGTACAAACATTTTCAACATTACGATCCTAACTCGACGGGACATGCGTACTGCTACAAATCTTTTTCTGTGCGGACTGGCTTTCTCGGATATCCTTACAATGGCTCCATATATGCCTTTTGCTATTCACTTTTACTGTATACATGATCCAGACGAGGTCTCTCCAGAGAAGTATTCCGAGGGGTGGGCAACTTTCCTATTGATCACGGTAAACTTGGCGGCCACCACACATACGATTTCTATTTGGTTAGGGGTGTCGTTGTCAGTGTTCCGCTTTATGCAGATGCGCACCCCCTTGAGGGGCCCCCAAGCAAAACAACGTAGTTTACAGCATGTGAAAGCTGTGACTATTTTGGTGTACATCATATCGACAATTGCAATGGTTCCCAACTACCTCACCAATAAGATAGAGCGGCACGACTATGGGAACACGAGTCTTTATGGATTAAGGGATTTAAAACTCGCCACCAACGAGACAGAACCAATTGTGTTCGCCAATGTGATTTCCTACGCCATATTGGCTAAACTGGTGCCCTGTGCGCTTATGGTTATATTCGGTGGCTCCTTACTCTACAGTGTTGGAATTAAAGGAAAGAAACGGAGGCGGAGACTTTCATCCACAAACTCCAACTGTAAACGGGAAGTACGTCAGTCTAAAACTACCCGGATGTTATTAGTTGTAATGATTTTATTTTTGGTTACAGAATTTCCACAAGGAATTCTTATTCTTGCAAGTGCTTTAGTTTCCGGTTTCTATGACAATGTGTACATGCCACTTGGTGATTTGATGGATTTCATTGCGCTTGTGAACAATGCAATCAACTTTGTGTTATATTGTATAATGAGTCAGCAGTTTCGTCAAAGATTTATAGACATGTACCTGAAACGAACATCAAGGATGAAATATTTTGAAAAAATCAGTTTAAACAATCAATCTTTTACACGAACAATAGTGACGGACGCTACATGACTAGGCCGGGACCGTAATCACTCTGATAGGAAATGAATGTGTGGACTAAAGTCATGAAAAGGTGGCGCTCCAGTCACAATCAAACGAGTAAGGTCACGCTGTCTGGTATACAAAACGTCGCCATAGGAACAAATAGATACTGAACTGTTACCATGAAGATTAGTGTGATACGTCACGTGGTTACTGGTGATATCACGTTGGCCTGTTGGTACCGGTGATCGCGGGTTACTTAGAGACAACGACAAAATTAAGATGAATGATGGCGAGCGAACAAACTTCTATTTTTGTAAATTGTCAGTTACCATGGTTGTACCATTTCTTTTCATATACTGCTCTTGATATAAACATTACATTGGGTAACCTTTCTCAGTATATTTCTTTCCGCTAGGTTGTGCTAATTAAATAAAAAATAATTTAAAGTGTTGCCAAGCGAAGGCAATGACCTCGGCCGCCACCCAACCCTGCAGATATATATCTATAAACAATAAAGGTATCCCTCGAATTGTGGCTATTGAATAGAAATTGCGATCTAGTAAAATCTTTGTTATCGTCCCTTCTTTTGATCCCTATTTTACTTTCGATGCGTTTATAAGAAAACATTTGTAGGCATAGTAGATATATCTGTCCGTCCGTTCGTCTGAAGTAGTTATTTAAATTATATTGACAGTGGCTAGGCCATGATCTCAGTAGTTATTGGAATGATTGTCATGGTGCGATTAGGAATACGAGACTTTTGTTATATACGCATATAAAATGTGGCTGGTGTCATTTTAAAGAAACCAGAAAGAAATCCTGACATTCGTATGAGCCTCGTGGATTTAGCAGCATCACCCGACCTATCTATTCTATTTCATCACGTGCTAAGCAATATCCAATCAACATAAGCCGTTAAATTTAAGTCCTGACTCGTGTCTGGTGAACCTATTAATAAGCACATCATTAGTGCCCAGAAAATCGATAAGTTGAGATAAATGTATATTTTGTGGTATCATAGGATGATATATATATATCGGTTGATTAACTATTTTGTTAGGAAACCAGGATCGGGGTCAATTCACTCTCAGTCAACATGGATCGGTTATGAAAGCACGGACAGGCTCACTAGTACGTACTAGAATAGGTAGACTGTCGTTATTGGACTTGGTTAAGAAAGAATTAATGAGCTATTTACTGAGGAAGCCAGTGGTGACCAGTAGTGATGTGTTACAATATAGCTCATTAGTGAAATGATTTGATACTACGTTCCGCACATTATATCGTAGATTATCCATTTACAAAATTGTATCAAGTTTAAAATAATAGCTAAATATTGATTAGGGCGATGTTCGAAATAAACTGTCTGAAATCAAAGCGTCTTTGATTACGCCCTTGATGGCCAGTGTAGTATTGTTATTCTTTTGTTGACTCTCTGTTTATCATAGTTTGTATTGTTACTCTTTATTCTGACCTGCGTAGAACCCAAAATACTTAAATAATTTAGAAAATGCAATTTTACGGTATGTTTTACAGAAAAAAAAATATTCAAATACGTTAACTGCGATGACGTTATTATACTTTCAGGAATATTGGAGGGCAACTCAGAAGATCACGCTAACAATTATATATATAGAGAGAGATATTGGAAATATTTACATAGAAACAGGAGCTACGCGATTTTCGTATTGTGAAAGAAAGCAGCGAGGAATTACTGTTAAGTTGATAGAGGCTTCGTATGGAAATTTGTATTTGATAAGAAAAATAGACATGATTACTTTTTATCATTGATAATGAATTTGAACTTTACACTGAACACGTTTACGTGTTGATTTCTACCTTACGGTTTGTCAGTATATATGTGTAGATATAAGTCCAAAAGTGAGTTAAGTCCTTTCAAGTTTAAAATGTGTGAACATTATATATAAATAATATATATTATCAAAAATAATATATAATATAAATATCAATTGGGCGAAAGCGCTCACATTACTTTTTATTTTTTTTCATTTCCTATAGATTTCGTCCGTAATTATTTTTCTTCAAATTTATTATAATTAACTATATATATAAATAGTAAGTTAGATAACGGAACATACTTAGTAGTACGTTTACTATTTTAGTTTGAAGTTTAGACGTAGGCTGTTATACAATATTATATTTATTGACTATTTGAAGATTTAAGTCGACGTTGAGGTGTTGTTCAATGTGGAATACGAAATGTATGACTGGATGGTGTCTGTGAGGAATGTTAAATCTTGTAATGGAGTCACACATCGAGAAATAGTTGGAACGACTAGTAATTTAAACTGCAATAATTTACAAAAACTTTGACATTCCTGTTGATAGAGGGGGGCTATTTAATGTTGTTTTATCACTTACTAAGTCGGCATGACGTCACATCTTCATTTAACTTCCCTTTTCGGAAATTACGAGAAACCTGGGAGTACGCATGCTTGACCAACTATATGTTACACTAGCTAGTGCCTTTTCATGGTGTTATGAGACCGATAATTTATTGTTGTATTTTTTGTTGTTAGAAAGATGACTTGTGGACAAAATGTGGTACTGTTTATTGTTTCATTGTTGGTTTACCTGAAAATGTACGACATGTATTTGTTTTTCTACCCGACTGATGATTTCGGTGATTTGTTATTGTCGACACTGTCAGTCACTCCACTGTGAAACCTCTGTTTATACCTGTAGGTGTCCTACATTATAGAATTCCGTCTTTCCATATTACAGAGTTAGCTCCCTTGCGGGTAGGTATCGATTGTAACGTCATTATTTTGTGAGCGCAATTCACGTCGTTTTCTCCGAAACGTTTAACGTTACGTCGCAAACACATGACGTTACAATCAATACCTACCCGTAAGTGCAGATAACTCTGTAAAATGCAAATTCGGAATAGATGATGAACTCGAGAAACAGTCACGACCTTTAATGGCTTACACAAGCATAGTTATAGACCGCAAGTATTTTGAATTATGTAAACTGCCTTTATCAGGCCGTTATAATGTACTATATTCCCTATTAAAATACAGAATTTAAAGATGCTTCACTGCCGACAAAGCATAAACGACTGCCATCATTTAAACAATAATTAGTGTTTACTTATGTTATCAAATGTCTCATTAAACAAAAAATGATGTAAAATAATTGAATTTGCTTTGGTGGATGATCAATCAATATTTAATTCCATATAGGGCATAGAGCCATGGACTTTTTCGAGGCACAATTAATTATTTTCATTAGTTGAGGTAAATTAAGCAGCTCGAACTTTTCACTTTTTGAATGGTGTAATTTACGTAACTTTTGTAACTGAAGGAAAATGCTAATTCATGTGCTCCTGGTTTTGATAGAGAAACAAAACCATTCGTCAGCGGTGTTGCACCGTTAACTAAGAATATTTGTTGTACACTTCCAGCATGTCGGATATCTAGTTAGTGTTATTAACAACACTTCCCTGGACTAATATCAAAGCGAGTTTTCATAGTATATGTCCATATTTATATATATGCTCAGTCTTTTCCTGTCGTCTGCTGGTTATGACAAATTTATTATTTTAATATTTGTATTTATTTTTCGTCTCTTTTTTTGCTTGAAATAGACAAGAACTAAAGAATTTAAAGAAATAATAATGAAATGAAAAGTAAAATAACTTTTCAATTGTATTTTTGACGGAAAAAATGGTGATTGCATCCCATATGAAAATAGACTGATTTCACGCACGTCTACGAATACATTGAGGTCTAAAGAAGTTCATATAAAACTCTTGTCGCCGATGTTTTCAATCTTCGGGCGACATATATCAACGTCATATATAGTGTAAACCACAGTTCTGACCACGTGACCTTTGAAAGGTTAAAGTTGTTTGACCTTTGACCACAGGTCCACTTACAATTCATGTTTGTACGAGACAAAATAAAAGCATAACTGTCACATTTCTATGATTTTGCTTTTTATTATCATGAATACATCAACCACAACTGCCATTCTTAGTAGTATATGGTATACTATGACCGGGTAGAGTGTCATTGTTCGATGTCTTCAGTGTGTGAGATATCAGTGTAAAAATACAAAAGTTCCAATATTAGAATGAGACACAAATATATCGCAGCCTCCAAACCATGCGGACACCACACGCCGCAACACATAGGAGGCTATCATTAGTACTTTAAACGTAATAAAACCAACAATAACAGGTAATATAGGTATGGCTTATGATTGGTTTGGTTATAGGACACGTCGATGTAACATCAAACTATCAAAACTTCCACTGAAAAAAGAACATGTTTTAAATATATACTCCAGCGCTGTGAAAATCCACGTATAACACAGAGCCGTCCTACTAATATCAGAATAAAAACAAAACATCTGCCACACGTGCTCGTGTACTTCAGTGGTCAGTTGGATACTTTTGTTTTACGTCCTCAGCTAAGGTTATTTACGGCTTTTGATGAATGGTTTGCAGTATGCTCGTGTTAGGTCGCCATGAAATAGTGAAGAAAAAGAAACTCTTGCTGATTTTGTGATGATATCACTATAACATGTTGTCAAGCCCACGTTTATACCCGGTCTCATAATACTGACAACAGGCGAAATCTACAGTCACACTACCTTGATGCTGAATGCTGACCTTGACAGAAACTACCACTTTAATGGTGTAAATCAGTCAGGTGACATATCTCGGGATAGCTGTAGGGCCGCATAGAATTGTACCTGCTGCCCAAGTGCATGAAGATAAAAAGGCGACTAAATTTAGGATATTATCTTAAATTCTCCTCTTCCTAACTAACCTTGTTCTTCCTATTATCTAACTTGACACCTCCTCACTTTGTCCTTCTGTTGAGTGCTCGCCCCTGTGAGGTAGGCTCCGGGTTCTGTCCTTTGGCCGAGGCACACCAAAGCCTATAAAAGTGGTAGTGTCCACTCCCACTTAGCACTCAGTATACAGGGAATGGGACGACTGGTTCGCCCGCAGTCAGTATAATGTAACTTGTTGGGGTATGTGTTGCTTGGTGTCTTCGGTAGCATACTTCAGTGATATAGCACTATAAAAAGAACAAGAGTTCCACTATTAATACAAGAAGACATGTAACGCTAATATAATGCAACGATCCAAACCTAGGTCACATTTAAAGGCTCTACCTGCAAAAAGGTCAACAATAGTGAGCTCAAAATAGTAAAAAAATAGTCAAATGACAACAAAAATCGATGTGTGTGCTTTTGTAAAGTCGAATCCGTTCAAACAAGGGCTCCTTGTACCTGCTATGGACACGAGAAAACAAAATGGTATGGTCATTAGGTCACAGAAATACTGACCCGAATCCTGTGGACTTGTGTAACTGAAATGTCCAACTTTTGCATATTTGATAAAAAAATACAAACACAACCATATTCGAGTGAACAGTAATATATAAGGTTAGACCTGATGCATACACACTTTCAATCAACTTAGTTACCTTCAAGTACACCTAGGAAGTGATATATAGACATACAAATGTACTACAAAATATCACTAGTTTGAACAGTGGAAATATCTGAGAAGATATCAACAAAGACTGACATATGTTACACAGTTCTAAAAACTACATCTTAACATGATGTGATGTCACAACTACATTTTAGAGAATTTACTAATTGACGTGATGACATTATGTACAATGTAGTGATATAAAGTTTGAACAGTTTCTAACATACATTAATTGGCTGTACATGTAGATTAGACGGATGTTGCCGATGAATGGGATCAACAACGGCGTTTTAGAGGCTAAAACTGAACCAAATTCAAACTACAGTACGTGGACAAATGCTTAGACACCTAATATTTTTACGATATATTTCATGCATTTTTACATTTTTTTTCTTTGAATTTTCCTGATCTCATCTCTAGATGGATTTTAACCAAAGCAACCTTCCAGCTCATAGTTTTTGCATAATTGCCCGATGTTTCGTTTACAAAATATCATTATTTTTGTGCACAACTTAAACTTCATGACGTCGTTTCCTTTGTTCTTGTGAAAATGGCAACTAAAAAGTGTTGCTTGCTAAGAAGACGTTGTTTTCTCTAAAATAACATAAAGGAAAATTATTTAGATATTATGAGCTGAAAGTGTAGACTATTTACGTCTGAATGACATGAGTATGATGTATCCGATCACTGCAAAACCACACACAGCCAATAATTATTCACGTGAATTTCACGTGACATCCACGTGAAGAAAGCCTTTGCATACTTCAAATTACCAAATTGATGTGGCAATTGATGTTTGTTGCAGCTTCCTTCGGAAATCTCCGGCGATTTATCTTGTCATATAATCCATATCTACACATAGAGACTGTATTTTATATAAACCGATTGTAATCCTAGGTATTCAAACGATGATTAGTGTATGCATTTTTTTTTTTTTTTTTTTTGTAAAAGTAAAATAGTCGATGTTCCTACATATGTAATATGATTTGAATGTGCCGTTGATATTTTCTTGCTATCTATCAAGTTTCGCAGCTATCGATGGTTGTAAGAGAAGAGAGAAAATTCTGATTAAGGTAATCATTATTTGAACAAACGGACACAATTTATATAGATTGTACATGTATGTAAATGTATCATGGAGAATTGCTTAGATAGCAAGTGATTTTAAAATGAAAATACAAAATTCAGAGAGAACGCAATAGACGTTTGATAAAGCAAACCATTACAACACGTCTAGAATATTCTTTAATTATAGATTTGTTTGTTTGTTTGTTTTATTTACGTCCTATTAACAGCTATGGTCATGTAAGGACGGCCTCCCATGTATGCGGTGTGTTGCGTGTATGTTGTGCGAGATGAGTGTACTGGGAGACTGCGGTATGTTCGTGTTGTGTCTTCTTGTATAGTGGAACTGTTGCCCTTTTTATAGTGCTATATCACTGAAGCATGCCGCCGAAGACACCAAGCAACACACAAGACGTGTCTCTATCAAGTCTGAAGGTATGATATAATCTGTAGCCGCCATTTACATGGATATGTCAAAAATGATTTGATGTGTATGTTTTAGTAAAGTCAATATCGGCCAAATCAGCTCTCCCAATACATGCTAGAAATAGTAAACAAAATAGCGTGGTCACTTGGTTACAGAAATATGTACTAAACCCTGTAGACTTCCTAAACTGAAGCGTACAATTTTTTGCATATTTTCCAAAATTTACAAACAGCACAACAATATACGAGTCAACAGTTATATCTAGGTTTAGAACGGATATCTCTCAAGATAATATCCACAAAAGGGTTTATCACGACTTCCGTACATATCAATTCCGTTATGAAAGATATCTTCAGGTACAAAAACCCGGGTCACTCATCGTTATCGATTGGACGCTTGACATGTTCCGTGTTATCACTGTTAGTCTAAAACACTTCAAACTGACAAGGGAAATAATGTACAATGCATCAATATACAAATAAAAAGATAGTTTATTTGAAGATTCATCGCCGTGGCCAAAAAAGGAAACATCAAATTATTATTCCCAAACAACGGTAATATCACATTTGATTTATAATGTATAATTTTACGTATTGTGTCATCTTTCTGTCTTTGTGTCTAACTTTCAAAAGCAGTGCTTTTGGTAAAGTCGGCTGGTTGATTATATAGATTAACGTCCTATTAACAGCCAATGTGTGAAGGACGGGTTCTCGTGTAAAGTTTGTGGAGTGAGTGCGTGTTTTGAGAGATTGAAGCATGTTCGATCGCGTTGCGACTCTTAGCAATAGCAGAGCTCTTGTCTTTTTAGTGCGATATCACTGAAGCATGGCGAAGACATGTAAACCTCATCCGTTCACATTACTCAGACAACGGGAATGTAGTAGATGCTGCCCTGCAAGTAGGGCGTAAGAATTATACGTGCTGCCTCTATTGCATGTTCGTAAAAGGCAACTATTTAGGATCTTTTCTTTTTTTCCTAACTTACTTTCTTCTTCCAAATGTCTCCCTTGACACCATCTCACTTTTGACCCTTGGTTGAGCGCTCGCACCTGTGATAAAGGCTTTTGGTTTAACCTCTGGCCAAGACAAAGTCTACAAATGTGGTAGTTTCTCCTCCTGCTTACCGCTCAGCAGAAACTATCACTTTTATAGAATATGGTGTGTCTCGGCCATGGGACCGAATCTAATCTTCCTCAAAGGAACTAACGTTCAACTTAAGGCCAAATGTGAGGCGGTGCCAAGGTGCCATAATAAGAAGGTAACTTAGAAGAGAAAAGATACTATCCCAAATTGAGTCGCCTTTACGATCATGCAATTGAGGGCAGCACGTAAAGGTATATCGTCGTACTGTACCTACACAGCAGCTAACTGAAACCTTTTGACATAACCTTGAGGAAAACTTGTTCTATTGTCTGCGTACGAAACTAAACACACTGGCAAACTTGTCAGTAAATATGAAAACGATTTGTGCTGTTGTTGCTATTTAACTATGGCAGATGTCGACCGTTGAAGAACATTACAAATTATATCAATCAAAATCATTATCTTTTTGAAAATGTGTTTGTTTCCAATGTAATGTATACCCAGATGGCCTTTATATTTTATGTTAGAATCGCGTCTCAACGCTAAGTAATATAACCGTCCACAGGTCACCAGGTCATCAAGTTTGCTTGATCATTAAAATTCACCTAACATCTTTAATTTTTCTCCTCTTCCTCGCCGTTTTCTCCTAACGTCTCGTCCTCGTTGAATGATAAGATTGTTAGAAAAAATATGTTTTCTATAACGTTGTAAAGCTGACCACTTAACCTCATAGCAACGAAATTCTCCGTCTGAATGTGACTAATTTTAACAACTGTTGGCGGTCGTAGAATGGATGGAACATTCCACTCGTAAACTAATTATTTCATACGTAAACATTTGGGTAGATATTGTCAATACTCTTTTATTGCCTCCCGGAAATGACAAATTCCAGGATATCACAGCTTTATGGCTGTCTGCTGACGTTAAAGGGGGAATAACCTCTACAAATATTTGATATATATACATTGTTACTGCGAATCTCGGGTTTATCGCTTTATTTGTTTACGTCTTCTCCGAGTGAACATTCGAGGTTTCAGGATCACAAACAGACCGGTCGCATGCCATCTAGTCACAATAAGGTTGACTGTCTCTCCCAGGAATGTAGACACAACACAGACCAGTCCCTTTCTCTACTCGTGGAAGAAGCAAAATATTCGTTAGGAAGAACCTTACTGCATTTTCATCTACGGTAAATCCTTGTGTGAGCGTGCATTGCACTAAATTCTCTAGATTATGATGTTGATGGATATCGGCTTTGATACGCGTAGGAAGAAGCGACTTAAGATAGTCGGGAGTCATGGAGAAGATTACAGGAAGAAAGTTAATTGATGTTGTGTAGGGACCCTGGATTGATTATCACCTTCATTAGTTAATTAACAACACTAATTACGTTTACGGATCACAATTACGTTAGTGACAAAACTAATTTGACAACAAAACCAATTAGAAATGTGGAAGAAGCGATTAAATGGTACCGACAGATATGGATTGCTGTTACCTCTGTCTCTTACAGTCACTTGATCTCTCCCTGAAGGAATCACGTGATATCGGCTCTTTGACATGTATCTGTTGAACGTCATCTTGTCTTTTTTCAAAATGTGATATGCACATTGTGCATCGATATGACATGAATACACGTGCTATCTCAATCGGTAGAGTACATGTCACGTGATATAGTCAATAGGTATGTCACGTGATCTCTCAATCGGTAAAGAACATGTCACGTGATACCGCAAATAGGTATGTCACGCGATATCTTAAACGGTAGAGGACATATCACGCGATATACATGTAGTGTACCAACCGATATGTTACGTAATATCTTAATTGGCACAGTACATGATATATCAATTGATCACATGACCTCTAAATCGTTATGTAACCTTAGTACCACTCGCATCCCAATGTCACGTGACGAGTGGTATGGGAGAACACCTGATGAGGTTTATATAAGAAACTATTTTGTAAGATTGAGTGGGTTGTAATTTTTAAGGTAATGTTTATCTTTGATTGACGTACGTCTTATAAGTTAATGATATTGAAAATCTCCACAATATAATGGATTTTTATTGTTACATAATAGATATTGTCTGTGTCCTATCTTATACTTAACGACATACCATTATTGGAAACGTCAAATAAAGTTAGGATGTTGAATAAATAATTCAATAATATACACACGGCAACACATGTAATGGCATTTCTCACATATAGCGGAAATCCCCCAAGGTAACCAAACTTCGATATATTTATATTCGATTGATAACGAGATGAGGAAAATCAAAACCAAGGCCATTGCATATCAAACAATACAGGTTCTATCATTCAAAGTTAGATTTTCAATTTTATTATTTTTTTTCAAATTTTATCAATTTACGGAAAGAGTTATTCACATCCAAAACTAGCGAAGTTAAAACAAGTTTATGTTTAGATACGTTATCTTTGATTGACGTACGTAAAGTCCGTCTGGGACTCTTACAGACGACAACACGGAACCCTGTCACAGGAAACAATCTGTAAACATGTACAATATCATATTTCTACTTAATTGTTAACAATCATATGATCTACCAATCGTATAAACACAAAAAAAATTACCCATGACAATCACCAAGTTTTTTTTTTATAAGAACGGAAGATTGAACAATGTCACTTCAGAGGTATCAAGGTTCAATAGTGCCCTTTTATACCGCCATTGTTAGTCCTTAAGGCTACTGTCGATACTTGCGGTATATAACGATTGATTGCGACCGCCATGTAACCTGAAAAAAAACTGAAACGCGTAGGCCTAGATACCGCTTAACAACAAGATTCGTGCTTTTGACTTCCTATAGCGAAAAAAAATGAAAAAAAATAAAAAATCAAGTCATCACCATTGAAAATAATGATTATTTTTGTTTATTATAATAGTTTTTCATTTGAACATTAAAGATGCTCCACCGCCGACAGAGCATAAATGATATTCATTATGTAATGGTATTATTCATTATTCATCAGTTGAACAATAATTGGTGTTTGATCATGTATATATATGTCTAATTAACAAAAAAATCATATAAAATAATTTATTTCGCCTTTGGTGCATGAGCAATCAGTACTTCCTTCCATATAGGATATAGTGACACGGAATTTTTTCGGGATGCAATTAATTATTTTTCATATTTTGAACTTTAAGTAAAATTAGAAGCTCAAATTTTTCAATGATGATAATGGTGTAAAGTAAGTAACTTTTGTAACT
Organism: Argopecten irradians; assembly: GCF_041381155.1. Classification (NCBI taxonomy): domain Eukaryota; kingdom Metazoa; phylum Mollusca; class Bivalvia; order Pectinida; family Pectinidae; genus Argopecten; species Argopecten irradians. Next base: position 3,213,713 of record NC_091134.1, on the reverse strand, counting down.
GAAGAAAAATACTAAATCGTCTGTTCCTGTTTTTGATAGTGCGAAAATATCATTTGTCAGCGGTGGAGCATTTTTTATATAATGAAAATAAAGTATTTTGAACGTTCGAATCACAACGTTTGTATTTGAAAGGGGATGGTGAATGCCATTATGCGGGGTTTGGTAGTATTGACGTTCATATAGGGGTTAGTAGTGCGTTCGTGATGTGTCTCATTCTAATATATATTAATGAAGCATGCAAACAGAGACACCACCCAACTCTATCCGGTCAAGTTATACTGACAACTAACAAACCAGTCGTCATACTTCAATTTATTTTGAGCGCTAAGCTGGAGCCTTAATACCACGAATAAATGCTTACGACCGAATGAAAATTAGATATGGAGGGGTGAAATAAAAATTGGTAATGAACAAGTTAGCAAAACAATGATGCCGACAACCTGTAAACTCTAACGAATGCTTCCGCGTTTACAAACGGATATTGAAACTGCGAGAACAGTCATTACACACCCACGAATAACAGCTCCTTGGACATGTTCCAGTCAGCTTTATCGGTAGAAATTACAGGTCAGAACAGTGAACAGGACTTGCCCAAGGTCGCATTAAAATCCAATAAAATATCCGCACCAGGTTCCCATACGGAACCTGTCTCGTACAAAATATCTCCAGGTCGACTTGTTTGTATCCTCCGAGACGAGGACAATCGAATCAGGTCTGATCATAAAGCTAGATTAGCCGTCAGTGTTGTACTTGTAGGATGTCTTCTGATCGAACTTGTTCAACAAAATCTTATTGTATTACTCCTGATCAAACACACACCACACCTCGCAGTTCTGGGATGATATATAGAGTGGGAATAAGATTAGGATGACTGGTACTGACGAATGAAACGAAGGCAAGTCCTTCTTGTGATAATTCTAATTCTATGAGTGTAGACATTGTTCGAGAGACGTAAGGACCAACTGTATTCTACTGTATAGTGAACCACACTGAATCAATAGATCACTGAAATACATGTAATTCAACTTTGCTGGGGAAATTATTTTGATCTATCGGAGTTACTTCCCTTCGTTTCAGTCCGTCAGCAATGAAACGAAGGCAAGTAACTGCAATATTGATAAGAATACTTTTCCCTATAAAGTTGAACGTTCGCCTTTATAAGGCACAGTTTATTGACGAGTAACCCTGAAAACTTGAAAATAAGACGCGGCTTATTTTCTTTTATAGCAGAGATTTAATTAATTTTCTGTTGATAGTAATAGATAAAAACCCACACTGTATTTTCAAGTACCGGATACCGGCTTATTTCCGAATTGGCTAACTTTCGACAGCATTTTAGCGGTAGTCAAATACGGTATGGCTTATTTACGAGTTCTTTTTATTCATTTCATTTTTCTGTTCTCAGAATTGCTTCCCTTCGTTTTACTCCTTCAGTACATTTCATTCCGTTCCAAGGGAAGCAACTCTATTATATCTCTATCAGAATTCTCTCCGTTTCGTTCCAAGGGAAGCAACTCTAATAGATCTCTATCATAATTCATTCCGTTTCGTTCCAAGGGAAGCAATTCTTTTAGATCTCTATCAGAATTCACTCCGTTTCGTTCCAAAGGAAGCAGCTATATTAGATCTCTATCAGAATTCACTCTGTTTCGTTCCAAGGGAAGCAACTCTATTAGATCTCTATTTAGTTTCGTTCCAAGGGAAGCAATTCTTTTAGATCTCTATCAGAATTCATTCCGTTTCGTTCCAAGGGAAGCAACTCTATAAGATCTCTATCAGAATTCACTCTGTCGGGACATTTTGTATCGTACCAAGGGAAGTAACTCTGAAAGATAAGAATCAGAGAAAGGGTATTAGTAAGGTGTGGGGTAAACAATGTTTACTTTTCTTTTGAAATTATTTTATATAATTATTTCTGAGCAAATCAAAGTTAGCATTTCAACACACATGCAGTAGATACACTGTTACAAGAGATTTTGTTACCAGATATTTAGAAAGTAGATTTACTGTTACTAGAGATTAAGACAGTAGATCTATTGTTACCAGAGATTTAGACAGTAGATCTACTGTTACCAAAGATTTAGACAGTAGATCTATGTCACCAGAGATTTAGACAGTAGATCTACTGTTACCAGATATTTAGACAGTAGATTTACTGTTACCAGAGATTTAGACAGTAGATCTACTGTCACCAGATATTTAGACAGTAGATCTACTGTTACCAGATATTTAGACAGTAGATTTACTGTTGTGTAAGAGATTTAGACAGTAGATCACTGTTACCAGAGATTTAGACAGTAGATCTACTGTTACCAGAGTTAAATAGCACCAGGATACTAGTTACCAGAGATTAGACAGTAGATCCACTGTTACCAGTGATTTAGACAGTAGATCTACTGTTTACCAGAGATTTAGACAGTAGATCTACTGTTACCAGAGATTTAGACAGTAGATCTACTGTTACCAGAGATTTAGACAGTAGATCTACTGTTACCAGAGATTTAGACAGTAGATCTAGCTACTGTTACCAGAGATTTAGACAGTAGATCTACTGTTACAGAGATTTAGACAGTAGATCTACTGTTACCAGTATTTAGACAGTAGATCTACTGTACTGTTATCAAAGATTTAGACAGTAGATCTACTGTTACCAGAGATTTAGACAGTAGATCTACTGTACTGTTACCAGAGATATAGACAGTAGATCTACTGTACTGTTATCAGAGATTTAGACAGTAGACTACTGTTACCAGAATTTAGACAGTAGATCTACTGTACTGTTACCAGAGATTTAGACAGTAGATCTACTGTTACCAGAGATTTAGACAGTAGATCTACTGTTACCAGAGATTTAGACAGTAGATCTCTGTTACCAGAGATTTAGAGACGAGTAGATCTACTGTTACCAGAGATTTAGACAGTAGATCTAGTTACCAGAGATTTAGACAGTAGATCTACTGTTACCAGAGATTTAGACAGTAGATCTACTGTTACCAGAGATTTAGACAGTAGATCTACTGTTACCAGAGATTTAGACAGTAGATCTACTGTTACCAGAGATTTAGACAGTAGATCTACTGTTACCAGAGATTTAGACAGTAGATCTACTGTTACCAGAGATTTAGACAGTAGATCTACTGTTACCAGAGATTTAGACAGTAGATCTACTGTACTGTTACCAGAGAGATTTAGACAGTAGATCTACTGTTACCAGAGATTTAGACAGTAGATCTAGATCTTACTGTTACCAGTACCAGAGATTTAGACAGTAGATCTACTGTCACCAGAGATTTAGACAGTAGATCCACTGTTACCAGAGATATAGTCAGTAGATCTACTGTAACCAGAGTTTTAGACGGTAGATCTACTGTTACCAGAGATTTAGACAATAGATCAATTGTTATCAGAGATTTAGACAGTAGATCTACTGTTACCAGAGATTTAGACAGTAGATCTACTGTACTGTTATCAAAGATTTAGACAGTAGATCTACTGTTACCAGAGATTTAGACAGTAGATCTACTGTTACCAGAGATTTAGACAGTAGATCTACTGTTACCAGAGATTTAGACAGTAGATCTACTGTTACCAGAGATTTACAAGATAGACAGTAGAGATCTACTGTTACCAGAGATTTAGACTACTGTACCAGATTTAGACAGTAGATCTACTGTTACCAGAGATTTAGACAGTAGATCTACTGTTACCAGAGATTTAGACAGTAGATCTACTGTTACCAGAGATTTAGACAGTAGATCTACTGTTACCAGTTATCAAGATTTAGACAGTAGATCTACTATGTTACCAGAGATTTAGACAGTAGATCTACTGTATACCAGAGATTTAGACAGTAGATCTACTGTTACTGTTAGATCAGAGATTTAGACAGTAGATCTACTGTTACCAGAGATTTAGACAGTAGATCTACTGTTACCAGAGATTTAGACAGTAGATCTACTGTTACCAGAGATTTAGACAGTAGATCTACTGTTACCAGAGATTTAGACAGTAGATCTACTGTTACCAGAGATTTACCAGATTTACAGTAGATCTACTGTTACCAGAGATTTAGACAGTAATCTACTGTTACCAGAGATTTAGACAGTAGATCTACTGTTACCAGAGATTTAGACAGTAGATCTACTGTTACCAGAGATTTAGACAGTAGATCTACTGTTACCAGAGATTTAGACAGTAGATCTACTGTTACCAGAGATTTAGACAGTAGATCTACTGTTACCAGAGATTTAGACAGTAGATCTACTGTTACCAGAGATTTAGACAGTAGATCTACTGTTACCAGAGATTTAGACAGTAGATCTACTGTTACCAGAGATTTAGACAGTAGATCTACTGTTACAGAGATTTAGACAGTATATCTACTGTTACCAGAGATTTAGACAGTAGATCTACTGTTACCAGAGATTTAGACAGTAGATCTACTGTTACCAGAGATTTAGACAGTAGATCTACTGTTACCAGAGATTTAGACAGTAGATCTACTGTTACCAGAGATTTAGACAGTAGATCTACTGTTACCAGAGATTTAGACAGTAGATCTACTGTTACCAGAGATTTAGACAGTAGATCTACTGTTACCAGAGATTTAGACAGTAGATCTACTGTTACCAGAGATTTAGACAGTAGATCTACTGTTACCAGAGATTTAGACAGTAGATCTACTGTTACCAGAGATTTAGACAGTAGATCTACTGTTACCAGAGATTTAGACAGTAGATCTACTGTTACCAGAGATTTAGACAGTAAACCTACTGTTACCAGAGATTTAGACAGTAGATCTTCTGTTACCAGAGATTTAGACAGTAGATCTACAGTTACCAGAGATTTAGACAGTAGATCTACTGTTACCAGAGATTTAGACAGTAGATCTACTGTTACCAGAGATTTAGACAGTAGATCTACTGTTACCAGAGATTTAGACAGTAGATCTTCTGTTACCAAAGTTTTAGACAATAGATCTACTGTTACCAGAGATTTAGACAGTAGATCTACTGTTTACCAGAGATTTAGACAGTAGATCTACTGTTTCTGTTACCAGAGATTTTAGACAGTAGATCTACTACTGTTACCAAGAGATTTAGACAGTAGATCTACTGTTACCAGAGATTTAGACAGTAGATCTACTGTTACCAGAGATTTAGACAGTAGATCTACTGTTACCAGAGATTTAGACAGTAGATCTACTGTTACCAGAGATTTAGACAGTAGATCTACTGTTACCAGAGATTTAGACAGTAAGATCTACTGTTACCAGAGATTTAGACAGTAGATCTACTGTTACCAGAGATTTAGACAGTAGATCTACTGTTACCAGAGATTTAGACAGTAGATCTACTGTTACCAGAGATTTAGACAGTAGATCTACTGTTACCAGAGATTTAGACAGTAGATCTACTGTTACCAGAGAGATTTAGACAGTAGATCTACTGTTACCAGAGATTTAGACAGTAGATCTACTGTACTGTTATCAGAGATTTAGACAGTAGATCTACTGTTACCAGAGATTTAGACAGTAGATCTACTGTTACCAGAGATTTAGACAGTAGATCTACTGTTACCAGAGATTTAGACAGTAGATCTACTGTTACCAGAGATTTAGACAGTAGATCTACTGTTACCAGAGATTTAGACAGTAGATCTACTGTTACCAGAGATTTAGACAGTAGATCTACTGTTACCAGAGATTTTAGACAGTAGATCTACTGTTACCAGAGATTTAGACAGTAGATCTACTGTTACCAGAGATTTAGACAGTAGATCTACTGTTACCAGAGATTTAGACAGTAGATCTACTGTTACCAGAGATTTAGACAGTAGATCTACTGTTACCAGAGATTTAGACAGTAGATCTACTGTTACCAGAGATTTAGACAGTAGATCTACTGTTACCAGAGATTTAGACAGTAGATCTACTGTTACCAGAGATTTAGACAGTAGATCTACTGTTACCAGAGATTTAGACAGTAGATCTACTGTTACCAGAGATTTAGACAGTAGATCTACTGTTACCAGAGATTTAGACAGTAGATCTACTGTTACCAGAGATTTTAGACCAGAGTAGATCTACTGTTACCAGAGATTTAGACAGTAGATCTATGTTACCAGAGATTTAGACAGTAGATCTACTGTTACCAGAGATTTAGACAGTAGATCTACTGTTACCAGAGATTTAGACAGTAGATCTACTGTTACCAGATATTTAGACAGGTAGATCTACTGTTACCAGAGATTTAGACAGTAGATCTACTGTTACCAGAGATTTAGACAGTAGATCTACTGTTACCAGAGATTTAGACAGTAGATCTACTGTTACCAGAGATTTAGACAGTAGATCTACTGTTACCAGAGATTTAGACAGTAGATCTACTGTTACCAGAGATTTAGACAGTAGATCTACTGTTACCAGAGATTTAGACAGTAGATCTACTGTTACCAGAGATTTAGACAGTAGATCTACTGTTACCAGAGATTTAGACAGTAGATCTACTGTTACCAGAGATTTAGACAGTAGATCTATTGTTATCAGAGATTTAGACAGTAGATCTATTGTTACCAGAGATTTAGACAGTAGATCTATTGTTACCAGAGATTTAGACAGTAGATCTACTGTTACCAGAGATTTAGACAGTAGATCTACTGTTACCAGAGATTTAGACAGTAGATCTACTGTTACCAGAGATTTAGACAGTAGATCTACTGTTACCATAATTGTTTAGATCTAGATCTCTAATAACAGTACCATTTAATATTGATGATCATTCCCAATACTGAAAAGATCAGTTTTTCTCCATTCTGCTGGAAAAGTAAACATTAAACAAAGTGTATACAAATCCCAGGGGAGTGTGGTAAGACCTAAATCAGTACTACTGCTGCCCTTAAGGCGTGATCGTAAAAGAGACTACATAATTATATGTAAATTAAGAATTTTATCTTTTCTCTCTTTAACGTCTCCCTTGATATCGCCTCACTTTTGGCCTTCAGTTAAGTGTTCGCTCCTGTGAGGTAGGCTCTGCTCCTGCTTATATAGCATAAATGCTGCTGTGTGTATTCAGTAGCTTCTTTCAATGATATAGCTGGAGTTCCACTATAAAAGAAGACATAACACGAAATCTCCCAAACCACATACCACGCACTGGGGAGGCCATATTACTTACATGGCCCTGAATGTTAATAGGATGTTTATTAATTAAACAAAGAAACAAAATGATATTTACTGAAGTCAAAACATACACCACGCATTTCATACACATTATACACACCGTATACATGGGATGGTGTCCTTACATGACCCTGGCTGTTAATAGGACGTTAATTAATCAAACAAACAAACGCAATTAATTCAACCTATCTCTTTAAACAATTTAAAATAAATAAATTACCAAAATCTATAATGTGAAAAAGGAAATTAAACCAAAAAGACATACTTTTACACAGATTTATCTATAGTTTCAGTAATATTACTTTATGGTCATAAACTTTTTGTATGGTACAGAACCACATTAAAACTCTCAAATGGTAGATAGGTTATGGTCTGCCCACATTTTTATAAATCACAAACCAAAAATGTACTTTATAAACATGGTTGTGTATACACTTCTGAATACATCAAACTTAATAGTTGTTTATCATTACTCTCTGATAGGAAAGACACTTACCACTTTCAACATTCTAAACTAGCAGAAACATATATACATAGAGATTGGAAACTCCTTCTTTGTCATTGTTGACAGGCAGGGACATGGTTTGATGGGACCAGTTTTCCCCCCAGATTGATTTTATTTAATAATTTTTGAAAGCATGAAAATAAGCAATTTAGCTAGGGTTTTTTTTTTTGTTTTTGTTTTTTTTAATCAAACAAAAACCAGAAGTGCATTTTTTTTATTAATGTATAAGTTAAAATATTATTCTTTCTTTCAAAAATCGTACTCAAACCATCTGAAAACTACTGAACTTTTATAACATTATTACATAGTTATTCTGCTGCTATGTAAGAGTTTATCTAAAAAACCCCTAAGCACATACAGAGGTTATTCTGTCAATCGTAAAAATGGAAGAGTTGCCAATCTCTATGTATATAATTATGTTTCTGATACTAGATTTTTTATGATTGTGTGCCATTTGATCATTCTCTGTACCTATCAAAGGGAGGTAACTCTGGTCAGTCTAAATGGTGACAACTTTCTCAAGTCAAGTCGGTTCTTTCCAATTCAAAGTGCAGTAATTTTTTCAAATTTGGCATTTCATCATGTTTCAAGCTGGTTTTAAAAATAACATTAAGTAAATGCAAATGTAGGTACATGTAGCAGGACAATAAATTAGACATGTTGCTCTTTTAATAGCAACAGAGTTAAACTTTAGTTTACTAAGTTTAAATAATATTGCAGATATTTTACAGGAACCTTGACAGGGACTGAAAAGTACGATGTTATAACCACGAATTTACCATATGTAGGTTCAGGATTCTCCTACTAAGTTTTATTATTTTTGTTGTAAGTGTTTTTCTACAATCATGTGCATTTGAATCTGACAC